>NC_051223.1:15088042-15442209 GCF_015220715.1 Pygocentrus nattereri
GACCTAGAAGCATTTCAGTTCAGGTTCCTGAGGCTGTTTGAAAGTGTCAGTGATGAGCTGTGCAAGGCAGCATCTTCATAACCAAACTTTAAAAACTAGAAACAGCTTTTGGTCACTTTTTGTCAGGAAGTGGTCAGGGTTGGATCATTTTGTATATATCTGCCATACGTTAAACTCATCTGTGTCTGTCTTATTGCCCTTCGCAATCTGAATAAAATTCACGGGTGTCATGTGTTCTCAGAACAAAATGCAGTTTAGAGCATACTAGCTAGAGCAATAGGATAAGCATTTGGACTTCATCAAGCAAATAAACAGTATTGTCTCCGAGAACAGCCCTCATACAGACAGTTGGGAACTGTCTGGGCAGCTCTACCTCTGACTACTGCCAAGATATCACCTGAGCTAGTTTAAGCAGAGCCTGTCCACTTCCTGTTTCTACTGTTAGGGCACACTCCTCTATGAATGGGGGCTAAACTGTTTCTAACCACTCCAAGACTTTCCTTTAATTTTGGAAAGTAGAAGGATGTATTCAATTAAATAGTCACAAAAAATTACCATTTCGCTCAGATACCTCCAATGACAAACCTGGAAAACATTATTGAGTGTCACTTCTCTTCATCACAAATTCTGTAGTATAACTTTGGCTTTGACAGTAAAGGGTGTGAAAAAGGCTATCTGAAAATCAGTTTTTACAGGACAATGAGCCAGATTTTGAATAGCCGTTTTGAATGGCCATTTTGTTTTCATAAATGAAATGACTGACTAAATGATTGATATTGAATTTTATTACATATTAGTTGCAGCCTTAATTTAACGATAAAATATCACTAATTATTTTTAGAGATCACCCAGTCCTACGATCTAATTAACAAGTCTTTTTTAAGGTGTACTTGGTATATTAGAGCATGCACAACATGCAAGACAGAGATACTCCAGGACCAGCGTTGAAAACTACTGTATTAGATCATTATTGAAAATGTACTTGACACCATATGCTGCTGCAACAGTCAACTTTTAACAAATATACTTGTCACTTAAGGGACCGATGTAAAAATGTGTTGTGGTGCAGCTGCCTAAAGGTGGTGGTTCAGTTCCATTCTTTTTTTGAAAATGTGTTTATTTTTGGCCAAAACATAAAGCTTTCACCAGTCTTTTTTGGCATAGTCAGTGTATTTTGTGAAAGCAGTTATGTTTTGTACCCAAAATAATCAAATTGTGCTTTGATGCTGCATTATTTAAAAAAAAAAAGAGAGAAATCTGAGATTTACATCCCTTTCTCTGTGTTGCAGTCAGATATGTATAGCATTGGGGTGGTTGCTGTTGAGTTGTTCCAGCCTTTTGGGACCGAGATGGAACGTGTTCATGTGCTTGAGGAGCTGAGACAGGGAAAAGTTCCAGACACACTAACTGCAAACTGGCCAGTATTGACCAAACAAATCAAACTACTGACCAGCTCCAATCCATTAATGCGACCAAGTGCATCTCAACTACTGCAAAGTGACCTTTTCAGCACCAGAGACATGGTATGTGTGATTCTGCTAATATTTCCACATTTACATTGAATAGGGATGCACCGATATGGGAATTGTGGGCCACTGCAGATATCTGATATTTTACATTTATGTATCTGCAGATGTCCATGTCCAATATTTAACATGTACATATTTTGGGCATGCAAAACTGAAAGGCCACCGCGGGTTGTGCAGTGTCCAAAAATTTGAAACTGTTGTTTTTAATTGAACACTGACCCACTGCATCAATGCCGCTCCATGACTCTGAGCACTGTTCGTTTCTCAGCATGTCTGGTGTGCTGTAGCCTTGAATGTCACAATAACATCAACGAGCTTGCAAATATCATTACCATGCTGTGTAACTCCGGTTGGGTGACATTGGGTTAGTAGCTGAGTAGCTGCAGGTTTTCATTATGTATGTGTGGCTGTGGGAGACATTTTAGCTCTGCTGCAAGTAGCGCAGCCAGTGTCATCTAAACATTAACAGTGCTCTTCCAGCATACAATAAATGCATCATCAAGTATCTGTAATATCAGCAAAATCTAAGCATTGGCCCGTTGCCAATGATTTTTCTTCAAAAAAGCAATTATCATCTGATACTGATATGATTCTAATATCGTGCATCCACAACTAATATTAGTTTAATATAAATGATAATAAATGGCATTGTATTTGTGATTTACAAATTACAGTTTTATAAGTGGCCCCATCTTTAAACGGTTGTGGTGATTTATTGTAAAACATAGAACCTTTTAAATACTGTGCACAGAGCAAAATTACTCAGTTCATTGTGTCGCAGCACTGGGGATCATATTTAAGTCTCAGGGTATACAGTGCTGTGTCTGAGCCATAGTAACTTGTCAATACAGTTATACAAACCAATTTCCAAAAATGTTGGGACAATAGGTAAAAGTAAGTAAGTAAAAACAGATTTGTAAATCTGTTGTAGTGATTTATAAATCAGCTTTGACCTGCATTTAATTAAAAAGAGTACAAAGACAGCATATTTAATGTTGAATTTTATCAACTTCCTTGTTTTTTGCAAATTTTGCAAATGTACGCTTATTCAGAAATTGATGTCTGTAGCACATTCAAAAATTTGGTACAGGAGCCATTTCAGACTAGGAACATACTGAAATGTTCAAAAATATCTTGAACAGGTGAGGTTATTTTTAGATATCACCCAGGCCTATGATCTAATTAAGAAGTGTTTCCTGAGGTGAACTGGATACATTAGATCATCCACAACATGCATGGCAGAGGTACAAGGACGAAAATCACAATGAATGCTCATGATCTTTAACCACTCAGACAGCACTGCATTAAAGACCAGCATGTTTCTGTGATGGATATCAGCGCATGGGTTCAGGAGTACTTTGTCAATTGTCCATGTTATTATTAGTAAACACTGTCACTGCATCCACAAATGGAAGTTACCATGTACTATGCTCAGCAGATGCCATAACAACATCCAGAAATGCTGCTGACATCTCATGGCTTTAGCTCATCTGAAATGGACTGATGCACAGTGGAAACATGTCTTGTGGTCTGATGAGTTAACCTATCAGACTGTTAATGGAAATAATGGCTGTTGTGTTCCCCGGGCCAGAGAAGAAAAGGACCATACAGATTGTTACCATCTTTTGTCAGGGACGTCCATGCTCAGTTCAACATAACACCAAAAACACTGTTAGCATGCGTTATAACAGCATGGCTGCATAAACAGAGAATGTGGTTACTTGACTGGCCTGCCTGTCTTCCATTGAAAACATGTGACGCATATTATGCTCAAAATACATCACCGGCCAAATACGGTTGCGCAGCTGAAGACTTGTGTAGCTGAAGGGAAAACATAAAATATTGTGTTTCTATGCTGTTTTCGTTGAATACAGGTCAAACAGAATTTACTCATCACTGTTTCTTTTTTATAATGGCTTTTCTCATGCTGTCCCTTTTTTTTTTTTGGAATTGAGTTTGTAATTAAATGTTATAATTAGATGCTTCTGGTCATGTCATAAGATGCTACAGAGACCTCCTGACCACAAACAGATTTAAAATTAAAAAAGGAAAAATTCTCTAAATGTGTAATCTAATTTCTAGGTAATCCACAGTTTGCGGCAGCGGATTGATGAGCAGGAAGAGGAAATTGTTCAGCTCAGGAGACAGATAAGCCAGCTACAGAGCTCGCAAAATGTGGCACACGATCCAGAGAAGACTTAAGTGTAATCACTTCTCATCCTCTACAGTACATAATATATGTATAGGGTTTTTCCTTTTTTTTTGGTTTTGTTTTTTTTTTTTTTGTGTGCAAATGGCTGTATGTATGAGTGCAGCTTTGTTTGTGTGTACAGTATTATGTGCCATATTTGACTTAACTGTAAAATGTAAAAGGAAAAAATAAAATTATAGATGTGTTGTGTACAACTGTTTTAAAAATTTGTATATAGTGAGCTTTTCTGTTAAGACACTCATGTTCCCTGGTTCTCCAGCTGCTGATATTCATGATGCGTGTAGTTCATAAAATGTTGGCCAAAGGAACTGAACAGTCCAAAAGCACTGTGCTACTCTGGTTCCGAAAGTCAGTCCGGCACATTTTTGGTTGTCTGATTACACATCTGACCCAACACGTTATTAATAATTACTGAGTTCAAGAAGAGGGAAAGCACAAAATGTGCATTCCACTGTATACTATGTATGTATGTAGATACGGCTTCTTCAGGGTTTGTTCACTGGGATTATTTTGTAAGGACTCTTATTGTAGAGGGCGAGGCTGGGAGCTGTCCCTGTGTATGCATGAGCAACAGGGCAGAGGAAGAAAACTGCTTATATAGGGCACAGGGTCCATGTACCTTTCATGAATTGGTTTTCTGTTACTTATCCTGCAGTAGAAAAAGAAAATGATTCATTTCCCTATTTTGAATTTTATCAAAACACCAGGAAATGCAGATTGTATTTGTTTTCTTCTATTTATCCCAATGCATCACACAAAACACAAATGCAGGGAATAGTAGAATCGGACATATTTTGATTTTAGTTCACGATAAACTGACGGGAAGTTAATAAAAGATATACAGGTCACAAAAACGTCGCCGTTCTGCTGTGGTTTTGCGCTAAACTGGTTCTAGAACTGAAGCTGCATGTACGGTTCCTTCTCAAGCCATAATGTGTACAACACTTCCTTAAATTAACCCTAGAACACCCTCTCAGGACACCCATGTCCCCATGTGCATAGAAATCCCCACCCTTGATCATAGTTTTAATTAAATTATGAAATGGGTCAAGTATTCTCATCCTCAATCTACCAGCAGAATAATTTGCAGCCTATAATTAGCCACATGCAGGAATTAAAAATAAACATCAGTTTATATTCATGATACTTTTTTATTTTGCTGTTTTTAATTGAATTTCATTGTAGTAAATGGCTTGCTTTCCTTAATTAAGTAACATTTATATGATTCAAAATAGGGAAATGGGTCACTCCTTTTTCTATTGCAGGATTTGAAACGTAAAGCCAATTAACGAAAGGTAAATCGACCACGTAGCTGTGGCCATCGACAGCAGCTGAAAAAGTACCACGACTTGTGCGAAAACCGTCTTTAACTAGCGTTAAATGCTACGCTGGATGACAAAGTGTTATGTTGTATGCAGCACTGAACCGATTTCATATTGCTTGTTTTTACGGTGAGAGGGTTACGGTCATAATCGTGTAGCGTCACAATAAACGATACTCGTCACTATAACCCCAGCGTTCCAGCTGAGTTGCTACGTCTGCCGTTACCGTGGAGTTTTGATTTATAAACACAATCTGTTCGACAAACTTGCGGCACGAAAACGATCGGCTACTCAGTTCAACCACGACGTTAGGAGCCGCAGAATATTCTGCATGGTAAGAAAACCTGTGAAACAAATCAGTAACAAAGCGAAAACGCTTTTGTTCTTTTTATAATTAATACTGCAGCGTATTTTGTCAATTTTCGAGAGAGAAACCACAAACGCTGTTTGGAAAAATAGGTGATGCTAGCGCGCTAACCACTTCGTTTCGGAGTCCTCCAGGTTACCGCAGTTTATTCGTTAGCTACTATGGTTTGTTAGTGGTGTGGTGTAGTAATGGCAAAGCAAAGTATTTTTGAAGCAGGTAAGCTTGACTTTATATTGTATCTCGAAAAGGGTTCAGTTCAAACCATTTCATTTATAAACCTACTGTGTCTTGGGGGATGCTGTGCCGCTATTTACATTTGAAACTACGTCGGGTTTCAAATGTAAATAGCGGTACAGCATGGAAAATGTGAGAACCTGGCATGTCTTGAATCCAGATATACTATCTATTTCCAGTGTTATTTTTATAGTGTATAGAAACCCTTTAATGTTTAAGTATTGTATACACTGCTGTTTCCAAACGAAGCAGACGCTTTTCTATATTCTGGCTTGTTAAATGTACCTGCAGTGATAGCTACATGTCAATAGTTTAAATATCGCTTATTCACAAGCTGTGCACCCGAACCAATATGCAGTCATTTGCCCCAGCATTTCATCTGTGCGCTATACTACATTCGGCTGCTTACTGCATAAGTGTTATCTATGCAGCAGTGAAGCTGTTACTTAACAAAATATTGTTTGTGCCACATCTGTTAACTTACCACTACAAGTGTAGTCTCAAACGAAAGAGCTATGCAGGAGCTGGACTACTTGTCCTACTTCAGCTTTATTGGCAGAGAACAACAGTAATAAGTAACGCAAGGGAATTAGCTCCCTCCTGTGTCCATCAATGCAAACAGCCCTGAGGGCGCAAATACATAATACGTCTCCCTATTATCACGGGGTTGTTTTAAAGACCTGAACTTATGACAGGCTTTCAATAGGAAAACGATTGGTGGCGTTCACGTTGTACCATTAAGTTTCAGAAGTCGCATTATATTCTGCATGTTAAGATAATCTGTGAAACACATTACTGAAACACACTAGTGACATAAAAAAAGACATTTTGTTCATTATATAATCAACCTTGCACGGTATTTTTTTATTTCTGAGAGATAAACTCAGCTATTTGTAATGAAAGATATTGCTACCCACCAAACATGCCCTTATGGATCCAGTGTGGGGCCTTTGTGGGCTACAAATTAGGCATGTGGGCTGCCCATAGCCGGGCCCTAGTCAGTTGTGAAACCTGGGGCACGTGCGGGCCCCCATGTTAGGTTTCACGCCTCGGTTTCATGACTGACTAGGGCCCATCTAATAATGCCCAATGATGACAGCTCCTCAAGCCCTCATATGAGAGCTTAGAGTTGTCCTGCATGTGCTCATGGTTTCACAACAGGAGCCCACTTCAGGAAGAGCCACACACAGACCTTATATTATACTGTAAGGTGGGCTGCCACCATGTGTCCCCAGTTTCACAACAGACCGAGGCCCCACTTTGGGAAGCCCGTGCACAGCCCGTATATGAGGACTTAGTGTTTTCTGGCAACATGGGGTCCACATGTGCCCCTGGTTTTAAGGCCGAGCATGACTATGTTAGGGCCCCTGGTGGCAGCTTACTTCAAACTCTGACTCATGTTTCACAACTGACTTGGGGCCTATTTTAGGAAGCCCACACTGAGCCTTCATATCAAGGCTTAGGGTGGCCAACAAACATAGGGACCCACACATACCCCCGGATTCACAAATGACTGAGGGACGAATTTTTAGTCCATCATGGCCCCACACTGGACCCACATAGGCATGGGCATTGCTGGGATGTGGGCCTCCATGTTTCCATTATTTCACATTATTTGCAGACAACTGACACTTATGCTATTTTATATGGGGCAACCGACACACAGCCTCTTTTGTACTCTTTCAGTGTGCCTGTAAACATAGCTCTCCGTGGGTACACACACACAGGCACGAGAGTACTCCCAAGTTACTGCAGTTTATTAGTTACTATGGTTTATTGGTGGTATGATGTGGATTTCCCCGCTGTGGGACTGATAAAGGATTATCTTATCTTAAATCAGGAAAGATAATGTGTAACATACATGTAGTTTGGGTATGTTACATGATAAAAAAAACTGAATTGCACTGAGAAGTTACAGCTGGTATTTGTAGTAAACTAATTTTATATATATATATATATATATATATATATATATATATATATATATATAGGTATTATGTTGGTATATTTTCGCCACATGCTCCGGACCTTAGTAACTATCAAGGGTGATATCACGGGACTATAAGTATTTGAAAAACATTCATAATTTCTGTGATGCGAGATACAAGTCAAAAACTAAAAAGTTCTAAATTATGTTCTAAACTATACATTTCAAAAGAACAATACGTTATACACTTCAAGTAAGTGTTTTCAGAAATATAGGGACACGGCGACATAATTTAAAGAACGGATAAAAATAAAGAAAAATAATCAACAGGTCAACACGTTCACACAAAGACCAAACGCCGCATTAACTTCCCGGTGTTCGGGTGTTGTTTTCTATAATCTGACTCACAATCTATATGTTTACGTTTGCTCTGGGTTTTCAAGTGTGCACACCAGCCCGTTCACAAACCGTGAGGCAGCAGCCGCTCCTCCGGATCACAGACTCTACAGTACTAAATAGCGGCTTTCTAAGAGCGCTCCTACATTAAAGCGCTTCTTCAAAGGAACGTATCCATTGACCTGTGGGGTAAATAATGAAGACCGCTCAAATGCGATCGCTTTATTGACTCAAACCGACTTAAATAAAGCATGTAGCACCTAAACGCAGACATGTTGGCGGACGTGCTTGCAGACCCGACTCCGCCATGTCGGCTTCTTCAGAGCGGCTGCTGGTTGGTTGTAATCTCAGTTACCCGGATGGACCCGTGGGGTAACTACGTCATTGTTCACCGCCGGACGCTCTCTGGATATTAGAATGGACGAACACAACTAAATCTTATTAATAAAATTACAGGTAGGCGCCTTATTTCATTTTAACGTGCTGTCCGTTCGTCCTGTTTGCTCTATGCAGCGTGCTTGTCGTTGGGTGGCTGATTCCGTGTGTTTAGCGTGAACTGAGCACCGGTTTGCGCGGTGAGTTTTTGATGGCGAGAGTGGGGCCAACGTTTCCTCGGCCAACCGCACGCCGGCGAATTTTAAATTCTCGAGCCCCTCCTATTCGGGTCTTCCCCAGCTCTTGTGCGGAGATGTTTAAAACGCGGAGCTAATTGAGCCGGAGCTCGAAAAGAGACGTGGGATAGACGGAGGGTGTACATGTGTGAACTGTACAGTCAGTCCCTTGTTCGCTGGTAGGTTAGTTGTCTAGCGCGCGGCGCGTCACTACTGCCCCAGCGTTCCATCTGTATTGTTACGTTTCGCCGTTACCATGGCGTTCACTTAGTTACACAAGACACCTCTCGCGCTTCACAAGCAAACAGCAGGCCTCAGACTAATAATCTTCGCTAGCTGAATTTCTTTCTCTTACGGTAAACTGTCGACACAGACTACTGTTACTGTTCCATATTTTCTAGCCGGTTTGGGACCAAGGCCTATACGGTTCACGAAAGCCTCAACTAGCTTTACTAGCTCGCTGTTATTGGCGGACGAAGGTGGGAGGGAGGCGGTGTTTCGATTTTACCACGACAGACGGATAGTGCGTGGGTCACAAGTCACGCCATGTTCTATATGGCAAGGCAATTAGCTGCAAAACACCCCAGTAACAGCCTGAAAGTGTCACAAAACACATTTTGTTTGTTATATGCAGTGCACGTTTTCGATTTTCGAAACCACGACGGGAGAGAGAGATCCCCGGCTATTCAAAATCAAAGCTAATGCTAATTAGCCAGCTAGCCAAGTTATTGTGATAAAGCCTGAGCTAAAATGAAATTCACAGTTCGACAAGCAGTAAAAAGCTCGTCTCTGTGGCGTCGTTACGGCCATTTAAGAGGGATGGCTATCGTTTTTTTATGTTTAAACCTACAACAGAGATTCGTTTTTGTTTCAAGTTCAAGGTTTCACTAATGTCGACGTTCCGAATGCGTTTCCTGTAAGTCACGTGCTGCAACTGGAGCACGGCAGCCAACAATCTGTTCATGTTTCTCAACAGTGTTGTGACAGCAGAATATGTGCAAACATTTACGGGGAATGCTTGTGTATTAAAACGGTCCATCGAATCCCTCTAGCCATTATCTTAATTAGATTCCGTGATACCTTGTAGCTGACTGTTGGATGCATTTTTACCTGATGAAGCTTGTGAATGGTTTAGTTCATAATGAAGTTTACATTATGTTGAAGTTGCCAGCGATTTATTGAACATATAAACATTTTATACTTGTTAAATATCTACTATTTGCACTACCTGTGTATGGAATGCATCGTGTTGCATGCATGAGCTTTTGTGCTAAATATGCATGTGGTTCAGATCACACGTATTTTAACATGGTTACAATGGTTATTGTGTGCATTTAGTTCAATTATGTAAAAAAATGAAACATATGTGAATTTATCAAGTCAATTGGACAAAAACATGGATGGGGTCATAAGTTGGCTTAGTTACAAAAGATTTTTAGCTAGAAAAAAACTATTTATTATACTTAAATAAATGGTCTTTTTCAAAGTACCAAAAGCTGCAATCAGACAAGGTCCAATGCTGAAATCATTAATGTAATTATTTATGTGCTCTCTCACAGAAATGAACAATGACCATAGTTGACAAACCATCAGAGAAATCTGACCTTGAGTCAGTGCGGGGCAAGCACTCCAGCTCCCTGACTCCCATAACCTCTAGAGACATGGACGGCAGCAGTTCCAGCTGGAGTGTAAGCTCTTCTGCCACAGAGCTCTCAAGGGCCAAGACAGCCTGTATGGCTCCCAGCATCGGAGCAGCTGTGTACGACAGCAGCACAGTACTTCCGACTGAGAGGCCCAAGGAGCAAGGCAAGTAGCCCTCAGTTCATTCCAAGTGCATGGGATGGTGAGGAATTTATCATGACATGAGTGAATGCACAATATATTGATATATCTTAATGTCAAATTAATTTTTTTATCTTAAAACAACAATAAGCTACAATTTAAATAAAATTGAATTTCTCCTCAGTACTACTACAGTTAATTGTTCAGATTATAACGATGTAAATGTCCTGTTGACCGTAACAATAGGCTGTTTACTCCAATGCACCCTCTTAAAATGACACTGGGAATCATTCAAAAATATGAGTTTTTTTTTCCCTTACGTTTGTTTTTGAGAAAGGTCCTAAGAAAAAGTGTCAGATTCTTGACCTGTTCTTTAAGAATAATTGCAACTTTTTGCTCTTGAAGGTGCATAGATTCTATTCTTACATAAGAACAAATCCTTTTTCTACTTTTCTGCTTAAGATCCAGTGGTGAATGAGGCACACTGATTGTATAGCCATTTAAAATGAACACAATTGCTGGGCTTTTGATAGAGGTGTATTGCTTTATGAATAGTTTGGAAGAGGCTTAAGATTTTTAAAGGAACTGTCTTGTTTTTTCGTACAGTGGTGATGTCCTGTGGGGATGGCATCGCTCTTCCTCAGAAAGTCCTGTTTCCACCAGAGCGTCTCAGCTTGAAGTGGACCCAAGTCCATCGAATTGGAGCAGGTCTCCAGAACCTGGGCAACACATGTTTTCTCAATTCTGCTCTTCAGTGTCTTTCCTACACTGCTCCCCTTGCCAATTACCTGCTTTCCAAAGAGCATTCCAAAACATGTAAGTCATCATGCTCCTGCTGCAAGATTTCTTATGTCTAATCTGTTTAGCCCTACACACACACACACACACATATATATTGTATGTGTGTGTGAGGCCTGAAGATACATTTTTTTCCAATGTATATAAATTACATTGTGGAATACCAAAGACCAGTTGCCCTCATGATTGCTTTGTTTTCCCTCAAAGGTCATGAGCCTGGGTTCTGCATGTTGTGTACAATGCAAAACCACGTTATCCAGGTGTTTGCCAACTCGGGAAATGTCATCAAACCCATTAGCGTGTTGAATGAACTTAAACGTGAGTTGACACCTTCTGATAAATTAAAGTAAAAGACTACTCCTCTTCAGATTTAAGTGTTTTAAAATATGTCCTATTGGTTTTCCTCTAGGGATTGCAAAGCATTTTCGTTTTGGGAGTCAAGAAGATGCACATGAGTTCTTGCGGTACACCGTGGATGCTATGCAAAAGTCCTGCCTGCCTGGAAATAAGTAAGTCTGGATGGATGTTGGAAGTATGTTGTGGGAAAAAAAATACTGTTTCATTCAGTATTAGGATTTTATTCCCAAAGTTAATATGGCATGGTCAAGTATTGTTGTTATTTATACAGGATGTCAATATCAGAGCTCCATATTGACTAGCTGTATGTTTGATGTTAGCTAGCTGTTGATTGTTGTCACAAACATTTTTGTACTGTAGATACACTATTCCTGGATATGCCCATATGTACAAGCTTTGTATTTATTTATTTTGCCTGTATTGCTGTATGTGAGGACCCATAGGGGGGTTTAAAGTTTGTGGTTTAAGTTGCTTATGAAGGCCTGATATAGATTGCTAAATCTCTGGCTGAGATTGGTGTAAAGTTGGCTTGTTAAACATATTATTTTCTGCTTTAGACAGCATAATTACACAAAAGCCAGACATGTTGTTGTTTGTGTATCTCTGATTGTATGTCTCTAATCTTGTTGACATTTTTTTTTTTATCAGACTGGACAGGCAAACACAGGCAACCACTCTGATCCATCAGATATTTGGAGGCTATCTGCGGTCCAGAGGTGAGTTTGCCAATTACACATTTCTGCTTTTATCATTCTGTGTGCATCTTAATTGAGCACTACTTTTGTTTTCCAGTAAGTTGACACATTATCTCAGTGTGCACTGTTATTCAGCTGATATCTGATATTTATTTGATATCTGGTGAGGTTGATGTTGATTTATTTTTTTCATTCCACAGTGAAGTGTCTGAATTGCAAAGCGGTGTCAGATACATTTGATCCTTATTTGGATATTGCACTTGACATTAAGGTAACAGCACATTTTAGTATCATTCAATTTTTTTTTACTGCTCTAAAGATTAAATGATAACTATAACATGCCATCACAAGTGTTTTCAGGTTAGAAATTCATGCCTTAAGTTCTAAACCAGTTATGTTCTGCATCTATTAAACTGTTGTTCTGTCTTGCAGACTGCCCAGAATATTACCAAAGCTTTTGAGCAGTTTGTTAAGCCTGAGCAGCTTGATGGGGACAATGCCTACAAGTGCGCTAAGTAAGTGTTACATTAACACCAAATGAATATCTTTTTCATCTATCTGCTGTAGATTAACAATACATGCTCCAAATGTATTTTGGAGTGTATTGTTGGATTTATAGTGACTGCTGATTTCAAGTTCACAGAGTAAGCTTTATTTTACCTGCATTTATTAAAACGTAAACAACAAACGGTTTGGATGCTAAATGCGTTTGAAGCTTATTAAATAACAACAGAGAGGTTGGCACAATGACCTTGTTGCTGGTTTTGTTGGGTGCACCATTTTATCATTGTAGAACACCATGTTCTTTCATGTACAAATATCTGGGACAAGGGTGGGACAAAAATATATTGTTATTAAAGCTTCTGGTGTGTATTGTATTTCATTTAGGGCTTCATTGTCAATTCTTTTCTTCTTATAGATGTAAGAAAATGGTTCAAGCTTCAAAGAGGTTCACCATTCACCGCAGCTCCAATGTGCTCACTGTCTCACTAAAACGCTTTGCTAACTACAATGGAGGCAAAATTGCCAAGGTATGGTATAAAACTAAGATTTTTTATAGGTACTTCAGACAAGTTGTTTGGTATGATGTTACAATTTTTCAAGCTTACAGAGCAGTACTGAACATTTGCTGTAATATGTGGTGCCCTCTGCATAGGATGTGAGATACTCTGAGTATTTCGACATGCGACCATTCATGTCCCAGTCCCATGGGGAGCCACAGTTGTACTGTCTGTATGCTGTGCTGGTACACTCAGGCTTTAGCTGCCATGCTGGACACTACTACTGTTATGTAAAGGTTAGACTTGCTTCACATATTCCGTGCTCAACATTTATTACAGTTTATCCAGATTTGAATGATGAGTTAATAATGAGAATAACAAGGAAATGTGTGTTCCTTTGTTTCAGGCTAGTAATGGGCAGTGGTATCAGATGAATGATTCATCAGTGTCCGTCAGTGACATAAGATCGGTGCTGAATCAGCAGGCATACTTGCTGTTCTATATCAGGTAAGACTCGTTCACTCAGTAAGGCGTAAACAGATTTTTGAGTTAGGATATACTGCTGTAGTGAATAAACATTAGAAATGTAAATGTAAAACCCTTTTCCCCGCTTCTAATTTCTTTATAGGTCAACAGAGCAAAAAAGTGGCGGAGATTTCAGCCACATGAATCGTGCTCCAGGCCAGTCGTCCCCTCGCCCAGTTGTAACACCCAAGATAAATGGGCTTCAGTATACCTCCACATCCTTCATTGGGCCACAGCTTCCTCCTCACATGTTAAAGGTACAGCCACAGCAATGTATGACATGCATGAACAGTGACTCTTATAATTGAACTCTATTAATTATAATTGGTGTAGACTAGCCTAAACCAGTGTTTTATATGCTGTTTTGCTGGTGTGGCTCCCTGTGGTCAGAAATTTCTGTCCCTGTCTTATAGATTCTCACTAACAAGCTCTTATATGTACTTCGCAGAGTAACTCTTATGTCAATGGGAATGGCTCCTCGAAGGAATACCTCAATGGTTCCAAGCCCAGCAGCAGTTTAAGCAGCGGCATGACCAAAACAGGCTCCAGTCTGTCTGTCTCTTCTTCTTCTACGTCCTCTTCCTCCACAACGCATCAGCTTCTCCATCCCTCGGGCATCTCTGAGCCACCAAAGAGGCCCAAGCTGACCTTTCACATTGGCCAGGGAAAGACGGCACGTCCCAGCCAGACCCAGCCTAGCCCTAGCTTTTCTGCGACCTCAGCTACTCAAGGTCACCCACAGCCCTCATCTTCATCACTGTCTACCTCAGACCCCCAGCACCCTGTGCAGGTAAACGGGACGCCTGCTAGTTACAGCGGAGCAGCTTTCCTGGTTCCCTACAGCCAGGAGTCATCCGAGGAGTCCGACCAGGAGGGTGGAGTTTTGGACAATGGTAAAGCTAAGCCTTACAACATTGCCAAGGCAGCCAATGGGAAAAATGGGATGAATAGTGTCCTTTCCCATAGCTCTAGCTTGCTTGCCCCTAAAACCAACAGCTCAAACAGCTTCTCTGTGACACACACGCATGAAAATGGATCAGGACACAGTGCTCAGAATGGACATCACAAAGTCAATGGCTTCAAACATGCTGATAAGGTATGAAATCATCTGTAACATAATTGCAACATAATTGGTTCATACTTGGCATTTTTCATTGTCTAACTTGGCCATTATATATATAGATTTATTGTATTTTATTTGATACACCCTCTGGGAAAGCAGAAAATAATCATTTTATTCTTTTGATTATTTGGTTTGTATATCAAAACGGCACCTCCATACTTGTTAAGGTTTTGCCTTTTTAAGTAGTTTAAGTTGGTCATGGTTGAGTTATTAAAGCACACACAAGACAAAGTAAAAAATAGTAGTACTTTTTTGCTGTATGTCTAGATACTTGTACATTTACACTGCTAAAACTTTAACTTGAAAATTTGCAAATGGTGCATATAGTTAATCTGATGCATCCACTTGTTAAACTGAAACTTAACAATTTTTTGACTGCTTTTTTTCAGGCTACAGGAAGTATAGCTTCTGCATCTTCCATCATCAGCTCTTCTAACAGTTTGGATGCCCAGCCCAGACCCAGTGTGACATGGTAAGCAAATCACCAGCGTTTTTCACTTGGGTCTTTCAAATATAAAAGCATGCCACAGCACTGGAGCAAAATACATACATACATACAAATCTTTTTTTTTTTCCCCCTTTGTTCAGCTCCAAGCCTGTGAGTCCTGATCGCCCCCACTGTCCTTTACCAGTCACTGAAAGGACTAAAGTGCTGTCTGACCCTGTTTCTCATAATGTCACGTACTCACCTGGTGCTCATTCTGCCACCGAGACAATGGCTAAGTCCACAGAACAGACTACTGACACCCAGGCAGCCTTAACAGACTGTACAGAGTCGGTTCGCTGCCCTGCAGTGGAGAGCACTATAGGGCCCTCTCAGACCAACCAGTCCATTCTAAGCCTGCAAGTGAGTGATGAATGCGCAGGTCCATACGGGCCAAAGACATCACCAGAGGCTTTCAGGCACATTATTGGGGGAGGCAAAGAAGAGACAAATATGTCTCAGTCAGACAAGCCTGGCTCTCGAGAAGGAAAGAGATTGGTTGAGGAGCGAGAGATGGATCAAGATAGAGATTTGGACCGGTCTCATGTTTCTGTCACCACAAAGGACAGAGATCGAGACAAAGAGAGGCACAGACATTACAGAGATCGTGAGGACAGGAGCAGAGAACGATATGGATATGGCCATCGGCTCGACAGAAGCCACCGTGTACCCAGGGAGCGCTCGTCCAGTCGAGAAAGGCACTACCGAGAACGATCAGTAGATAGATACCGGGACAGACATTCTTATTACCGACGAGACCACCACTACCATGACAAAAGAAGCAGGGATCGAGACAAGGACAGGAGGTACCAGCCCAGTGCCTATGATGCTCGGCCTCGCTTCTCTGGCCATTACTCCCGGGATGGGGGTTCTAGCCACTGGCGCCGCACTACAGAGGACGGTCGCGACAGGTGGCACTACAGTGGCGAGGAGAGTAGCTCTAGAGCAAAGCCGTCACCCCCTTGTTCCGTCAGCCCGGCATCCAGACACTCCACAAGAAAACGCAGCCTGTCGAATGATGGCAAAGCGTCCGAGGAGCGCAGAGCCAAGAAACACAAGAAGTCAAAGAAAAAGAACAAAGACAAGCACAGGTGAGTGAGGTTTTATTCAGACTAAGGATGACCTGAGCTGATCAAGCAATGTTTAATTTTTCCAGTTTTAGTTAAGTATGACCACTTTAACACACAATCGCTTCAACCCTGTAGGACTTCAGAAAAGGATGTATCTGACAGGAATGAGGACAGCAGCTCCAGGCGCCACAAAAAAAAGAAAAAGAAAAAGAAGAGGAGGGATGAGGAGAGAAGGCGTGCTGACAGCCGCTCCACCCCCAGCTCAGTCGAGCATGACTGGAAGGCCAAGAGTACAGAGGAGAGAGGCAGTCGCAAGCGCCGCCGCAGCTCAGACCGAGAGGACTCTCCTCACAGTGCAAAACACGTTTGCACTGAAGCCCGCCCGCAACTCAATGGTCGTTCAGGTACATAACATTACTTTTTATTATACGTTGAAAGACTGCATTTCAGACAAGTTTGCATTTCACACGCTTTGGCAGACCCATATACTTTGAAATGTTAATGAACTCTTATTACCTGTGTACTGCAGATAATGGTGTTAGCCATTACAATGGGACTGTTCATGAATTGTGTCATACTGGCACGGATGAGCAATGGAAATACAGACATTTGAACCACATTTCCACTAACAGTGGTGGGAAGACAGACTTATGTGGAGGACGAAATGGAGACACTGGGACCATGTGCCACAGAGGTGTTTCCTCTGCAGATGTAAGTATATTTTGCTCTTAGAAATCATGCTTTTTTTTTTTGGGAATTGTAGTATTATTAAACTGATTACTATCACCATGTAGAGCAAACAGGGTAGGCAATATAGCAAAAAATATATCATAATACTTAAGGCATGTTCATGATACACAGTATATTGTGTTGTTTCACTTGTCAGATGTAATGCAACCAGGAAAACACTAGTGGCACATTTATAAAAAGAAAAAAACAACTAGTAAATTAATAAAATGATGTAATAACAAGCTGATGTCTAATCAGCCACTTATGCAGTTACTATACACTGGTCATTATTTACTCTTGGCCTGTTTGTTTATTTATTTAATTAATTATTGTTGGTACATGCATAGTTATGTTATCACAATAATATATCATCATATCACCCATCCCTATCAAAGAGTAGCCTAATCATTGAGCACATCTCTTGACTTTGGTTTCCACAGGAGCTCGCTAATGTTCTGTAAAGAGTGATCCTGTCTCATACTCAAGGTGAGCGATCCTGACAGTATTTCAGATTAGGGCTGCACAATATATCAGATTTTCAGCATTGTCACAATATGAGTTTACACGATAAACACATCGTACACATCGTTTGAGTGACAATGACAGAACAGATCAAATTTCCTCATGTATGCAGGGATTGAACCCTTCTCTCTGACAATGCAGGGCGAGTGACTTAACCTTTAGGATAAACAGCAAATTACAAAACGCACACGTGCACAGCTCAAAGACTGCTCCATACTGAAGAACAAGCCTATAAAAATGCATCAAACATTGTCTTTCAAGTGTACACCCAGTATTGTCTTTTAAGTATACAGGACAGTCATGGCTACTATCACAACAATATAACTAAATATAAACAATGATAACTAAATATAAATAAACAAAATTTTATTTTTTTATTGTGTGGCTATGTAAAACATCCAAAATAAAAGTGTATACTTGCAGTCAGAGGCACAGTATTTTAATAATAATTTATCACTTCTCATGTCATCGTGATATCTGACAGCTTTATCAAACATCACAGGCATTTCCATACAGCCCTATTTCAGAATATTGTAGAATTGCAGCAGTTGCAAAATAGATGTAGTCACACATTATTATTATTATTATTATTATTATTATTATTATTATTCCTTTTAATAAAGTTCTTTTTTTTTTCTTTCAAGACTTGGAACACCATGGACACAAACTTGAGGAAAAAGGAAAAACTCTACAGCTTCAGAATGAGCTCCTAAATACTGAAAGGGTGCTTTAACAACATACTGTATTTTTAAGACACAAGATGTTTTATTTTTTTTTTAACGTTACCAATTTTCTTTTTCTTTTTTTAATCATACTGTACAGTTGAACTTTTGAAGCAAAACTCAATGAAAAAAAAAAAAAAGGAAAAAAAAAAGTTAATATATACAATTAAAACAGATTAAGAAGCCTGGAGCTTTAACATCAGAATTGCTGCTCAGACATAGACTCAGGACTTTCTCACTTGTGAAGATGAGACGAATTCTCCCTTTAAGGATACGTACCTGGAAGTGAGAGGAAAACTCAACCAACATGCTGCATAAGAGGAGAAAGACTGCACTCGTCTCCCGGCTGCAAGCTATGATGTCACCATTCTCACATATCTGTTTCAGACTATCTCAACGGAGCAGACTTTGCTGTTGCTACGTGTGCACTTACACCACAGTTAACCTGGACACACTTGAGGACACCTTTTGAGATTTGCTTTGCTCCCCCCACCCACAGCAAACCTCCTTTTTGAACCCACCCCCCCTTTTTGTAACTCTTTGTGGCATTATTCTCTTTGTTTTTTCTCTTTTATTCAAGCAAAATATAGGCATTTATGTTCCACAATATCATGTATGGCTATGGATTATTTTACGTGTGAGCTGTGTTTTGTTTTTAAAGAATTACCTTGTCAAAAATACTGTGAATTTAAGTTGAACTGTATTATCAGTTATTGTTTTCAGTCCTGTATCAGGAACCAGTATAGACACTTCTGTTAGTAAAAACCACTCAGCATAATGTAGGCCATGTTCTGACATGTCAGCCCCCCCTTTTTACAGCAAAAGGAAGTAAAAATGGTATATTCATTCATTTTACTGTAGCATGTCAAAATAAATTTATACATTGTACATTATACACTGATTGAGGGAAAAGGCCTTAATGTCTACAATTGTAATATTTTCTCTCAGTATGTTTACAATATTTGTTGGGGTGAATGGATATGTATGCGATGATGGTTTGAGTGTTTGGCTTTGTATAGGGTGAGGTCTGTTCTCCCCTTTTGGATTAAAAAAAAAAGAAAGACTTGTGTGGCTGCTACTTCACTGGACATTATTTGATAGTGTCAGTTTATGGCTCATTAAGCTTTCTGTGTTAGTTTTAATCTACTTTCTTTAACATAAATCTACCTTCGTTGTGTTTGTCTTGGGAGTTTTCAAGCTGGGGGCAGCAAGCTTGATACTGCAATCAGTTCCTTCTTTAGTCCAGTTTTCACTTATTTAAATTTCACTGACTACATCCAGTGAAGTATAAGACTACTCTTTTAAGACTATTTCTTTGGTTTTAGTTTGTTATACCATAATGTAGTACTCTGGTCATACTTTTATCCTGCTGCCTGACCTTGTTTTAAGCTTCCTGTTGCTGTAACTCCAAGTTATAGAGGCAGGCTAAGCACAGTTTATGTCAGTTACTTCACATTTTGAAGGTTCAGAGTTAAACTCAGCTATGATTTTCATAGAGAATTGGATTCACCCTGGGGAATATATATTTGGGGAAACTCACCTTGGTGTTCGCCTTAATATTCAACTTGCATTAGTGTCTGGTTGTGGGCTTTATCAAGTCAATAGAATATTTTTATGAGAGAAATGCCTGTAATTCTCAAAGTATAACAAGTCCCAAAAGCAAAGGTGTACCATTTGATTTAAAAAAACATTAAGGCATCATACACATGGGGTGACAAGACACCAGCAAGAGAAATCTCTTTACAGACCTGTAAAGATATAAACATAGAAAACAAGGTAGCACATTACTTCAGCAAAACTTTCTTTTCTTGACACACAGACACAACAATGACTAGAATATTAAAATTGAAGGAGCCTCAGAAATGCTGAATGACCAAAGTTGAGCAAGCTTGAGCTTAGCTAATAAATTCTAAAGCTTGACATTTCCAGCATTTCATTTAACCAGTCCTGCTGATTTACATGACATAGAAAATAAAACAACAATCTGAAATACATTTTAATTATATGATGATGGATTTACTGGATATTTAGTATAAGCATAAGTTCACTCCTAAAAATAAACATGCCAAAAAGGGTTCTTCGCAGTGACGCCATGGAAGATCCTCTTTTGGTTCCCCAAGGAACCTTCCAAAGATCAGTTTCTTTGTAAAAGAGATGTATAAACTAATAATAACCGAAGAGAGAAGTATAAATTATGTTAAAAATGCGGCTGCAGTCAGCCAGTAGAGGTCAGCGTAGTCTAACTGCCCCCAGTGCCAGGTAGTATGGCGTCAGAAAGGTTCATACAGTTGTAAGTAAGAAGAAGAGGGACCATTTCACAGCTGTCCAAAAAGCAAGAAATAAAAGAAAAGCTACACACACAATACACAAGTAAATACTACTGTCCATTTGTCCATTTTCCACATCGTACAGACACAAATTCTCTATTTTATCTGTAGATCACAATGTAAAGTATGCAACAACTGTGGGGGTCTTTGCCTGCGGAGAGTGTCGTCTTTGCTGATGCTAAACCACAGGTCTCCCTTAACCCCCTCCAGCTTTGGGGGTTCCAGAGTGATTAAGAGAGGCTCCCCTGCAGCCGAGCAGCCGGTGGACTCTCCATTAGAGCTCTGGCAAAAGGTCACCCAGCTCTTACTTCTTAGCGGCCACCCGCCGCTTTCTTGTCGCCAGCATTTCGTAGAAAGGGTCCCTACTGATGCTGGCCCTGCAAAGAACAGAGGGCCAAATAAATTGATGTCTATAATCTTGTTTCGCTCGCATAAAAACTACAATGGAGTGTTTTCAGGCAATATGGTTCTGTTTACTACTGAACTAACTAAAATGACATTTGACATATAAAAAGAACATACAGCAGAGTGTAAAGGTCTTAGGCACATAAGCACATTATTTAAAACCATCTCTTGGCAAACTGTTTGTTCTTGTAAACACAATATGTCATTAGAAGAGATGCAAATAAATCTAGAGTAAAAACTAAGTATTTCTTACTTTCATAAAAGTAGTTGATGTCTTGTGAGCTATTTTGGAGAACAGAGTTTGTTTTCAGATTTCTCCTGGACGCCCCCAGCCAGCACTTAGATTTGTAAAGTTCCATCACCAGCTCACTTGACTGATTTAGGTATTAAATGATAACCACAAACATTACTGGGCTGCCATGAAAAGAGGCCTGGAAATGGTTACATGAACACAGGTAACATACTAAAATCACTACTAAAATAAATAATTTTTATATTACTTTTAATAAATTAATTACAAGCAGCTTTTTAACTGTAACTTAAGCAGATACTTAAAATTTTTGCACAGTACTGTACATCTTCAAAACGGTAATTTAACAGGAGAAGGCAAACACCTTCTTTGCATCAGTTGATTAAGCACCAACACTTGGACTAATCCAAACACCAATGGGTGTGACACCAAGAACAGAGAAGAGAAAAAAACCCTGATATACACTATATTGCCAAAAGTATTCACTCACCCATCCAAATCATTGAATTCAGTTGTTCCAATCTGTTCCATGGCCGCAGGTGTATAAAACCAAGCACCTAGGCATGCAGATTGCTTCTACAAACATTTGTGGAAGAATGCGTCACGCTCAGGAGCTCAGTGAATTCTAGCATGGTACCGTGATAGGATGCCACCTATACAACAAGTCCAGTCGTGAAATTTCCTAAATATTAAATATTCCACAGTCAACTGCCAGTGGCATTATAACAAAGTGTAAGTGTTTGGGAACGATAGCAACCTGCAAACTTCATGTGGCCTTTAGATTAGCTCAAGAACAGTGCATTGAGCGCTTCATAGAATGGTTTCCATGGCTGAGCAGCCATGCTCACATGCTTATATCACCCAGCGCAATGCAAAGCGTCGAATGCAGTGGTGTGAAGCACTCCCACTGGACTCTAGAGCAGTGGAGGCGTGTTCTCTGGAGTGACTAATCATACTTCCGTCTGGCAATCCAATGGACGAGTCTGTGTTTGGTGGATGCCAGGAGAACGGTACTTGTCTGACTGCATTGTGTCAAGTGTAAAGTTTGGTGGAGGGGGGATTATGGTGTGGTGTTGTTTTTCAGGAGTTGGGCTCGGCCCCTTAGTTCCAGTGAAAGGAACTCTTAATGCTTCAGCAGACCAAGAGATTTTGGGCAATTTCATGGTCCCAACTTTGTGGGAACAGTTTGGGGATGGCCCCTTCCTGTTCCAACATGACTGCACACCAGAGCACAAAGCAAGGTCCATAAAGACATGGATGAGCGAGTTTGGTGTGGAAGAATTTGACTGGCCTGCACAGACTCCTGACCTCAACCTGGTAGAACGCCTTTGGGATGAATTAGAGCGGAGACTGCAAGAGAGGCCTTCTTGTCCAACATCAGTGTCTGACCTCTCAAATGCACTTCTGGAAGAATGGTCAAAATTCCCATAAACACACTCATAAACCTTGTGGAAAGCCTTCCCAGAGACGTTGATGCGGTTATAAAATACCCCATTTTAAAAGTGCATTAGTGTTTAGGGGGCTACTTTTACTTTTATTCTTTACATTTTACTTCTGAATCTGTACTGTACTTCTGAAACTGTACTGTTTCAGAATTTGTGTACTTTTGCCACATCTGGACACTAGACAAATACAATTTCTGGGAAAACAGGAGTTCTAAAATCCCCAAACGCATTGTGTTAGTAAAAAAAGTGGAATTTTCAAAATGTCTGCATAATTAAATGGTCAAACATCTAGAGTCAGAATTGTTCATAGTGCTGGGGAAAGGAAGCAGATGCCTGAAGAGTTTTTGCCTCTAAAACCTCCCTCACAGAAGGTTATTACATTATATTGTTATGTTGATGTCAGACATACTTTAAGAAGGTTTTATGGCGCAAAATATATACTTTTAAAAGTCATTCAAGGCAGAGGGGTCGTGTATTATGTTGTGAGCCAAAATAGCCCCCAAAGAAAACTTATTTTTTCCAGATTTGCCACTATGTTACCATTATGAACAACACATAAAAATATCAGAATACACACACAGGTTCACAGGTGGTTTTGAATAGTAATTAAAATAGCAATTTTTGCTTTGTGTACATTGTGACCCCTGGTTCCTTTCACTATCGCTGCAAAAAACTAAGCTGGCAAGTTTCTGTATCATTTCACATCATCATTCTGAATCATTTCACATCAAACCACTCTCAATGATTTTGTTTACATCTCAATGACTGAATTATAGAGAAATTTTGAAAAAATCTGTGGAAATCCCTTTTAAGGTGCTGTGGTGGGCAAGAGGGGCAAAAGGCCCCTGGGTTCCCGGCACTTCCACAGGACATGCTGAGGCAGCCTTTACTATACAAACAATCTGCACTGACCACAGTGGAGAGAGACACGCTATAATAACAGTGAGGGAACACATCGCCTGAATGCTCACACAGAGCAGTTCCCCACAACGATATATAATTCAGTAACCTTCAAATCAGCTGTAGCTGTAAAAATGCCATTTGTATGTTCCATTTTTCAGAGTTTCAACCAGGCTTTACTGTTACACAGTACTTGACAAAAGTACATTTTCCCCAAAAAGTATTATATGTAACGTGCAGTATTCAGCAGTCAGATAATTTGTCCTGAATAACAGGGGTGCAATGTGTCAGTGATTGCTGTGCATATTTTTTTCCTGAGTGTGATGGGACAACGAAAGAGACTTTCCAGAGTCTGGCAGCATTAGCCTGTTACGGCTGAAGCAAAAGACTAAACTGAGTCCTTGATTCAGAAATACATTCATATGTGACAAATGGTCCACATTCATGCTTATAGGAAAGGAGCTACAGAATAAGTGAAGGTAAACTTAAGCTTTGCTCTCTCCAACAATAAGTGCAGTTTTATCCACTGCAGATCCACTGATCTTCACTGACTGAGAAGTCTGGTCACCCTGGGTCCAGCGCGCATATCGTCTCCACAGTGTGAGAAAGTGATTGTGCCCATCACAATCAAGAGCACAGCAGCAAATCTGGCACGGATCCATATTCCTCCTTTAGCAGTATCAATATGGTGAAGGGAAAGTCTGAAGTCATGAGTTAATCTGCTGTGTACAACATGCTTTATATGTGTATATGTTTTTGTATTATGTACTGTCCAATTTGTATGTACCAATTGTACCAGGACAACTTCCTATTACTGTGCAAAGTGCACTTCTCTATATAAGTGTCCAGATTCTGAGGTGTAGGCATAGCATTTTTCAGCTACAGTATTACGAAATGCAATACCTCACAAAGATGCACTGACCAACCCTTCATTAAGTTCACCTGCTTGTCACTACACTCGTCCATTTTGTCAGCTCCATTTACAGGAGCACTTTGTAGTTCTACATCTATAGACTGTAGTTCATCTGTCTCTCTTCATACTGTGTTAGCCCCCTTTTAGCCTGTTCTTCAATGCTCAGGACCCTCACAGGACCCCCACAGAGCAGGAGTTATTTGGGTGGTGGATGTCACTGCAGTGACACTGATGTGGTGGTGGTGTTTTAATGTGTGTTGTATTAGTAGTAGATCAGATGCAGCAGTGACACTGTGTCCACTTATTGTCTATTCACCTTTAGTCAGAGACAGTAGTTCATATGTTGCTGTGTTTGTGTTAGTCATGCTCCAGTCCTTCATCAGTGGACATTGGACATAGGATGCTGTTGGCTGGATAATTATGGTTGATGGACTATTCTCAGTCCACTGGTGACACTGCTGTGTCTGATCCACTCAGATCAGATTAAACATATACTGGAGAATCTCATTTCACCACTAGTAGAAATTCTTGTTGTGTTAAACAGAGGCTGCTAATAAAGTAAAGGTTTCCGCATTAAACACTGTCATATACTAACGCTACAGGTTCTAGTAGTATGTTCCATGCTATGTCTTATGTTGGAGCGGCTTCACAGCTCTTGGTAAAGGCTTCAGAGTTCTATGGCAGGTTCTCAACTTTTGCTAATAGTTCTGCAGAGGTGGACAAAGTACACAAATCATGTACTTGAGTTAAAGTAGATACACCCAAGGTAAAATATTACTCCAGTAAAGTCCTTACTCTAGACCTCCACTTCAGTAAAAGTACAAAAGTATTTGGCTTCAAATGTACTTAAGTATCGAAAGTAAAAGATTACTAAACTATTAAAAGATAACTAAAAGATTAATTATGGCTCTAATGTTCCGTTTTCATTTTTATAACATGACTCGCTTCATGAACTCATTTTAGGTGAAAATACTCCAGCATCTCTCTTAGTAAACCAGTCTTTTAATAGAACGTCATTAATTAGTGACGCTGACGTCTATTAAAATGATCATAAGCACAAAACACTGAAGGCAAACAGTTTCCATCAGGGAGAACCGAGTGGCTCTGAAATCACTTTTACAAACAAGCAAAGTTTCAGTTTAAGATTACTTTGTACATTAGTTACAAGTTGAATAAAAACTGGCTTTAAACTCAGGTTCACAAATAAGTTTTCCTTTACTGTATTGATCTGTAGGCCTCTGTTCATAAACATAAACTAACCAAAACTAATTTACTATAAAATGAAAGTGTTTGTATGAATTGATAAAACAACAAACATGCCGGTCACAACTGCATATGTGTACATATTCCTATACTGTGGTCTATTTACACAAAGTTAAGGTAACTCCATGATTTAGGTAGAGGTATGTGCTCCCAAATTTTTTACGCTGCTGCACTGACGTTGAACTGTGTGCTTGGACTGGGTCGGTATGACCAACAGGTCAAAACAAGCTCAGAACAAAGTGCCGCTGTGCCCTGATTGGTTTTCTGGCTTCGCGCTTCTTTTGTTTTGACATGTTACGTTTTTATACACACAGAAACCAAAAGGAACGACAGATTTCTCAAAATGTAGTGGAGTAAAAAGTCAGATATTAGACTCTGAAATGTAGTGGAGTGAAAGTAAAAAGTCATCCAAAATGGAAATACTTAAAGTACAGATACACAAAAAAACTACTTAAGTACAGTAACTAATTACATTTACTTAGTTACTGTCCATCACTGTAGTTCTGTATGATAGTAATACAAAGAGAACATAGTGAACATTTTTAATGGTGATTTTTAATGATTCTTTCGTTGCAAATATAGCATTTATGTACCCATGCCCATATTTAAACCCGTATTTAAAATTACATTAAGAACTTAGTTTTATAACATTAAATACGTTTTTAAAAAATGCCTTGTTTTTGTGAATTTTTTTTATTTTATTTTTTTAAATAACTAACCACACACTGTTGTTTGTGGGGCAGGCAATTCTTAAAATGGGGCTACAACAGAAACACATCCATAGTAAACACACTGGTATGCCCTTCAGCAAATGTGTGATGGTATCTCACTTGGTATCTCACTTGAGCCTAAAAAGAAACTCCTTTTCAGTTCATCTCCACTGAAGGACTCATAGCAGCCAATTTCTTGGCAAAGTGTGCTTCCCTTCAGACTGATAAAACCTGCTGCATGGAAGTGCATGCACATGGACATGTGGACAGCCAAGCAGAATTGACCTGACAAAATCCCAATAGTTAAATCCCCATAGCTGACTATGGATAAGAGACACTGTGTATACGTAGGCGGAGCATCTGAGGCTGAGACCAAGAGGGGTTTCACACTTTTTTGAATAATGGTTCTTGCTGTGCATCTCCCTGTTGTTAAGCATTAACAGTGTCTGAACTGTCAGTCAGCTGTGCTCGCCAGCTATCGTTTCAGCATGTACAGGCAGAAATTTTAACAACTATTATTAACTAGCAATCATCGTGCACCATGATTTCAATCCATGAGGTTCCTCAATTGCTAACCCCCCTCCATTACAACTGTCACTAATCTGATTGGTCAGTACAGAAAAAATGCTCATGACTGGTCATAGCAATGTCCATGAGTCTTACTTGATGGATTTGATCCACTCCTCCTTCTCCTCAGGTGTAGGGGCTGATATTCTGTACACCACGTGGTTCCCCTCCACCACTCTGCCATCCGCCTCCGTCTTACACGCCTTGATCACTTGTCCTTTATGGCTCGGGTTGTAGAGCTCAAAGCAGTTCTAAAAGATTAAATGATCAAACCTTTACTACCCCTTACAATTTGGTTTACAGTCACATGCTCATATTATTGTGTGTGTCACAATGGGATGACTAACATGGGGATTTAAGCAGTGCTTACCGGTTTTCTTGGCTCCTCCACTTCTCTTATGCTGAGGTTCTCAAGTGGAATGATCCCTCTTGGCTCCTTATCCTGGGCATATATGAGTAATATTCCAGTCATTCTAATTTAATGTGGTCTTTCAGCAAAAAATCAAATGTACAGAGTTTTTCAGCCAAGACATATTTGGTTTCTTGTTTCTTTGATTTTGCACTAGGCTAATGTAGCTAACAAATTGTGTTTCTGCTTCTTAAGCTTTTACTCCACCAGTTAGAAACATGCAAACTTTATGTAATCTCAAATAGACTTGTTTATGTGGTTTCTAAATCTCAGACAATGACATTATTATCTAAAAGAATGGACACGATATAACTAAAAACAATAGTAGCAGCCACACTGAAGCCTGAGTTTTATCTGTACTTTGCCATTTTAAACAATATGTGGTGTTAATATAACAATGTCATAGTGTCAGAAACCACATAAGCTAGTCGATTCAAAAAGACTTAATTATTTAACACAGCTTGAAGCAAGTGTGTGATGACTGTGAGGCCCTTGCTACATTGGCTACGTAGCAATATTATCCCAGATGGTTGCTAAGATGATGCTAGAATACTTATATGATGGTGACATAAGAGAAGTGTCTAAAAACATTTGGCTGCAGAGCATGTACTGAACGTGTTGGAATAACAGGTAGACATATAAGCATTCTACATTATACTAGTGGAATGATTCAGTTTCACAATGCTAAGCATTCATTCCTAGAGAAGAAATAAATGTTTAAACGAACATAGTTTTAGCCAGTGGTTGTCTTTAGCTTCATCAGTCCTCTTTGGTTTAATGTGCAGATCACATAAATGCTGTGTGTAGCTCTGTGAATTTTTGGCTGAACCATTAGTTTTAAAGTGTTCATTTGTCATTAAAACAATTAGTTTGAGGACTTATACTGCAATGTGTTCACTGGATGAAGTAGGAGAAGCTTACGAAAGAGTGGGATTAAGTGGAGAAACAGATTGCAATAGCTATTATTTGTCTAAATCTGGCACACTATTGCTGAAGAAAGCACTATTTCTAAGCTGCTGATGAGAGCGCACAGCAGGGTGGTGATTGCCTTGGGAATGCCAGCTCAGCTCTCACGAACTGGTGGACTTGCTTTAAACTGGCCACATGTTTTACTGGACCCTCTCCAGATGTTACAGCTGTGCTGGGTTAACTGTTGAGGGCACAAAGGAAAGCATCTCATCTGATAAACCAACCACAAAGATAAATGGGATTTCTCTCACATTCCTTTACTCTTCTTTACTGTTCCAATGTCCTCCTTCACACGCACACCCTTCTCAACTCATGATTTTTGTGTCTGTTACTAAAACCTGTTTAATTTTTCCTTCATATTTCAATCCTCACAATACAAAAATGATCACTGCTTGTGCGTTATTACTTACAGTTGTATATTCAAAGTAGTACAAGCAGTTGTCAGTGAGAATGAACCATCTCCTTTTCCATGTCTTCACTCTACCTCCTGCAAGAAGTAGTAATAATTCTGTAAGGCTTATTATTTCACAAATAAAATAAAATAAAATGAAATAAAATGAGAGACAATTTCCCCTAAGGCTGCCAATGGGAGGGAACTGACTGCTGTTCATCCACAGCCTTGAATGATGTCATAATTACTGTTACAAAGATACATGCTATTAATAATTCAATTATGTTTTCTTCTAAATCCAGCCCAAAACCCCTTACACTAGAGAAATCGTGCACGTACCCACAGGTAACACATCAGTGCTAAACAGCCAATTTGTATGCCTTGAGATTGTTAAGACTCCATATTATGGCAAAAAGTGAGGAAGCACTAGTTGCAAAAGTGAGTAATAATTCCCAGGATTAGTAATGTTATCCCTCACTGCTTTTATTTATTTATCGTCCTGACTCTTTAAATGGCTGTGACTATTTCATAGTCAAAGAACCTTGTATTCCATGTTGAGTAATATTTCCAAAACGCTCCACAGCAACAGTAGTTGACCACTATGACTAGCTTTTCTCAGAACATATGCTTCATCGCTAAGAAAGACCAAAAGATGAGACATACTCCACATATTATCTGGGGCACCCTAAGTATGTGTGCCTTGTCATGCCATAAATTGCCTCTCCCAAGTGTAACAGGCTGATTATTCTGGATGAGCTTTGCAAAGATTTCTGTCCTGCCACACTGAATATGACGCAACCCCCTCGGCTGGTTGCATGCCATCTCTTGCATGTCATAGATAAAGCAAGAAAAGGTAAGAATAAAATGTCACAGGTAAAATGCTGCCTTTTCCACTGTAATCTCACGGTGGCAATCAAACAGCTAAAAATGAGTCACTGTGGCTCACTTTCTCCGGTCAACAAAACCTACATAGACGGTAATATAACTGTGCCAGAAAAAGGCAACATTTAGCTTCAGTGTAAATTATTTTATTTTACATAATAAAACAGAAATAAGAAGCATAGTACGGTATAAATAACATTAAATATATACACTGTATTTCTATGAAAAATACAGTACTGTGCAAAAGCCAGAGACCATCCTTTATTCATGTAATTTCTGGTCAAAACAGCCTTTACGTACAAAACAGTTCATTTTCAGCATGAGAAAAAAAGCAAAGAAAAATGACAAACAAGTCTCAACATAATATAATTTTTTTCAGTTTTAGTGAAGGATGGACAGAAACACCTGTGGACTTTTGTAGATTTATAGGAAGAGTGGAGCCTGATTTTCTTCTATCTCTGAAAGACTGCATATGGATCATGGAAAATGTATTTTTCCTCATCTTCTTGATATAAAGGACCTTAACGTAGTATGTAAACACTGCTACCGTTCCAGTACAGTTCAGTCCATGTATGTAAACTTATTTTGAATTCTGTGTTTCTGTGATGTTGCAAAAACCAACACATGAATAACTCAGGCTACAGTCTACTTTTTATCATTTTCTCCTGAAAACTGAGTGATTTAATGGAGCTTTAAATAAATGTTTTAAATAAATCAAATAAATATATTAATAAGTGGTCTCTACATGGTCTCCAACTTTTGCACAGCTGTATAAGTTCATGAAATAAAATAAAATAAAATGTATTTAACCAAAATATAATGTCTCTGAACTTTCAGTGACATGTACTGGTGCACAAATCATTTAAGTATCTGTATGTTATTGGTTCACAAACCTAGCTTCAGCAGCCATCCTTCCCTATCTGGATTGAAGAATGTGTGCGTTAGGTCATTGCCATCATCTTCTGGAATTTTGAATGGTTCATTTTTAATGCTTTCATATAAATTCTGCAAAATAAAGAAAACATGAAAAATACTGGTTGCTTATGTGTTGAGAACACACGTAGATATAACATATATGAACATAGAACATTTTATGTGTGAGTGTTCCATGAGGCTCACCCTGAGCAGCTCTTCGGGCAAGTCACCGCCTTCATTGATGCCACGATTCATGGAGATAAACCTCTCAGCGGTGGGTTTGTCTCTGACATTGGGGTTGTGCAGGCTGGTGTTGAGCATTATGATGGCGAATGACAAGACGTAGCATGTGTCTGTAAAGCAAACAGACCTCTGTCAGTCAACAGAAAGCACCCTCTCAACTCAGTGTCCATGGGATTATTCAAAGCAAAACATGATATTATTTTTATGGATTCAGGGATTATATGGTGTAATTCAAATATCCGCCCCGATCTACAGGAACAGTTAAGCCAGAAAAAAAACAACAACAGTTTTACACAGTTTCTTTTTACTCCAAACATACTCTATCTGCCAAAATAAGCTATGAAGCTAATGTAGCTTCATACTGGATGAGTACTGGTAATGAGTACTGGAAAAGGAACCTCACAAACTGCATGTGTAAATCATCTCAGACTTGCTTCAAACCAAGGCAAGCTGTTAAGTAATCTTAGATAAAAATTAATAAAATTGGTGTTGTGGTGTTGCGCATAGCTAAATTAGTTGTAGAGTGTAGCCTCCATAAGTCAGGTCAGTGTTGCTGGGGCCTTCTGGTAGTGGGCCCTGATGTAAATACATCAGTTCCACCACAGCAGTTCACTATTGAGTGTAAAAAGACGTGACAACTTAACTGACATTCACAATGCGTACTCTCATTTGTTATCAAGTGTAATAATTTAGGCTTACCAGTTACACATTGCAAGTCTGTGGTCTAAAGCTTCCATTACTCATCAGCTACATTAGTTTTGTAGCCTGCGTGCAAAACTAAAGACGCAAACACCAAACATGTCTTGATTGACTACATTTGGAGGAAAGCAGTGTAAATCTGTTTTTTTTTTTTTAAAACCAAACTATTCCTTTAAAACCAAACCTACTTTATGAAACTTGTAAAAAGACATCCTGGTGGCCTGGCACAGAGAAGGCTCTAATTCTAAAATTATAAATGATAGTTCATGGCTTCTTCCTGGCATGCAGTCCTCAGTCTCAGTGCCAGAACACTGCATTCTGTAAAGTTTCATGCTGTGCCTGAGCCAACTCCAGCACTATTTATCCCCGCAGTTATAAAGCTCTTTCCTCACAGGACTGCACCCTCCACAGATCTCTAATTTAAACTTATTCTCACAGAAGAACGGATGGAACAAGTGCATGCACGCGGTGCTAAATTATTCATGCCACACATGAGATGTTATTGTATGAAATGCTTTCTTCTTATATGCCTTTGATCATATATGGCTTCTTTGAACTGTGCCCCATTTTCTGTTAAACCCTTATAACTCAGTTTTAATTATTTCTCATTTGTAAGTCATTTAAACAAGCAGAAAAATAAGATTTTTACAGAAGAAAATGGAGTATTTCACACTGTAAAGAACAGCAGGCATTTTACATTCTTAAACAAACAACAAACACGAATGGAGCTTTTATTCTGACAGCGACTATACTACCAAAACCACATGATTTATTCTAAACTTTTAATAATAAAAGACATTTTGCATAACATTATTCAGGCTGGAGTTTTTTTTTTGCTGACCTGAGGACTGGAAGACACCTGGGTTGCACTGGCAATATCGCGATGCAAAAGTCTCCATCATCCGATCAATTTTCTGAGCCTCACCCGGCAGTCTGAAGCTCCACAGAAATTGCCTGACACAGAGGGAAGAGATGAGATGTCAAATGATGATAGACAGCTAATATTCCCGGCATCCTTTCCTGAAACTTAAAGAAAAATATGATAGAAATATAAAAAATGAAAGAGTTATGCTTTCAGACAAAACCTTTCAATCACAGTGCATATTGCTTGTCACCAACGGAAATACACGCCTGAAACTGATGAATGCACAATCATTCAACTGATGAATGATTATATAATTATATACATTCTCTTCATTTTTTTTTTTTTTTTTCAACAGCCATAATGCAGTGTGCAGTAATGTTGTAAGCAGTTTGTGGCTGATGAGTTGCTTACCTCAAAGCTTGCACCAAGTTGAGGTCAGCAAATTCATGAAGCTCCACAAAGGCCTGTAGAACTTTGATGTTGAAATCATCCCTGAGAATGGACAGAAAGCAATTCAAGAATGTTTTTTCTCACCCATTTGTAGATGCCTGTGATATTGATTCTGAAAATCATTTTGGGAATTAATCTTAGAGCCGGTCCTGCTTACAAGTTGGGGGCCTTTTAGCATGACTCACAGTGTTATGCTGCCATGTCAACACAGCCATGGTTATGGCCGCAAATCTATTATTTATTTAAGGTGGAAAACAGTATGAGAATGCAAGAAAACTGAGCATTATCTCACAATGACCTTGCATTTTGTATTATTTCACTGGCATTGGGTGAACTTTTTTTAAGAACCAGAAATCTGGAGGAGCCTGGCTTTCAAGTGGGAAGGGCTAGGCCTCCCAGGCGCACTTCGTAGCTATATCCTGGTATTATACACCTGCATAGTTTGCATCAGTCAAAGTATAATTTGTGAAATAAGTCTATGTGTATTTATAGACGATATACAGTAGAGCTGAAACCATTGTATTAGTTAAAGAATAATCTAACAATTATGTTGACAGTTCATTGAGTAATCAGAGTTCTAAAAAATGCTGAACAATAAGGCTCCAGTGAAGAATAACAAAAAGATGCACAGCCTTTTAAAAGTTACAAATAAAAGACTTAATTAAAAAATATAAACTGTGTCAGCTTGGAAGAGGAAGAGGTTAGTAAAAGAATCAAAAGTAAATTTTAATCAATTTGTTTATTAAAGTAATCCAGTTTATTTGACTACTTACAACAGTCATAATATACACAATAAGTGAATCACTGACTGCATTTTTATTTTTGCATCTAAATTACAATAACAATGAAAAAACCGGTGTTGCTGTGAAGCAATAGTGTAAATTACATGAACATCAGTGATAAAAAGGGATGTAAGTGCTCACTTATGTTCACTATATTTATTTTGTATCTGTAGTTGTAAAATAATTAAATCTACAGAACATATGGCCAAATAAAATGACGGTGAGAAATGGAGTGATTTACCACAGCTGGATCGCACAATCTAAGGCACATTTCCACTCCGCACTGCTTCTTTAATTACAACCTCACTAATAACAGGGTTAAGCACCACTTGCAAATACAATTAGCAGTAATTGCTAACTGTGGCTCTTCCACTGCTGTTTACAGTCTGAAAGAAATAAGAAGAATGACTCTTTGATGACGCCGCCCAGGCTGGTGTAGAGTCAGGCTGGTCTTATGGTTATTACCAGACTGGACTGTGTGCCTAAGCAGACATGGCACTATTTACTTCTGGTCATGCTTCTTTATTTGTTTTATTCCACCTCCTTCTTTCATTTCCTTTCCATGGGCATTCATCAATTCTTTCACTATATTTGGTTTGCACTCAACTTTGTCACACAACTGTTTCTGGCTACAACTTGGCCTTGAATAATTTTTCTTATTTTAGATATTGCTTTCTAGGGATGGGTGCTTACCAGTTTTAATGATATACCAAAGCAATAATAATACTCCAGTGCCAAATCTGAATCATTCGGATAACTTCTCTGTCTGCCAAATTTCAATACCCAAGTAGTCACTTTTACGAGCTCCTGTGAGCCAATAAGAATGCTTGTTCCAAAAATGTGACTGCTGATTCGCTGTCTAGATTGCATTCCATATGCATGTTATTCACATCACAGCTTCTTCACTAGTCTGCAATTCATTGTGGTCAATAAATATACCAACTACCAGAACCTCACACTCATTTCTACCCACTTTTCATTTGTAATTTAACAAGGACACATATGTTGTGCAGGAAGAAAGGTGGGACTGTCCTATGTAACTTGTATTACATAATGCCAAACAGAACGGTCTAACACTGCTGCTTTGTCAGCAGCAAGAAGTTGGCACACAAAATTAAATGAAGAACATACTGTTGATGTGAATGATAATCTGGCAAGCAAAACATTGATGTGGATGATGTGACAAGCAAAACAGTTTGTTTTGTAAACTCCCCAAAAACAGGTGCACTTCATACCCTACATTCAATTTACAGCCTCTTAAACAGATACAGAACTAAAGAAATTTACATTACATTAACATAAGTTACATTTTTAAAGATAAGATACCATTTCAACTTCTGAAAGGGCTAGGTACTGATCAAAATCTTTTGCTATCAATACCCATTCCTAAATGATACTTTTTGATTCCTGTTTTTAAATGCAAACAATATATTGAGATAAAAGTCATATATAAAAGTAAACGTTAAAAGTAAAGATTTTTTTAAATCTTTAGAATTTAAGAGGTGCTAAGAAGTTTTTAAAAAGAAATAACAGCTGGCACATAATGGAAATAGATTTCTCTTGTATTAATCATAATATAGCATTGATATTTCTGGTATATGAAAAGCCCACTCCCAACAACAAAATATCATGAAGAAATCCACACTGATTTTACCAGAATATTAAAGGCAGCAGGAAAACGTCAGTTTTTTAACTGGAAGTACTTTTCAATTTTACAGTGCATTTAGTTGATTGAAAAAAGGCTACTGTAATACCAGAAATTGTGATCATTTTGGTTATTAACATGAGAGGACATTTATGGCCCCACTGCTTACTACTGCATCCTATGTAAAGAGATGTGGACAGTTAACAGATCAGGAAGCTGTGTTTGAGAGCAATATTGTTTACTGTAGGTTCGCTGCTGAGATGTGGTACAGGAAATATATCAGGGAGATAAGATACTGGCATGTTGTCAGGGTGAGCGGTGCGATAGGGCTGAGGAAATCATAGGATATTTTCATCTGTTTCAATAAGGGCGCTCATTTCCGGAGTGGAAAGGCTGATATATGGAAGAGATGTAGCAAGAAATAAATGTTTAAAGCTGATTGAAGGAGAGGTGAGACATGTTTTGCAGATATAAAGCAATGGCTTACCTTTCCCCTAAATAATCTCCAATGACTGTTTTATTCAAGCCTTCTCCTTTGTATAGAAACTGGGCAATGTCCTCAGGTGTGTGCTGCAAAAGGTCATTGTCCAAAAGAAACTGGATTCCCTGAAAATAAGAGGTTACATGTCTTTGTAACTAAAGCCAAACTTTGTTTGATTTGGACAACTTGAGCATGCGCTCAACAATGTACTGTGGTCTGTTATAAAATGAGGGTCTCTGTCCACTCCCACTGAAGCCTGATTCAGTCTGCTGCTGGTGGGAATACATTTTTACAATGGTCTGCACCAAATGAGCGAGCTAAACATCAGATCATGCTTTTTTAGTGCATGTGAACACCATGCTGTCTTCATAGTCTGCCTGTTTCATCATTTGACTGTTAGCAGATGCTCATATCCTTCTGGCAGCACAATAACAGCAGACAAGCAATAAAATATTGGTGAAGAAATGTGTTTGACTTTGGCACATGTTTGACTTATACTTGGCCAAGCATAAATAAGCAACCTGACAAACCATTCAATCATAAAGGAGCAGAGCTGAAGTAAGGTTTATTGTTATTTTTTTTTATTGTGATACATGTAGATGTAAACTGTAATACAAATAGGGTAGTACATTAACAGCAAGGATATATTTGAGAGGTAGATATGGATTTTCTACAGCAAAATGTTTAGTGAAAGCTAAACATTTTTGGGTCTGCATGCATGCAAACACAACATTAGTCTTAGAGTGCCACGGGTGTAATTTGGTTCATTTTGGCTCATTTTTGGTTCATTGCCATTGCAATGCGAAACCAATCGAATCAATTGAAAGGGATATAATGTCACAAAAACTCAAACTCTTGTGCAGTATTTTGCAAACAAACTAAGTGTGAAAACAGTCTTAATCTGAGAGTGATCTGGGATTTGTTTTTTCAAAAATCTGCTTAAATGCTTGATTACATTTTATATCCACAGCAGTGTATTACTGAATCAAACAACATTTAACAGGCCCATCACAACAAATACCTTTTTAGGATCCATATTGAATTTCTTTCTTCCAATAGCAATCTGCTTATTCCTTTGAGTGGTTTTGCTGTGTCGAAAAAGATTTTGCAACAAGTCATTAATGATGATTAACATTCTTTTTTTATCTCTGACCTGCTGTATAGAAATAATAAAAACCCTAAACAATAAAAAGTCACATCTTTTTGTGGAAAATAATCAAAAAAAATTTGAGAAAGTATTTGAATGTGTGGAACTACTGGATATGTCTGTTTTACTTTTATTCCTCAATAAAAGAGAAGGGTGGAAAAAAAAACAATAAAAAGTCATTAAACAAACAGCCTGTGTTTATACACTTACCACTCTCCCATGCATGTTAACTGCTCAATCTCAGTCATCACCTCAGCTATCTCAAACTTTAAACGCTGCAAGAGACAAAAAAGGTGTCACCTTTAGGGAATCTGCGGTTATAGCTGTTTCTCCGGTTAATAACTGTTATAAAGCAAGTTGAATTATACATACTTCAATGTCATCAAGCAATTCCTTTTTCCTTCTGCGAATGTTGGACAGTTCATCTCTCTCTTCGAGAGAGAGATCTTCAGGTACTATTGAAACAAAGAAAAACAAAACAACAGGGCTAGTCCTTAAGCAGATACTGAAAAATAATCCTTAGAATGAAATAAGAACGAGATTTTAAGGGGTTAAATGACCAGCAGTTGCCGCCTGCCGCCCTTTGTTTCTTTATATTAACTTACTACCTACACTGAATTTTACAAGAATGTTTACTTATTTGTTTGTTTGTCTGTTTGCATTTATTTTTTATAATTATTCATTTATTAATAAAATGAAATAAAAAACTTTAAAAAAAAAGGTACAAAATTACTAAAACAAAAAATGTCTCAGAATACTCTGAAATTTCTCTGTATCTTAACTAATCACACAACAGCATCATCCAACATATTGTTGAAAGCGCCTGAGGAAACTATGAACCATCAGATTACAGCAACTGAGGAAGCACAGAAGGTCACAGTCAGATGAGGTGGAAACTATTGCTCTTTGAATTGTGCATCATATTCACACATACTGTGGCTTACTTCAATTGTATAAATTGCTGACACCAAGTCAGACAGACTTAAAGATAATTACTGTCATTTAATACCCTTTATATCAGCCTTTAAGCAGCTTTACTTACTCATTTGGTTGTACATTTGCCCATATTGTCACAATTAAAAAATTTTTTTTACATTGTTTTAAAACACCTGCTGCCCTTTTCACTGTGTCAACTTTTAATGATAAATTGACAAAAATGGTTCACAATTGTTTGAAAAAAAATTCTATAAAGTTAATGTAAAGTTACTTTTAAAGTTATTTTATGTTTTAAAACTCACCATTTCACCATTCAACTCAAACACAGAACTCTGCCTGAAATGAGCTTCTGTCTAGGGCTGAGTGTATCAAAACAAAACAAAATGTTTTGTTACCAATACAAGTGCTGATACCTTGACTTTGATACTCATTCCTGAGTGATACTTTTTAAATACTTTTTGGCTTAAAAAAAATTTTTTTAATTGTATTTTAATATTTTTTTTACTTAATGAGTTCTATCATTAATAATATGCTTAGGGAATGTAACCCAGACAGCCAATCACCAGTTTAGATTTTAGAACACGTATGTTTATTGGCTGATGCTGATTGGCTATGTTGATATTTGGAATTGAATGACACAGTAATTTGTCATTATTCACTATAGGGGTAGAATGGCAAAAAATGAATACTGAATGATTTGAAGTCAGTTTCATGACACACATACATCTATTTTTAAATTTTTATAAAAGCCACAGTATGTACATTTTCAAAATACTTGCAAAAATATGAGATCATTTCTGTTCAATGTTTCACATACTCTTCTGTACTAAATCCAATTAAACATCACTAATTATGAGCTCTGTTATGAAACATTAAACACACAATTTTCCAATGTTGTTTAAGTAGCAATTATATCCATGATACGTTCAAAAAAGCATATTATGATGCAATATAATATATTATATTGGTGAATATATATATGGGTGATAAATACCCATTTTACTACCCTCTCCTACTCAGTAGTATGAAATAATTTTGTCGGTTCCACAAAAGTGATTGACTTTTGATAGCCATCCTGACTTCTGCCAAATTTCTGTGCTCAGTTTACATGGTTAGGGCAAATATGAACACGTTTCATCCACACCTGGTTATGTAACAGAGCCTGAAGCACAGCACAATTGGACAGAGGAGCTAGAAAGTGAGGTGCTCAGGGATTTCCTGCTGTTCTCTGACTCAATCTTCTAACAATAGAGGGAAAGTAGACATTTAATGAAACAAAGTGCAAAACGTTAACAATAGCTCTTTTTGGTCCACTTAGACTCCTCACCTCAGGCATGTCAAGCTTTAAAGTAATGTAACCTCTTTTTGTCTGTTTAAGAGGCCTTATTCAATCTTAATTAGGAGCCATTTATTCATTATACAACAGAATCTGGAGCTGGTCAGCAGCGTCTGTTACGGAAGAACATGCCTGAAGCTCTCGTGTCTGGCAGTGCCTGTGTCTTTAACTTGAAAATGAAGCTGACTGAAGCTGAACTGATTAGGTTAAAATCTCCTGTACTACTGTTTTGTAGCCTACATTTTGGATGGAAATGTCTTACAGATCAGACTGCAAGTCAAATCTCTGGTGACCTATAAATCACTGAGGAAATCAGTTTACCTTCTTCACTGATACTACGCCATCTTTGGCAGACCAGAACTGAAGACTGGGGAGATGGAATGTTGATGTTACCTTGAAGGTTATATTATACCAATACATGATGCCAAAAGAAGTAAAGCCAAAACACCTTAATTTAATGAAATGTTTAAACCATTTCACAAACTATCAACGTTTAGAAATAAACCATTTTGGATTTAAACTAGTATAAAATATTATAAAATCACAAGAGTAATTGTAAAATAATATGAAATGATATGACTTTAATATCACTGTCAAGAATATTCACTACTTTAAAACTAGCTTTAAGAAATGCTTGTAACAAATATGTACAGGGTTTTTTTAATGGTTGTTTTTCTTTTATTAGAAATATCAATCTCTAAATTGACAACAACTGGACTGATTCTGGTTCTTTTGAAAATATCAACTTTTCTCATAATTTTGACTTAATATGTTGAAACAACTTATTTTCTCAAAACATTGACTTATTATCTGGCAACAAACATTTTTCTTAAACCTACATTTTTTTTAACATACTTACATCCATTTACTTACTTATATACATACAAATAAGTCAGAATAACTCAAAGTCTTAAGAAAATAAGTTATTATTATTATTATTCCAGATGTGGGCAAAACAGCATTTTGATGAGGGCCACTTTTGGCAATTTACCAGTGCCGATAGTAGGCCACCAATGCCTTATGTTTGCCAAAACTGGCCATCTGAATGCTATCTGGAATGCTTATATGTCTCTTTCAGGAATGGGAATTTGCTGGGAATTTGGCTTTTGTTGGAGATGAGCATCACAGCTTCCAATAGACTCCATCACCTGCCTTAAATTCCTCTTATCCCAACTCATTCTATTTCTCTACAGTGGTGTTCACTGTCAGCTGCTTGTAATCTCACCAATCATCCACTCAGATTTACTGAAGATACATCCCAGACTACATCTGAAGCTTGAGGTCCATAAGATGTGCCACCCCACCTTCTGCTGGGCAGCACTGGCAAAATCATTTGAATAGGGTTTGCATGTAAACATGTTAACTGACATTACATTTGATTTTTATCAATTATGATTCTTTAGGAAGATAATTCAGTGCACCACAATATGTACGATTTTACCTTTTAATTTCATTCAAACTGACTATGGTTTGGTATTATTTAAAACAGTAATAAAAACACAAAGTAAACACAATTAACAAATATGACTGAAAGAACTATTTATACAGTGACAGAATAAGGACAATACAAACAGCAGACCAAACTTTTTTTAAATTTAATAAAATATATTACTACAGAATAGTCCGAAGGGGAATTGTTGGCCCGATGCTGGTATCCAGTATTTTGCATAGATGGAGCTGATGATATCGATACCAATGCTTATACATAAACATGCATAAAAATGCAGAAATAGGGACTAGCATTATTATTCTGTAAATGCAGTGAAACTAAGAAAAAGCGATCATTTTTGAAGCAATTGTCTGCCGATATGATTAAAATTATTAAAATTTATTTGTGCATCCTTAGATTCTTACATTCCAAAACGGACACAGTTAAATTGCACCTTCAGTCATCAAGCACATCTACAAAAATGGGGTAATATATCAGGTTTGTCAGTGCCAGTAAGTGCTTCACATTATATGTGGTAATTTTCTAATGATTAATGGTTGGTGGTGCAGCTGGCAGAGTCTCATGAGGGGGCACTTTATGCCTGAGATATAAAATCTGAGTAATTCAATATGATATAAATGGGCCTGATGAAATCAGCCTAGGTGATATACAGCATTGAGATGGAAGGTTCTCCAGAGTGTTCTGTCCTCATATTCATATTTCCTCTCTGAAGTATGATGCATTGGTTCTGGAGTCTGAACATTTTTGGCTCTCTTCAATCTAATTCATGTCCAAGTGTGAGCGTTTGGGAGGGAAGATAAATCTCTTTGGCCCGGTTCATGTTTGTTCAACAGCACCTGCATAAGATGCTTGCATATTCAATTAACATGTGAAACAGATGGAGAAGAAAAAGAGCTTACTTGTGTTCTAAAAGATGTTAACAGTGCCTGATCCTCATATGGCTCTCTTTATCCTCTTAGCCCCTAGAAACTGTTTAGTTATCTAACAAGAGTATTACCAACAAAACAGCAGGAATATGGCCCCATGTACTGTAGCATCTTTTCTCAATGTGGTTTCTTCTTCTGTGTTCCCGTTTATGAAAGCAACACTACACTAATGTAAAATCAATGGAGCTGGAGGTCAAATTATAGCCTTCAAGGACGCTTACCACCTTACTGACTACAACAAAAATACTACATATGAATACTGTGGCCACAATATATGTACTAAGCAAACCAAGCAAAAATAAACAAATAAATAAATAAATAGTATTAACTTGCTTCTTGTAAAAATTTGTTCTATAAGGTTCAAATTATAGAATAATTACCAATCATACTGGTACTACTATTCCACTCTGTGATCTACAACAATGTATATCTAAACTACGACTTCATTTCATTCTTGGTAGACAATGATTGTCATTTATTTATTTGTTTGTTTGTTTTTTGTAATGTTATGTTCTCTGCATTCTCTCTAGCTAAATGAAAGCTTCCATTTTAGACAAAAACTAGTTCTAAAGTTCAATAGTTCAGAAATGAATAGTTATTTTCTAATATTATGTTATTTCTTTATTAGTCTTTTGGGGGGGGGGGGGGGGGTTGTTACTAGTGCCATTTTGTCGATATAATTTTTTTTGTTGCAGCACTGGGGTTTAAATGGCAGTACTCAACCTTGAGGGGCCAACTGCAAGGTTTTTAGCACACTGAATGACAAAAAGATGCACTCATAAAAAAGATATACATATAAAGAAAGTAAGAAGGTTTCAAATATAGTTTTTATAAGATGACATTAAACTTTGTGCAAATAAAATAAGTCGGGACTGCCCAAAGTTGGGCCTTACCAAAATTTAAGAGAGATATTTTTACCATGTAAAATGAGAAAATGAAAATTATTTGAATTACACAAAATATAGTGTAATATCATAAAACATTTCTCCTGTTTAGCCATTCACTGTTTACTTCCAAAATAACGAAAACATGTAAAACGTGCCCAAACCTAAGCTAGCAGAAAGTTTGGTAATATTTTGGTTTCTAACCATTGGATGTTAACAATGTTATGTCATTTGTGCAAAATATGATTATCATTACAAATAAATGTTATTAAAATGTTATTAAATTTAATATTAAAAGAAAAAAATGCTCTGTAACTGCTCACATGTGGTACTTTGAGAATGAATGTAGATCACAATACTGTTCATCACTTCTTCAGTTGACAACCGTTTGTTTAAAGTTACACAAGCGTCCAAGCTCGCTTGTTATTATTCAACTTTCAGTTAAATATCAGGCCATTTGGTTGACTGAGAAAACAGATATTTAACAGACAGTCTTCAGTCTTCCCATCTTCAGCGGGAGTAGGTAAGTAAATGAAAACATTATGTCTTGGGAATCCACTACCGTCACTACCGGGTAAGAAAGAATTCAAGAAATTCAGGGGTCACCTGAAAACATTCCTTTCATGACAGAGCTGGAGCTCAGAGACCCACCCTCAGCAGTGGGTGAAATGGACAAAGACCTTTAGAAACGTCTATCATTTTGTTTTTTTAAATCACCCACTCAACCATTGAGAATAAACAACCTTATGACAACATCAAAAATGTTCTGGTCCTCATGTTTTATTCATTCTCTCACAATGAATCTTTCAAGAATGAAAACTCGTTGTATAACAGACAAAAATGCCATCAACACACTCATCTTCATCTCCCACTGAGAAAACATCTTAAAGGCCAGTGTTCCCATTAAGCAATTCCATATGTTTCACTGGGACAACAACCACAAAAAACCTCTACATACACTCCTGAGGCTCTTTCAGGCTCTGCTCTGGTGGGGAAAACAGTCACTGGAACTAATGCTCAAGCTCACCACTGTGTCATAATCTACCCTCCAAACTTAGTTTATTATCCAAGTACTGCTCTTCACCAAAGCTCCACTATGCTTTGGATAACTACGTTGAATAACTATAACCAGTGGTAGATGAACAGACAGGCAATATTCATTCCTAAAGTGACTGGCAAGGGCAAGGCATTTATTTCAATTCTGTGTCATGATTTTATGATTTTCCCCGCAACCCTGACAGAGAAGCTGCTTAGAAAATGGATGGATGGATGGATGGATTTTATGATGTAAATTAGAAAAGTGCTTTTATTGAAAGAAAGGCAGAGGTATTATACAGCTTAAGTAGTTCCTCAGTTTTGCTGGTATTTTGTTAATTGCTTGCTATGGTTTTCCAGGTGGTTGCTCGGTGGTTGCTGTGGTATTTATGTACCCATGTGTCAGCTGTTGGAAATATTTCCAACTATGAATGCCATCTGTAATGTCTTTACATCTTTGTTAAGTACTCAGTGAACATGTAAAAAATTATTGTGACTGTTTTTGTTATATAAAACAACACTAATATTATAAACAGACCTCAAGAGGGGAAAATAAAATCTAAGGATGTAATGATTTCAAAACAGTATCAATAAATAAAAGTGTGAAACAGTGTATCGTAAATTAAAACTGCTGCCAATACACCCCTTGGTCTCTTCCAAGGTTCTATCATTTGCTGTCTTTTGTGAAAACCCTCATTAGTTATCAAAACTGGGCATGTGGGTGCACCCGTGGAGGTACAGTGTCCATAAAGAGCTATTCATTTCAATAAGATTTGTTTAGTGGAGCATGTACACATAAATACACACACACACACACACACACACATACACATACACATACACACACACATATATATATATATATATATATATATATATATATATATATATATATATATATATATATATATATTTATATATAAGAGTACAGAAGGAGGTGCTTATGCTATGTTTTTTTTCCTGAAGTCACATCTTCACATTGTGATTTTTGAGAGTTGTTTTGTTTGGGGGCTGGTGTGACAGGCATCACTTTGAGTGCCAAATCAATGTTAATAATATACATAATTAAAATTCTGTAAAATTATACTTTTAACTTAATGCATTTTATTAATCTTGTCCCTCAGAAATGGAAATCATATGTAAACAAGACATGCGTATTGTTACACCCCACCAAATCTAACTGACTTCATCTTAACACAAAACTTTAAATTCATCTCTTGATAAACCAATTTCTTTCACACTTTACATAAGGCTTAATGATTTTACCGACACTGGAAATATCAGTCTGAGCCAGGTATCTCGAGGTGTGCTGAGGTTGGTTGGAGGTGACACAGCATAAGCTGAGTAGTAATGAGGTGATGACCACTGCATGTGTCATGCCTAGTGCCAGACAGCACCCTCAGGAGAGCAAGCAGAGCCAGACAGCAGTGGCATCAAGCCTACAGAAAAGCACACTGCCAGGCCTGCTGAACCCGATGTCAGCGAAAGCACTATTTACTCTTAAATTCTACAAAAGCCGCTGACTTCAAAACAATTGGATTCAAATACAATTCTTTAGGAAATCATTCAGTTCATCATAAAGTTTCACATTTCATTCTGATTTGATTAATCTACAATTCCACAGGAAACAATTAAACTCATCATTAACTCTCAAATTTCACCATGATGATGACGTGATTACAATCTTTTAATAAACGATTCAGTGCATCATGACCTCTCAGATTTTACCACAATTTTGATTCTTGAGGAAATGATTCAATGAATCAAGATATCTCAGATTTGACCACAATTTGAATCAGTTTTGATTCTTGAGGAAATGATTCAATGAATCAAGATATCTCAGATTTTACCACAATTTGAATCAGTTTTGATTCTTGAGGAAATGATTCAATGAATCAAGATATCTCAGATATTACCACAATTTAATTCAGTTTTGATTCTTTAGGGAATGATTTAATACATCATGACATGTCAGATTTTACCACAATTTGATTGTTTTGATTCTGTAGAAAATGATTTAATGCATCAAGAAATTTCAGATTTCACCAAGGTTTAATTTTATAAAGATTCTTTAGATTATTCACAAACACACCCACACACCCACAAGCACAAACACACACCCACACACACACATTTTTAAGCCACTTATCCTTCTGGTTTGCAGGGGAAGCTGGAGCCTTTCCCAGTGGTCATTGGGCGGAAGGCAGAATTCACCCTGGACAGGTCGCCAGTCCATCGCAGGGAAATTATTCAGTGCATCCTAAAATCTAAGATTTCACCATGACCGATTTAATTACAACAAATGCATTATCAAATCTCAAATTTCATAATGATTCCATTCAGTTCCGATTCTTTAAGAAATTATTCAGTATATCATGAAATTTCACATTTCATCAGTTTAGTTGTAATTGTTCAGGAAATGAGTAATCAAAATTCAGTTTGTTTATTATGGTATTACTCAAATAAAAAAAATACACAGAATACAAATATGACAAGAGGGACAGTGGAATATAGCCAAAAATAACATCCTTTTATTTTTAAATGTATGTGTTAAAAAATTCGGCCAAAAACTGAGATTTGAATATTGAATTCGATTATAACTGATTAGAATCCATTTTAATGTTTCATAATTGATGCAGCCATTTTTATACAACATCCAGCTAGTGGTAATCTACTGTTAACACACGATATTAATCTCACAAAAACTGTTTGAGGTCATTTGGCAGACTGCCCTCACAGAATGTCCTTGACCCAGACCCTTTCCTGTTCCCCCATTCAAACTTCACACAGAAAGAATGGAGGGAAAACCTTTTACATTTGCTTTTTCCCACGCTCAGATAAAACAAACTACCTAGAGAGTTACAGACTGAGTCAACGAAGCTGTCATGATACAAGATTGTCCACTGAGCCTGAACAGGGCCACTACATCTCTTTCACGGCCGTCTCCCTTGACCAAAGAGCATTAGGCAGATTCTATGTTTTATCCTCCCCCCTCTCGTTAGACGATGAAGCAGATACACAATCCGTAGCATGCTGACAAAGCCAAATGAGTCCCACTAGACTTAAGTGCTAGCAGGGGTCACAAAATGTTATAACAGCTCAGTCACAGGGGTCCCGTGTGTTTTTATTCAGAGACAGAGGAAACAACAGCATTCAGAAGACTTCAGACCTAATCATTTGAAAAGTTATGTCCATATGTCTATGGATATGCGTAATAATTTGCAAATATCGTATTACCTTTTCATGTTGTTTTGTGTGAAGAAGCAGTGGATTTGATGTTGTTACTTATTTATAATTCCAACAAAGTATGTCATTTTTCCATTAGGATCACATGTTCGTCTGCACTGCTGACTACCTGTCACAAGGGCTAGAAGATTTTTATGGCAGAGAAAGCCACCAGCTGTATCTACACCACTGACTGAATCTGCTAATGAAGGAAAAGCTTTTTCAGTATTTTACCTGGAATTTAACCTGAAACTATACAGCCTACTCTACGAATATAAGAGACAGTCAGTCTTTCACAATGTCCCTTTTAAAATACAATACATGTCCAAAGGTTTGTAGGCACCTGCTCATCCAATGTTTCCTCTGAGATCAAGGGTATTCAGAAGGAGTGCCCCCCCTTTGCTGCAGTAACAGCCTCTACTCTTTTAGAGAGGCTACAATAGATGTTGGAAGACCACTGTGAGGATTTGATTGCATTCTGCCACGAGAGAATTAGCGAAGTCAGGCACTAATGTTGAATGATTCATTCTAGATTATAAACACCACCTCTCTCCATCACTCCAGAATGTGCAGGCACTGCTCCACAGCCCAGTGCTGGGGGCTTTACAATAGGGCAGCCTTATTATGGCAAAAACCATAATCCTAATTATTTTGGCCAGTACTGAGATCACAATTATTTTATTAATTGATTAATTCATGATTACTCTGACTTTGGAGACATCATTAATTTATTATGAAGAACTTTTAAAATTATACATTATTTTAAAAATAAATAAGATCAACTAGCACATACTAGTACACTTTCACAACCTACTGAAAATTGTTAAACATATATAAAAATTAAAAATGATAAAAGGTTATACTAAAATAAATGTGATGATTTTGGCCTTTTAGCAAGGCAATGGAAAGGAGTGCACTAGATTTATAACACAAGACAAAATGAGAGCACCAATGTGAAGCAGAATGTGGCGCAATAATTGTTTTAAGTTTTATCTTGTCTTCATAATCGTTGGAAGCCAAAATCTTAATTGAACATAAAGGATTAATCGCCCAGACCTACTTCATATTTCTCTGGCCGACGCTTGGCACTGAGCATGGTGACCTTAGGTTCATGTGCGGCTGCTCCAGAGGGCCATTCTATTGGCCATGCTTTGCTACGGAGGTCCTTCAAGCTGAGTAACTGAACACTTCTGTCAACTTAAAGGAGCTGAATTCACTAATTAGAAGGGCTGTCTGGATACTTTTGGACATGTAGAGCACGTCCAGTAATGCTAATTGAAGAAATAAGTTAAGGCGTGAAGATAAGGTACATAATGTTAATTATTCTGTAAGTAGTATCCATCTGTAGTGTCACTGAATTCGTTGCTCACACTTGCTTGGCACAAACACTTAGCTACTACTTCAGGCACTTCACAGCAACATCTACCTCAGCATCACCCACACCAACACAGTGCCACACCAACGGCCCCTAAACAGCGAAACAAATGAAAATAGGACCCACCAAAGCTGATGTATGGAGTGTCTATATTCAAACTGATAACCCCCACGTTGCTGTCATGTGTTTATTGCTTTCTCTCAGTCTCTACTGAATACGGCTTCTTCAAACAGCGAGGCTAAACCTTCCGCAGCTTTCACAGGCGGCACAGGACAGAAACTACAGCTACAGCTAATGACTCGGTAGCATTTCAAAGAGAGTGTTAAATTATATAGTGAGAAAAGTATGACAGAAACTCTGTGTGTGTTCCTCACTCGCAGAGCTTACAGCACACGGTGAGGGTCACACACTTGTGGTCACACAAAAAGAGCCCTTACCTCTACTGTCCTCATCCATGTTCAGAAGGTGGCTGGAAATGAACTGATATAAACAGCTTATTACGAAGAGGAAAAGGGGGAAACCCAAGCGGCACAGCAGTTAGCCAGTCACTTTGCTCCTCATTCACATTTGTGGTCCAGCTGCAGCAGCTGAAACATTATCAACAGTAATGCGGTCATATCTTCTTAACGACAGCATCGAAGGAGCAAAACGTTATTCTCGCGTCAAACGATGTCCAGTGTCCACGTTTCCTCTGTCCAGCAGCAGCACATCGCCGTCCACAGCACAAGAGCTTAAAGACAGGGAGCAGGCTCTTCGTGTGGGCGGGGCCACCAAATACTAGCGTCATCGTTAAGCCACACCCCTCGAACACAGAAAAACACCTAAAAACCACAAACATGGTCCTTTCAGTACGAATGCACAGGTAATCTCGATCTTTCTAGCTCTCCACTTATGTTACGTTTTTCTCTCCTTCTTTGCTCTGCTCAGTTGTTATTGTTGCTATAACATTACTTTGTTACATTTTGGAAATATGTCATATGTACAAAATGAAGGTAAATACATTTATTTTTAAAAGTGGACAGTGTATGGCCTGATAAACAATGTTTATTCCAAAGAAAATGTATATGTTGTCTGAATTTGACTGTCACCTACCAGTGATAAAATATGACTATGATGAGTTATCAATTAATACATGTATTAATTGATGAGTGTTCATTATTGATACACCCTTTAAAAATGGTTCTTCAAGGGTTCGTTAGTAAAGAAAATTGTTCTATAGAACTATAAACACTCAAAGAACCTGTTGCATGATTAAATGGTTCTTTGCATGGTGACATGGTTCTTCAGATTGATGGAGAATGTGCTGCAAATGGTTCTATATAGAACCTTTTTGGTAACAGTTTTAATAGCACCAATAAGGGTTCTGCCACTTGCTTGTAACAATACAAGAACCCTTTTTAAAAAGATTCTATATAGAACCATCAACAGCACATTCTCCTTCAGTCTAAAGAACCATTTCAGCATGCAAATAATCATTTAATCAGCCAAAGAGTTCTTTGAGTGTTCATGTTTCTAAGTAGAACCACTGTCTTTACTAACAGAGCACTGAGGATCCATTGTTTTAAGTGTGTAGGGCAGTGTTTCTCAGTGTTGGTCCTATAGTCCAGCTGAAACTGCATATTCTAGTGTTTTCTCTGCTCTAAGATGACTGACTGTTCAGCTAATTAATAAGACATTTTTGAGTTAGAGCAAGTGTTAGCATAGGAATCTGCATGGGACTCATGACTTATAAGAAGTAGTGATGGTTCTTTCAGGGACCCAAATTTCAAGATGTTTAACTGCAAATGCTAAAATACTTTTAAAGTAATAATCTGAGTATGGTAAACATATACATATATATATATATATATATATATATATATATATATATATATATATATATATATATATATATATATATGTAGGCTGAGTTTGTTCTTGTGCTTAATATTTTGTTTATGTATTAGTCATTTTTCATTAGATATTCCCGAGTAGAGCCGACATAACAGAATTTACTTGCGTAAGGAAGATAAAGTGAAAAACAGGAGTTTCCTAAATTGGATTTGTTTCAAGGCCATGCAACCATGCAAGACCTGTTAGGCTACCAAAACTGTCACCATAAAAAAACAGTAATAAATGGAAATTGCAATAAATGTAAAGAGTGGACACGCTAAATCAGTCTCCAACGCAGGTCCAGGAGAGCTACCTTCCTGCAGAGCATAGTACCGACTACAATTTTCCACACCTGCTCCAGTCAGTTAACCTCTTTCCAGGTTCCTGATTGGCTGGATTACATGAATTAGAGTTAAGTAAGAGGCGGGGCAGTTTATTGGATACAAGATGGAACTAAAGTCTGCAGGAAGGCAGGTCTCCAGGACCAGGGTTGGTGAACACTGCACTGAATACTAAAGACAAAGATGTTATATTTAGTTATTGAGATTTCTGTATAATTTTCTGTTCGAATGTTTTCTGCTTGTTTTCCTGATGCTGAAAAATGAATTTGTGCTTAATGGTTGTTACGACTGTAAATTATATCAACGAAAGGGTGTCTCTGTGTTTTGCACAGTGCAGCATTTTATTGATATTCTGGCCAGCCACAATGGTTAATTCCTTGGATTTGTGACCACAGACCCCTGTTGTGTTTCCAGTATTAATCATTAACTTTGCGTTAACGGATGAGCAGCAGCTTTTGAGGAACTTGAGGAATTGGTGTGATGATACTGCATTGTAATCGATTAGATTACAAATCTTCATCATTTGGATTTAAATAATTTGGTACAGTTTAGAATTATTTTTAAAAAATTTACTGAATACACACATTTGACTGGAGGAACTGTTTATACAGCTGTGGATTATAGACAATAAAAATACAGTTGTAATGGATTCAAATATTACAAAATCAATGCTAGTAAATCATCACCTGCAATTTTATACTCCTATTACTGGAGCATGTCATGGGTCACATAATCATAGCAGGACTTCAGAGGAATGGATGTTGTTAAGACTGGGAAGACTGGGAAAGCTAAGCATAACAATGACCACAACAAAGTTACAGGAACCTGTGCGTCTTTTGGACAGCCCAGACCAGGCCTTGCCCAAGAGGAACAGTGATGTCACTTGTTCCAGCCTTCATGACTCGCCCACATCCCAGATGCTCCAAGCTATCATCCAGCGGATCTTTTACCTCTGGAGTCTGTTCCTGTGTTTATCTAAGAACCTTTTAGCAGCTGATACATCAAATATGTTTATAATCTTGTGATTTTTAAAAATAAAAAAAAGAAAAGATTGCTACCTATTGCTGCTTACGATACGCTCTTTTCCTAAGCACAGACAGAGCAGGGTTTCTGCGGGTGTTCCTAAGAATTAGGCTACAATAATGGGAAGTCGCCTCCACAAGCCACACCTTTAACATTTCCACCCATTGAACACCCAGCAGCCCCAGCCGGAAACACAGTCCTGCCTAAAGGACTATAGGAAGCAAGCCTGAGATTATCTAACAGTTTGACATCATTTGGCTTTGAACACATCAGTACTGTTAAAAATACATTTGTGTTTGTCCAATTTATTCATTTTGGAAATGCTTTGTTCATATTTTGGATCATTTCTATTCATCCATCCATCATCATGTGTTCACACAAGGTAAGGGGCAGTTTGCGTGAGTTTTAAAGTTTCTCAGTGTTGGTTCCCCTAGCTGCCACAGACTCTGACCATTAACAGTGACAACAGCCTTTAATGCGTAGATCAAATCCACATGAGTGTTGTCTGAACACCAGCTTGCTTCAGTGGAAGGAATAAGTATCTATCATTTTTGCAGCTGCTTGGCCTTGAAAACTCATTCCATGAAGCTCTCTATGCACTGTTCTTGAGCTAATCTGTGGGGGTGGGGGGCGGTTTCAGGAATTGGGCTCTGTTTCTTAGTTCCAGTGAAAGGAACTCTTAATGCTTCAGCAGACCAAGAGATTTTGAATAATTTCATGTTCCCAACTTTGTGGGAACAGTTTGGGGCTGGCCCCTTCCTGTTCCAACGTGGCTGTACACCAGTGCACAAAGCAAGGTCTATAAAAACATGGTTGAGCGATTTTGGTGAAGAAGAACTTGATTTGCCTGCACAGAGTCCTGACCTCAATCCAACAGAACACCTTTGGGATGAATTAGAGTGGAGACTGTAAGCCAGGCCTTCTCATCCAACATCAGTGTCTAACCTCACAAATGCTCTTCTGGAAGAATGGTCAAAAATTCCCGTAAATACACTCTTAAACCTTGTGGAACACCTTCCCAAAAGAGTTAAAGCTGTTATAGCTGCAAAGAGTGGGTTGACATCATATTAAACCCTATGGATTAAGAATGGGATCTCACTTAAATTCATATGTTTATATATATGCCGAATCAAACCTGTGCTCTTCTAACCGTACTCTTCTAACCAACATATTATATCATAGCAACATATGTTTCTAACATATTTAACAGAAAGTTACACAGACACCTCAACAACTAAATATAACAGCACATTTTTTCAGTATTTAATGCATCCACTAAATACAGTACACTTGCTTTCAGTTTTTTTAACTCCAATTTTGGAAACCTTTACTTAATGAAAGCTTTAACTGGAAATTAAATAAATTTAGTGTAGTTTAGAACTATTACAAAGTTTAGAAAAATAGTGCATTAAACTTCAACATTTTTAGAGGCAGATGAAACAGCTAAATTGTATAAATAAAGTACTTTTGGTAGTTTGACATTTATCACACTAATGCCTTTAAACTTTGAATGCGCTATCACGAGAATTAAGTAATTACCCTAGGTCATGGACACAGAGAGGAAGAGCAGAGCACAAAGCCATCTCTATGTGTGTGTGATGTGCTGGAGAAAACGGCGACTGTGGGGTGGGAATGACATCCTGCATGAGGAACAGAGGACACATCCGTTACAGCTCAGGAAGGGACAACTTTTAATTTTTTTCCCCTAAAAAAGCAGCAAGAAAAAAAATCATAAAACTTTCTTTCTGTCTATTGTGCAGATCGGGACGTCTGTCTGTGGACAGAGCCGCTGCTTACACCGTATCACAAAGAAACTGATTTGAAGAACTAAAAAGTGAAACAATTCTCAGTTAAAGCAACAACTTCACATACAAAGTTCTCCCTTCTTAGAGCATTTGATTACCCAAGAGATGTCTGAAGTTTGCATCTTTAGTTTTACACTGGAGTTACGAGGCTAATGCAGCTAACAAGTAAAGGAAGTCTATATGCACCCATTAGCATCATAGAAACACCTAAGAATGCCTGTCTATGGTAACAGGCTCAGGGTTAAGTGGCCAGCTGGTCAGCCAGAGTTGTGCATGGCCATGGGTCTGTAGTGAACAGCCAAGCTTCCCTTTACTTTATGCAATATTGTCTAACCTAATATCTTAACATCATCACCATCCAAGAAAAACGTGTAATCTGATTTGGAGCATTTCCATTGGTTCAGCTCAAAACTTGGGTCTAAAAAGTTAAAATGGGGCAGTCCTGGGCTGGAGTTTAGGGAACCAGCCGGTTCGATCCCCTGAGCCAACAGTACATGACTGAGATACCCTTGAGCAAGGCACCTAACCAACTGCTCCCTGGGTGCTGCAGATAGGGCTGCTTGGCGCTGGGGGCAAGTGTGCTCACTGTTCTTTAGTGTGTATGCAGTGTTTCACTGCACAAACTGGTTAGATTGCAGAGGTTTCCCCACTGTGGGACTAATAAGGGTCACTTAATCTAATCTTAAAATCATGATTATACTGATGAAGATATGATAACAGTGGTAGATAATTCACGAAGGCACAACCTTCACCAAGTTTTGACGGAGTCCTCTTTGAATACTGTTTCAACAAACTCGCAAACAACTGATTCATCCACTCATGGGGGTCCAAAGGACAGCCAACATTATAAAATCTTCTTTTGGACATTATGTGCAATTACATATTTCCACCAGAGAGGTCCCCAAATCCCCACATCTTATACAGTGCATCTTTAATAATGTTTATTTATTCATTTATTTATGTATTTATTTATTTATGTATATTCTAATTTGATGCGTTTTGGAATTCAACAGAGTAGGCATGTTTCTTCATTTAAAACCATATATAATTCTTTGTAATCATCTGCAATGCGTGATGCATCATGATTGGAATATTACAAAAATCAACAGAATATCATAAACATTCACTAAACATTTGTTTAGTTTTTTGTATAAAAGACATTTCCAAACATCTCCTCAAGGAAATCTAGTATTTACATTTACAGCCCAGTTCTTGGTTTCTCCCACCTTCAAGATACATCATCAGAAGGGGGTTTCCTAGTTTTTAAATCAGAAAAATTCACCCTTGATATGTTACATTTGTCATTTTGTCCCAAAGTGCCTTTAATGGCAAAACACACTGCCAAGAACTTTTTTTTTGTGGATTTTTTGTACTCAAAATAGTCATAATTCACTTACATGACTATATCCAATCTCTCTTTATGGCTTGTAATTAAATAGGTTGTTTTTCTTAGCCTGAACTAAAATACATAGCTTCATCACAAAAGCAATGTATACCAAACAGGCTGTTTTTGCAGCTTGGTTTCTATATATGTACTGTAAAGACAGAGGAATGAATTGAATGTTTTGAAACTTAACAATATTTCAATACTACATCACCATCAACTCTTTTATTTCAGCTGTTTCATGATACATTCCCTTTTAGACTTTTACACAGTACTGTACCTGTAGGACTTTCAAGGTGAGGATGAAGGGAGATTAATATAACAGGTGTATTCTGGAGAGCTCAAAGTAAATTACCAGTATGGCCATTTATTCCTAGCACTCTCAATGGGTAATAGGATGTATCATTAACACAGCAAATCTAGCTAGGCAAAGAAAACAGCAGCTCTTTTCCTTCTTATTAACTGCTCGCTCCCACTTCTGTTATAAAAGCTTCAGGTGACTTCAAATGGCAAGAAATGGAGTGAAGTACTCAGCGCTAAGAAAATGATGACACTCCTTTCGCAACTGGCCATTAAAATAACTGCGGGAGCTCCTAACAGCCTGTAAAAGGCAGAAACTGCCCACTCTATCTGTGTCACTATGGTGTAAGTGAATATTATAGGTAGTATTCACTATCAGAAACATTAGTATAAAAGCAGTTTTGTTGCACATGTGTAAACTGATTCTAATATGATTCTAGTACTTTATAGTTTCATAAATTTCTAATTTGTAAGATGTTGTAAGATCTATGTAATGTTAGATGTGTCCAAAATGATGTACAGAGCTGTAGATGATTTCATAATGATTAAGAAAGCTGTATTACACTGAGATTTAAGTTATAATATAATAAATATCCAGAATGCCTCATGTCTCAAAAGTGTTGATCAAATCTCAAGGCAGAAAAAATGACAAAAAACCCATAAAAAATACAGTGTATTATTAGCTAACAATTGTATTCTATTATTTATTAATTTAACAATCAGACGTCTGAAGAGTTGCATGTGTCTAAAAGCTACCACAAAGAAAATTATAACACTGAATGGTTACAAATATCATTGCTGTCCAAAAAAATCTCCAAAATAGGAACTTAACAGGAGAGGGAAAAACAGTCTTTACTAATGTAGGATGATGAAAAAAGATTTTATTCCAAGCAATTTTGGAGCAATTTATTGGTCCATTCATCATGCAATTATTACACTATATAAAGGGCAGCTGGCTTATTCCAACAAAATACAAAAATTAAAATTGAAATAAAATAGAGATACTTCTTGGTTGTTTTTTTTTTGGACAGTGCCTTGAATCCTGAGACATTGTTTTAGGATAGTTTTGAGCTAAGCCTAAAATCTATTTTTAAAATTTTTACTATTTTAAAAACATATTCATACATATACATATTTCACTTATTTCTCTTTTCATTAGCTAGGACTCCCCCAGTCACATAATTTCACAGCACAGGCTTCCTCCGAGACCTGTGAAGTGCCACACATCTTTTTGAACTACCACTAATGCCACATTTGACAGCTGAGTGCACTCAGAGGAGAGAGCCAACCGCCAGTTCTGTTACGTCAGCTAACAGATGTCTACGCTGGCCAGCACTGCCACTGCGCTGGGTGATAAGGGGAGATGGGGGCCATCTTACCCAGCCAGAGAGAGCAGGCCAATTGTGCTTTCTTGGACCACAGAATATTTCACTTAAGTCTGTCTTAATTAATGTATTGATATTAAATACATTTTCTTTTTAATGTGGCACTACAGTTTGCATTAATGTATTGCTTTAACAAAAAACTTTTTCACTGGTAGGTTCACTGATTGTTTTGGAGAGTAATACAATAGCTATATTTACATTATGTACACTGATCAGGCATAACATTATGACCAGTTAGTGTGTTAGTGTGTGTTGTGCTGGTATGAGTGGATCAGACACAGCAGTGCTGCTGGAGTTTTTAAACACCTCATTGTCACTGCTGGACTAAGAATAGTCCACCAACCAAAAATATCCAGCCAACAGCGTCCTGTGGGCAGAGTCCTGTGACCACTGATGAAGGACTAGAGGGTGACCAACACAAACTGGGCAGCAGAAGATGAGCTATTGTCTATGACTTTACATCTACAAGGAAGGAGTGTCTAATGGAGAGGACAGCGAGTGGACACAGTGTTTAAAAACTCCAGCAGCACAGCTGTGTCTGACCCACTCAGACAAGCACAACACACACTAACATACCACCACCATGAGTTACTGCAGTGCTGAGAATGATCCAGCACCCAAATATTACCTGCTCTGTGAGGGTCCTGACCACTAAAGAACAGGGTAAAAGGGAGCTAACAAAGTATGCATAGATACAGATGGACTACAGTCTGTAACTGTAGAACTACAAAGTCCACCTATGTAGTAAGTGGAGCTGATAAAATGGACAATGAACGTAGAAACAAAGAGGTTCAGGTTCCTATCACCACTGTAAAGAAATCAGTAAGTTTATGAAGAGTGCATATGTTTCTCTGCAGTCCACCATTTCATATGAAACCATTTAGAATCACTTTTTTTTTACATCTCAGTGACTGAAATGTGCAGACATTTTGAAAAATATGTGGATTTTCACTCTAATAAATGATCAAAGTGTAAAATATGGAAGTTATTCTGCATGACAAACATAAAGATGCAGGATTTTTTGAGAGATGGTGAATATCTAACATAATTTCTTGTAAAGAACACAGGAATGCTTTCATGATTTGTTTAAAAACTTTCTGCCTCTGTGATACTTGTGTTTACAATAGTTTTGAGAAACTGGTTAGGTTTTGACCTAAAAGATATTTTGTAAAAGCCCATTTATTGTGGAGAGTTACATGCAGGGTTTTGTAGGGCAAAGTGGTACCCAATGAAAACATATCTTTTCAGATTAATGAGTGTTTCATATAAAAGACTACAGAAGACATGTGTAGGTGGAGTGAGCAATATTCAATTCAATTTAAGTTTATTTGTATAGCATTTTTGTATAGCACGATGTTGTCACAAAGCAGAAAGCAGTGAGCTGAAACAGTCCCATCCTATCTCAATGCTGGTACATCTGAATGGCACAGTGATGTGATTGAGGGTGTTGCAGTTGGCACAAATGAACAGGAGAGCGGGTTTTTGATGGTGAGGAGGAGGCCCTGATGGTCAGTCTTCAGCAGGATGGGAGGGCAGTCATTATCTCAGGAAGAATAAAGAGACAATTAGTTCTGCTCAGGAGTATGACTGTAATAAATATGATTTCCCTCAGAGTGTGGCTGTTGACTTCAGCAGATCTAACTATAACAGCATAAACTAAAAGGAGAGAACCAGAAGGTAACATAGATATGAAAGCACCCTGAGACACTGGGATCCCCCCATTCCACCGTCAACAAACCTGTGAGATCGAGTGAAGTGGTGGGTCAACAGCACCAACATTTCAGTTTACCATAAGCCTCTATGCCCATGAACCCCTGGATCTCCTGCCTTTATCTAAAGGGGAAGGCTAATTATCAAAAGCTAAACTAAACAAATATATAAAACAAATATGTTTTCTGTCTGGACTTAAAAGTTGAGACTGTGTCAGAGTCCCGAACATTAACTTCGAGATTATTCAACAATGTGGGGGATTTGTGAGAAAAAGCTCTTCTCCCCATTGAAGTCTTCTGAATTTTAGGAACCAGTAGAAAACCAGCATCCTGGGATCTGAGCAAACGAGGCGGTTCATAATGGGAAATAAGATCTTGCAGGTACTCCGGTGAGAGACCATGCAGGGCTTTATACATCAATAATGACAATATTCATTGTGATAATGTGTCACAATATGCTTTTTCGATCATATCTTGGATATTGTCAGTGCCTAAAACATTGACCGACAACATGTTTGTGTACAGAGTGCACAATTAGTCTTGTTTGATTAGATTTAAGGCAGCGCTGTATGCATGTACAAGGTGAAAAACAAAGCATTGCATCCATAGATTTTGATAGTATTTTTTAAATGTGGCTTTAGTTTATGTGTTCTAGTTTATAAGATGTTGGAAACAAATAAATACATCATAACACCCAGTTCTAAAATGAGGTTCACTGGTTGCTTTGAATTGTATATAATATGGCTAAATTTGTGTTGCAACCCCTGGTTCCAATCTGCACCACTGTAAAAAAAAAAAAATAAAAAAAAACGAGTCAATTTTTTTTTCTCTTCAATTAACCACTTCACATCAGACCACTCTTCATGTTCCTCTAATGCTTGAAATATAGCATCTCTGAATTGTACTGTCTAATTAAGCATACTTTACACAGTATAAGTCATTATTGTATACAGAATAAGAAGAATTAACATGATAAGTGATTTTAAGCAGAAAACTATTTGTTTATTATTTGATTTGAGTCTCCAATAAAACACAGCTGATATAAAGAGCTTAGTACTTTGGATAATGTTATTCAGGCACGGTTTGCTATGCATAATATCTCTCACACACTGACCATTATCTTTCTCCATTTACATATAGACCGCTCACTAACCGTCAAGCCAACTGAAATGCAAACTGGTATAAGTCTGAAGTTGGTACTCAAGCCTGCATGCAGGCGGCTTATCAACCAATAATGACCTGTAGAACTTCCCGCTCGTACTCACCTGGTCAGCATTTGCATGCTGCCCTTCCTCATTTCCAGCTTGCAAATACAGACCCATGGAGCCGTGTGACTCTCTGTGGGATGATATGCCACCGTCAAACTTCTTTTCTGGAAAATAATGATTTGAATATGATGAATCTGTGCAGGACTTGCTTTGAAATCTGCTCTACTTAGCCATCGCATTCATACCACATTGAGGTCCATCCCTAAGACGTACAAATGTTACACGACCTCTACCTCCCTTTTTGAAAAAAATCACAGAAACCTGGTGGTTTCTGGTGGTGTCCAGTGGTCAGTGATTTTGTGTTTTCCTGATTGGTTGATATCACACTGTAAAGGATTGTAATGGTTTGACATGTGCTCTTAGACTGGATAGCTGCAACAGTCAATTTTTCAGAAGGAATATAAAACATGCACATAGTATTTATTTCTGTTACTATGTGCATTAGGAATCCTGCTCACCTTCTTAGAAGAACTCTTATTTTGTCAAATGACCCCCCCCCCACCATTTCAATAGGATTCAGAACTGGGCTTTGACTACACCATTCCACAGCCCTTCGTTTCTTCCTTTGGAGCCATTCCTTAGTGGATTTACTTGTGCGTTTGGGATCTTTATCCTGTTTGATGGTCCACTTTTTCAGCTTCAACGTTTTACATAAGGTCTAACATTCTCCTTAAGCACTGCCTCTTATGAAATAGAATTTATAGTCAATTCTGCAAGTTGTCCAGGCCCTGAGGCAGCAAAGCAACCGCAAACCATAACATTTTTACCACTATGCTTTACAGTTGGTATGATGAACTTCTGATCAAATACTGTCTTTTGTTGTTGTCCAACATGGCTTCTGGTACTGTGGCCAGACAGCTCTATCTTTGACTCACCTGTCCACAGAACATTGCTCTAGAAGTCCTGGTCCTTCTGTAGATACTCATTAGCAGACTTTATTCTTGCTGTGGTGTTCTTTACAGGCAGCAAATGCTTCTTCCTGGTGCTCCTTGCATTTAGGTCACATTTGTGCCTTCTTTTCCTGATGGTAGATGCATGCACGTTTACATCAACAGTGGCAAGAGCTACCTGCTGATCCTCTAATGAAATTTTGGGCTTCTTAGAGACTTCTTTTAGCATCTTACGGTTTGCTTTCAGGTTAAATTTGCTGAGGCAGCCTGGCCTGGACAAGTTGGCAAGAGTTTTAAATCTTCTCCACTTGTAGATGTTCTTTCAGACAGTGCAATTGATTGATTTCCAATACTTCAGATATCTTCTTAAACCTCTTCTCAGACTCATAGGCATTATATCACCATTGTCTACCAACACGGTTTAAATGAAGATATATTTCGCAAAATATGTTGAAAAAGCTTCAACTTTTCATGAGGTGTACTTATTTCTCAGTAAAGCAATATATAAAAAATGTCATTCAGAGTGGTTTAGTGTGAAATGCTCCACTCTAGTGAGACTTACTGAGATTGTTCACAGTGGTGGTGATAGGAACCAGACGTCGAAAGAGGGTCATCTCTTTAGTTGAGGATAAAACAGGAAAAGGAGATCCTCTAAGATGCATCTCATATCAAAACACTCTGAATGACCTTGTTCATATCTCAAATCTTGAATTAAGCAGAAATTTTGAAAAAAGTTCCTCATGTGGTTGGTTAGTGTAGTGGGTAACACCTCTGCCTTCTACGCTGTAGGTCGCTCTGGATAAGAGCGTCAGCCAAATGCGGTAAATGTAAGTTTTTCTTTCAACATGGAAAACAGCCTAGCTAACACACATATTTATAAAGAAATACAAGGATGTCTTAATAATTTGATTAACAGTTTGCTGCATCCATGGCCAAGCCCGAATGAATCACTGAAGGCCAGTCACGGAATCATTCCGATTTAATTTACAGATTAAATTCTTTGAAAGTGTGGTAAAGTGCATCATTGCCATCTAGTGGACACAATTAGTGAACATGAGTGAAACGATGTCCACTTTCTGTGTCCAATTTGGCAGATTTAACAATGATACGCTTGATTCGTATGATATAAGAAAGCGCACATGTACCCGCGCCTTTTAGAATAATTATCTGAAAAAATGTGAACGGACAAGTCTGAGGATTAAACTGTGACCCGGAAAAGTTCACGTTTCGGTCTTGTACTGACGTGGTCACAAGGCTGCGCTCCAATACATGTATCTCCATTTCTAGAAGGCTTAGCTAGTGCGTAAAGTCCTGGCCGTTTGTCAGAGCACGTTCTTGCGTTCTAACCAGAACACTTATAGCCAGTGGGTGTTAGTAATTCAACGTGTAGTTAGTTACAGCTAGAAACTCTTAAAGCGTACATGCTGAACCCTGAATTTTATGCACTAGACAAGTGTTCTAGTTAGAGTACATGTGTGCGCATTGGAGCACAGCCACATTTGGAACGGTTCAAAGTGCTGCACAACAGGGAAGCGGAGAACTTGTAGTGAGGAAGTTCGTGCTGTCCGCTGTGAATGAATGTAGTTATTCTACGGAGTATTTACTAAGCCAAAGAATTCGAAAGGATGAAGTCAATAACGTTTCTCTCTAGAAACAGATATTTTGTTGTTGCAGCTTTAAGTATGGTGATGGTTCGCGCCTCGTATTGTAAGCTAATGAAACCAGTTATACCAGGCATTGCTAATTACTTTGGGACGAAATGTAGATATGAGGAGGTGAACCCACATTTAATGGACAATATTTTATTTGTGAATAAGTCTCTTATGGGACCCCCATCCCCTGACTGCCGTGCAGTCCACCTGATAGCAGTAATCAGACACGGGACGCGCTATCCGACAGTCAAAAACATTAAAAGGATGGCTCGGCTGTGTGATCTGGTCAAGGCTGAGGCCACAGGTCCTGACTGGTGGCTGCATGACATTAAAAATAATTGGAGAATGTGGTACACGGAGGACATGGATGGTAAACTGGTGGAGAAAGGCAAAAACGACCTCAGACATCTGGCTGTCAGGTTGGCCGAGACGTTTCCAAGCCTGATTTCTGAAGAAAACCTTCGTGGCAACCGCATGGAGTTCATAACCAGCTCTAAGCACAGATGTGTGGACAGTATCAAGGCTTTCCAAGAGGGACTCCTCCAACACTGGGACGTGCGAGGTTATATTGCCCCATTGCTACTCTCAAATACCCAAAGAGGAACTTCACCAATTTTTCTGCTTAATTAATCTATAAAATGTAAACAAATTCATTCAGAGTGGTTTGATGTGAAATTTACCGGGTCAGAATTGTCCAAAGTCTTTAATGCATCTAAAAGGTACCTCAAAGAAAGTGATTTTATGAACTAGTTATAAATAGAAATGTGATTCACCATATATATATATATATATATATATATATATATATATATATATATATATATATATATATATATATATATATGTATGTGTATATATATATATATATATATATATATATATATATATGTATATGCGCGTGTGTGTATAACATTGGCAGGGAGTAGGATGCAGAAGTGGCCATGATCTGCTGTAAGTTTTTATTCAACACAACAAGTACTGTAACAATGGGGGAGGTAAACATTAGCCCCTGCTTCACTCTGATGATGATGACCAACCCCCAACACAAATACACACAATAGCCCCACTCCCAGAACACCACAAATGCATATACACAACCTAAACTAACAGCAACCAACATCAAACAATATTTGTTAATATAACTCCCTTTGTTGAAGGACACACCCATACCCTGAGCCTTTGTGTGTGGCCGTCTGCATAGCCACACTATACCTTTTAAATATTTTACCATTATCAACACCCTTGGTTTCTGTAATCACTAATGTAAAAGAATATTTATCTGTGTGTCTCTCTACAGTGCACCATTTCACATCAAACCAACCTTAGTCTCAACAATTGAATGATGTGGGAATTTTGAAAAAATGGTGGAATTCCCCTTTTATTATATGTAGTATTTGTCTAAAGGTTTGCTCACCCAACATTTCTTCTAGTTATGGGTATTAATAGAGATTAATAGCCTCTGCTCTTCTTACACCACATGCTTGAACATTGCTGTGAGGATTTGACTGCAGTTAGCTGCTAGAGCATTAGTAAGATCAGGTACTAATGCTGGATGATTACTTCTGGATCACAAACGCCCCTCCAACTCATCCCAAATATATTGGATGAAGTTCACTCACTTCAGAGAATACAGTGCCACTGTGCCACAGCCCAAGGTCAGTGGGTTTATACCTTTTTAGTTGACACTTGGCGTTGGGTACGGTGACCTGGCTCATGTGTGGTTGCTGTAGAGCGTCTCATTCTACTGGCAGAACTTTTCTATGGATTTTTTATAGAGGTTGTGTGTGCGCAATTGAGCAGCTGTGTCAGCACTGGGTGTACTTTTAGTTTAGTTTAGTCTTTTTGTCATGTTTCAGAAGCAGTAGTCTACAATCATACATTAAATAATGGCTCAAGTATAAAAGTAGTACTCCTTGAGTACTGAGTTTCTTAAGGAATTGCAGTGGAATTTCTTAGATCAGCATTTACCAGCATAGGACCTGTAATTTGAGCCCTGTTCTATTCTGGTTCAAAATAAAAAGCTTGGTAGTGAGTGGTGGGAGCAACAACAAAACAGACTAGGTGCTTAACCAACAGAAAAGCAGCAAATTAAAGGCAAAAAGGAAACCGTATTAAAATGAAATTACCGAAATGCAGTCTAGGAGTAACTAAATTCATTTCCTCACAAGCTTGAGTTTCATTTGAAACTACTCATTAGAAAAATATGCATCAGTCATATTTTACATGGAACTGGGCCAATTCTGAACATCTCTCATGTAATTATTTCTGTGTCTTTAAAGGTGTGGGTTTCAAACACTATGTGAATGATTCACTGATGAGATTCTTCGAGCAGTGCCAAAGATATGTTGAAGATGTTGAGAACAATAAGACTGCTTTAAAGGAGGTCGAAGTTTTTAAATCCTCTGTGGAGATGGAAGAAGTCCGGAGGAGAATGGCCAGTCGCTTGCAGATTCCACTCAGCCAAATAACGACAGGTTTGTTTTTTTTTAATTAACTTAAATGGCCAGCTACCTTCACCAGCTGGTCCAAGCATTTTTACACACTCTTATAACTTAAGAACAGCTGAGCCAGTTTGCATTGCTTTCCAAATAGTTATTGAATAATAAACCTTAGAATTTTAATAAGCCTTGGATTTAAAGAGGTTAAATCACTAAATGACAACATTGGAATGGAGTTAAAAAGTAGGTTGCTGTCCCTGAGCGGGTTCTGTTATTGGACATAATCTGCCATTTCAGACTGAAGTCTTCTCTCATTTGATATCAGTATAATGTAACGTTCTAATATATAGACATAGGCATCACGGTTGTTTTGTGAGTCTAATGATTCTAACAATACTGTCCTTTTACGTTTGTCACAGATTTGGTCGAGGCAGCTTTCTTTCTGTGCTCTTATGAGTTTGCAATCAAATCTGAGAATTCTCCATGGTGCAATCTGCTGGATGAAGTGGATGCTGAAGTATGCATTTTCTTCACTCTAGCTCTGATTTAATGTCTTTGTTAATGGCGCAGAGTTAAGCTTTAAGATATGGGAAAGTTCAGTTTTGTTTGTGGCCAGTTTTGTGTAATCGCACAGCTGTAAAAAGTTTTGATAATTTACTGGAAGAATTTACTACAGAAAGAGTAGCTTTAATGAGTAAATTTAATGTGAATCAGAAATCATAACGAATAATATTTTTTCCCCATACTTGGTGAAACACGGTATCAGCGAGGGTCTCTAAACTAGTTGAGCATTTCACTGGATGATAGATGATGGTAGTGGGAGCATAATATTATTGGTAAATATTGATTATCCCTCCCTGCTGGTGCACGATGATGATCAAAAATGAGAAAATGCTTTAGAGGCAGGAAAAATGTAATTTTGAAGGAAGATTCCAGGAAAACAAGAATCTTTTAAATGCTACAATGAGTCAAGTTCATATGGGATATGAACTTGCATGGCTAAAAAGGTTCATTTGGATTTCAGGTTGATTAATTACTGGATTATAAAGACATCTTTTGCTTTTTTCCCCCTTTTTTAAGGTTCTAGAATATAAAAATGATCTGAAACAGTACTGGAAAAGGGCATATGGCCATGACATCAATCGCAAATCAAGTTGTTCCCTTTTCCATGACCTCTTCAGGCGACTCGACCAAGCTTCATATGACTACAGGTAAGACAGTTTCAGCTGAACTTTAGACATACCAGGGCTTATATTTGATGAGCTGATGAGCTCACTGTTTTTTTTAAAAGAAAGTCATAGGCTGAAAACTAGTTGCTACAGCATACTTTTCAAAATTACATGCAATTGCTCTACTAGATCGTCAGATTAGCAGCTCATATTTAGCTATAAAGTAATCTGCATGGTGCTATTTACATATTTGCAGCATTTTTATCATCTTCATACATTTCTTTTGTTGCTGTTCTTTTTTCTATATCTGTCTTTCTGCATATGTATTGCTCTTTCTTATATGTTTGTCTTTTAAATGTGTTCTGTGTATGTTTAGTCTTTGAAAATTAATGTTTAAATAGCAATTTTCGTCATGTTTTGTTGCCATGGAACATGAAGACAAATAAAGTCACTGTATTAATAATCAAATAAGAATTATAAAAAGCCCAAACAATTAAAAATTACTTTCATGAAAAATAACAAACAATGCAGAATTTCAAGGATTCCAAAGGACTTGTTGGAAAAAGATGAATGTGGCTTAAAATGCATATAAATGGGGGTGTTCATCAATCTCTAGTAGGAGAGTTTAAAATATGCTTTATCATCATTACATAATTGCTCATTCATTGACAAGTAAATATTTAATCTGTGATGAATCTAGAATAAACATTGCAAGCCCAAAGCTAACACACTAACCCTCAAATCTGCTTTATGTTGTATACAAACCAAGACTAGAATATTATATTATGTTTACTTTATAACGACTGACTCTCTGGTTCCTGTCTCCTTAGCAACCTGTCAGACCAGTTAGAGAAGTTGTGGAATATTAGACCTATTATTTGACAGATTTATCAGCCTTGTCTTTGTTCGTCTTTTACATCACAAAATCAAGAAGTAAAGGCACTGCAGGGCAGCATTCGTAAGGCTACATGGCCCCTACATATTCCTTACATGACAACTAACAAACATTAATAAAGTTTTTTTCCAAAAAAAGCAGTTTTCACAAAGGCTGCTTTTGTCAGTTTTGATGCCTCAGAAAGTGGTATGACACTTATTGGAATAATCCTTTATAAATGTTTATACAGGTTTACATAACGTAAAGTGTTGTAAGAATCTTTACAGTGAAGCACTTTTAAAGACCCATCCATTGGGTGGTTCTTTAGGGAACCAACACAGTTCTTCTATGGCCAAAGAAAGCTTTATTTTAAAAATGCCTGAACGCTATCAATTGTTTGTCCTTGTTAATTGATCAGGTTTGGAGAAGTGACCAAGGCAGTCAGCATCCAGGTTGGCCATGCTGAGACTCTGTTGCCTCTACTCTCTCTGATGGGTTTCTTCAGGGATGAAACACCACTGACTGCAGAGAACTTCTCGCAGCAGCACAACCGCAAGTTCCGCACCAGTTGGATGGTGCCTTATGCAGCAAACCTGCTGTTTGTCCTGTACGAGTGCAGCGATGGATTGCGACTCCAATTCTTTATCAACGAGAAGCCGATGACTTTTCCCAAAATAAATCATTCAGCTCCACTGTATGAAACAGTCAGAAACCACCTCTCTGACCTCCTGGATGGCTGTGATTTTAAGAAGGAATGTGAGCTTCCCAGAGTTAGACCAACAAAGACTGAACTATGACTTTGATACAGAGGGTGGGTGTGGGACTGACAATGAAGGAATCACATTTTCCCTCACTGTTTTATGTTCCTGCCACTTTTAATGCTGTTAAATGGTCTTTTTACCTCACAAGTGAAACAGTCCAAATGAGATGTGTGGTTTATTTGTAGTTTTTTTTCCTTTATTTAAAAGTGTCACAGTGATTCCCAACTTTTATTGATTTGCCAAATTGATTAAGATTTCTGATTCTAGGGTACCAAATATTCTTTTTCAAGTGACTATGAGGCATTTTTGGAAAGTATATTCCTTAACTGATGTGTTCTATATATGTATATACAAATGAAAAGATTTTTGCCCAAAACTAGGATGTTTGATTTTCAGTTTGATGTTTAATCCTGCTCAGAACTTGCTTTGTATTTATTATTTATTAAAGATTTCCACACCCTCTTAACGTTGGGTTTAGATATTTAACAAACACAAGTAAAAGCAATACCAGTTGAATACATTTAACTCTCTTGAGGGTTTCAGGAAAAATTTGCATTGCTAACAATGTTTGACACATCTAACTCATGTTGTTAATGCATATATAAAACTTGGGTTCTAAATTCCAATACAAAGAACTGTTTTATTTAATCTTTTACCAAAGATTAATGGAGATCTTAACACCTAATACATTCTTTCAATTGTCATTGTCTTTTTTTTCAACTGTCTGCTTAACTGTATTGAGAAGACATGGTTCATCCTCGCTGTAGTTGAACACCTTTCAGTACACTTGCAAAACATCTAAAATACTGTGAAATATGCAGATACTTCTATGCCAGACAGGGTTCATTTGAGCTGGTGTTGCTCCTAGATACTTTTATTTTACAGTAAAGAACACTTACAGTTGACCAGGGCAGATCTAGCAGAACAACAGTTTTGCAAAATGACAGCGACATGTTTAAAGTCATTGAGTTCTTCAGTATGACCCATTCTACTGCCAGTGTGCTTAATTTTATTAACCTGTTAACAAAGGAGACCTGCGATTGACTAAGTGACCTGTCCGGGGTGTATCCTGCCTTCCACCCAGTGACTGCTGGGATAGACTCCAGCTCCCCCCGCAAACCAAGAGGATAAGTGGCTTAGAATATTTATATATATATATATATGTGTGTGTGTGTGTGTGTGTTAGCAATGGGTGTGTCTGAAACATCTGATCTCAGTTAATAGGAGGATTTCCCCACATACGTTTGCCTATATATTGTGTATAATTAGACATAACAAAAGATATATTTCTTAAACTAATAAAACAATAACGGTTATTTTAATTGTGCTCAGACGTTGTCAGTCCTGCTGAAAGTGTAGCTTATGCTGGTGTCGATGTTCACCACGAACTCGGCAGCCAGTGAAGCTGAAACTGCAGCAGCCATTCTAAGGCACTTTAAATACAGCTGATTCGCTGCTGAATACCTAAGCAGTACTGCATGGTGGAAATGCCATATCTGAAGTTATTTGAAAAGGCCTCTGTTCTTCACAGCGCTCTCCATTGTAACCGCAGCACTGAGCAGCTGATAGTGACTTTGTCCTTGCATTTGTGTGTGAAAGGAGATTTTGTGTTTTGTCACCGGCTTCAGTGGGAGGTCACCGCTCTGACGTGTGAGGAGGGCCTTTTGGAGGACTGCAGGAAGAAAAGTTTCTATGCTACGTGTCCAAGCTTTTCTCTCCTCCGTCTCCTCCATTCACTGCCATTTACGCTCAGCCTCCTCCAGCCTGAAGGTTGTTGATACTCGACCTGAACGCAGAGCCGCGGCAACCATGTCCGGGACCAAGAAACAGAAAACGGTGAGAACTCGGTTGGGTTAGTTTCTTTTGTTGTTTTCTGTACTTTTATCCTTTTAGAGACAGATTATGTGCCGTCGATGAAAGAAAAGCTGAACGCTAAGAGATACTCGAGAGGGAAAGTGCGAGTCCCGGAGAGTTTCTGTCGAGAAGTTTTGTCCTGAAGTCCGTCAGTCAGTCAGTCCGCTGCTGCTGCAGGACGGAAAACTGTAAAACCGAACGGGACTCTTTTCTCGACACCGATGAAACCGACTAAACAGTCACAGTGTCGGGCTGTATTTCTGTTTCCTCCGCTCGTCTGTGATTTCTGAGTTTACGGATGTGGAATAACGTCACGATAAAAAGATCATGCAGTTTTGTGTCTTCAGGCAGCAAAGCTGCTGTTAAAGGGGAACTCCACCGGCTTTTAAGGAATGCTGCATTGAAATGCTCAATGTTTGTGGAGAAACTTGTCTAATCAGAATGGTCCACAGTGGTAGAGATAGGAACCAGACGTGTGAAGAGTTTAATGCGTCTGAAAAGCCCCACAGAACGTTGAGTTGGTTATGAATGAGTATGAATGACATTGTTTTCAATATTTTAGCTAAAAGGACATGTTAATCCGTTCACGGTGGAGGAGTACATGCAGGACATTGTGAGGCGGCATAGCCCCCCCACCCCAAAGAAAACAGAAAATGTGTGAAAAAAGTTATTTTATCATCATCGTTACATATAAAAACTCGGAAAACGTGTAGATTCACTAGTGGTTGTGGGTTTTAAATAAAATGGCTGTATTTGTGTTGTAGACATGGCGACCTGGTTCCCATCACCCCCACTGTAAAGAAATCTGCGTCTCCAAATTTCCCTGCATGGAACCGCTTCACATCAAACCATTTTCGAGGACAGAATTCTTTAGAAATGTTAAACTGGTCGATTTCCTCTTTAGATTTCTGTTTTGCGTCAGACAGCTCATAGATTGCTTCATAACTAGTGTGATGTTGAGCCCCAGACTTATTTCTGCTTTAGACCAACAGTCAGTGTTGTGTAGTACAGGTACTAGGGGGGGAGGGGGGGGGTTATAGGGGCACTATTTTTTCTTTATTACTCCACTCTGTAACGTCTTTGTTTATACAGCCTCATGGATTTAATGTATTCGTGGTTTTCTGTGTCTTTTCTGTGTCCTCAGTGATGTCTTTATTAACTCTTAGGGGAGCAATCTTACAATAGAATCACTGTGATTCTCTCTCGCTCTGTCTCACTTCTCTGGTACCAGCCCAGCATTTACATCACTTACCCTTCTCTGTAGAAGGTCTCTACAGTTAGATCTGCCAGCTTTTTCGTGATATGCCACATGGTTTCTCATTTTACCCATCTAAGCTAGTTGTGATGTTGGTGTGCTCTTTATGAAACAGGCACTTTACTGTAGGCAAAGAAGCAGGACACTGTATGGGAATCAAAAGAACTCCTGACGGACGTTGAACCTGCGAAGGAAAGAGATGGAGGGAGGGTGAAAGACTGAGGGGAAGTATGGCCGTGCTCCAGAAAGCAGTTCCAGTTTGGCCACCTTGCCGCTGGTCAGCATGAATGATCCTGTTTGTTTCGCCTGTCCACCCAGAGGCCCCTCCCTCGTGTTCCATACTTCTTTTTTTTTTTTTTTTTTTTGGGTAGCCCTGCTGACTGGAGCATATTCACTGGAGCTTTTGGAGTCATCGGTAGTGGTAAAAAATCCAGCCAGTCTGGATGGTTTAAATTCAGAGCAGACCACACCTTTAGTTAATCAGTTAAGGTTTGTGGAATAAATGCTGAAATGTACTGTAGAATGGGGAAAGAACTCTGAGGCCTTGGGCTGAAGTTTCATAGGGAGAAGATGAATATAAGTGGATTCCCCCCAAAAAAAGAGCAGAATGGTAGTTAAGAGATGAGTGTGTAAAAGGAATGAAGTCTTTCTCCTAAACGTCAGTTATTTCATAATTGCATATTTGGATATGACCACTGAGCTGACTGAGTTTTTAAAGAAGTCTCTGAACTAGACGAATATATGTGCTCAATGATGGGTGGGTGTGGTGCGAGCAGAAGGTGAAACATAACATTATTGGTTACAATTTCTTTTATTGTTTTTTGCTAGTGCACGGTGATGTCATTAAAAATCAGATGTTTTTGAAGTGGGCAAAAGTCACTACATCAATGAAAAAATGACAAGAGAACAAGAATTTTGTCATTAAAATGGTTGTGGCATGATGAATTGTGCTAACATGATCAGTATCATGAACAAACAAGGTAATAAAAGGTCCATTTTCAGTTCAGACTGACTTTAAAGGTTCATTATCCTTCTTCAGTAAAATAATTGGAAATGTTTCTAAGGCTGAACATGGTATGTTATTCTTATTTGTTTTGTTTGGTTTTTTTTTTAAGCTGTTTTGGCCTTTTTAAATAACTGATTACTTCATTACTCATCAAAGAAAATGGTAGATTGCTAATATCATTAGTGCTGACCAACCTCAAAACCTGATGCCCTGAAACGAGAACACAGTATAGAAACACAATACACAATCCCAACCCTGTGCACTTGATCAATGGAGTTGGATGTATCTAATGATTAACACCATTGCTGGATTAGCCAACTGTACTAGCTGTTCTGCAGAGGACTGTAATATGACCTAAGGATATCAGCCAGGGAGGTGCAGCTTTCCCCAAACATTATGTATTACATAACTGTATTTGCAGAGCAGGTTACAGAAGTTTGTTTTTTTCTTTAGTCGGTTGGTCACAGTTATGCAGATAATAGTGCTGATGTATGTTGATAGGTGCCCGTAACCTTGTGAGCTGTTGTAGTTGTGCCAAAATGTGAATGCAGTCACTTGATTGCTTAAATAATGAATGTTGGCACTTTTCCAATGTGGGAATTTCCTTTGATTTATGAAAACATTTGGAAGAGAAGGCCATTTTCTACTTTGGAGTCAGACTGTTAATAAGGGGTGGGGAAAATGTTCTTTCAGCTGATGATTCAACTGCATTGATTCTGGAATGCTATAATTCAGTATAATAATATTCTGAGGCTATTAACAAACAAAACAAAAAAATAAATCCAAAGAAATGTTCTGAATGATGCCAAAAGAGTCAAACTACAAACAAAAATAAACAGTTAAATGTACACAACAACAAATTAATAGTAGCAAAAATCTTGAAAAACAGCTGCATCGGCTGAGTTTTCTTTCCTCTGTGATCCAGTATCGGTTACCATGTCCTACCAAAGGCTTCAGGTCTATCAGATGAAATACTCTAGTAGAGCACATTAACAAATCTCTGATCCATGTTTCAGATGATGCTATAACTTCTGATTTCCAATTTTGTAGTAGAAGTCTATTAGCCAAAATAAAACCAAGAGAAATTGCTTGTTTGAATTCCAGGTGTACTGCAGGCGTCCTTCTCCCTGTGCCTAAACCAAATATCCACCTTATGCTAATCCTACATCCGTTACTGATCTCTATAATTTACTGTTTTTTTTAAAGAATTTCCAGAGGGCAACCAACATTGTGTACCAGGCCCACCATGTGAGCAGAAGCAAACGAGGCCAAGTTGTTGGAACAAGAGGAGGCTTTCGAGGCTGCACTGTCTGGCTGACAGGTCTGAAGCACCCCAAATTAAATCGTTCTCCATTTGCATAAAGCAAGGTGTTAGAGATGGCACAGTACTACATTTTCTTTTTGGATTCTGACACTGGAAACTTGAATTAGACAAAATCTGTAATAATCCAATATTGTTATTCTTTTAAAACTGCTAAGCTTCAGAATTAGGTAGTTTTAACTGAAGCACTTTACCTAAGAATGCATATCTACAAAACATGTGAAATATGTGTGAAAAAATTATCTGGATATATATATATATATATATATATATATATATATATATATATATATATATATATATTATATATATATATATATATATATATATATATAAAAAATTAAAGGAATAAAGCAATTCTAATTACAGAATAATGCTTAGCTATGGCCAATAATAATATAATTAATCCTAAAAATAATGCAGAATCAGAGTGGTGGTGGTGTTCTTCCCCAGATCAGCATTTTGTCTGCTGGCAATATTAAAACTGGATTTTGGATAAGTATTATAATTAGTTGCCATGCTTAAAAGGGAAGTCCATCAATGTTTCAAATTTTTTTTTGCTTTGATTTCTTTACAGCGATGGTGTAAGGAATCATAATGTCTAAACTGTAAATATATTTTATTTACTGTCTAAAACTACAACTGAATATACACATGTTTTCTGAGTTTTATATACAATTCTCTGAAATTTCTTTTGGAAATATTTCCCCCCTTTTTACCTATTTTTTTGGATGTTTGTTTCCTATCACCATTGCTGTAACGAATCATGACTCAGTAGATTTCTTTTGGAAACCACTTGGAGTGACTTTGTTTACATCAAAGCCATTCAATTATGCAGAAAGTTATAAACAAACTAGTGAAATTCCCATTTAATCCACTTCAAGTTAAGACCACCATCTCCCTTCAATACACTATACACAGTGAAATTGGATTTCTATCTGTATCAGAAGATATTGGCCTTGACGATAAAATATCAGCACAGGACAGGTGTTCAGATTTGACTGATATTTCAAACTGATTTTTGATGACCTATTTAATGACTATTTAAGAGCAGACCTTTAAGGTGACTCTGGGCTATTGCGCTAAAATATCTGCGTTTTACTAATTTTACTGCAATTAAAGCCCTCTAGAAATAAATATTATATTTCTCTGTAATTCTAATTCAGTTGTAGCTCTAATTTCTTCATTTATAAATGTTTATCAGCATTGGCATTTCAAGTATGTGAGAAATAAAGCTTTAAAGTTGTGTCCGTGTAATGTGAAAGTCTTTGTTTGTATGAAGTTGAATCACTCTACTGTAATGTTGGTATGCAGGGCTGTCAGGAGCAGGGAAGACGACTGTTGGCTTTGCTCTGGAGGAGTACCTAGTTTCTCACGCCATTCCATGCTACTCTCTCGATGGGGACAATATTCGGCATGGCCTGAACAAGAACTTGGGTTTTCACTGCGTCAGATAGAGAAGAAAAACATCCGCCGTATTGCAGAGGTGGCCAAGCTGTTTGCTGACGCCGGCTTAGTGTGGCATCACCAGCTTCATCTCTCCTTTCACCAAGGTAACATTCAGCGCAAACAAAGTGTGAAGAATCGAGATGCAAATGCCACAGTGTAAATTAAAGCGTAAAAAAAAGCATTAAAAAAAATTAAAGGTTCTTTTTCCTTTATTTATTACAATCACCCTCTACAGGACCGAAATGAAGCAAGGAAGATCCATGAGAATTCAGGGCTGCCTTTCTTTGAGGTGTTTGTGAATGCTCCGCTGGAAGTGTGTGAGAGTAGGGATGTCAAGGGGCTTTATAAAAAGGCCCGTGCTGGAGAGATTAAAGGTATGATCAGATCAGGATGTATTTGTTAATTTTTTGAACAGTGTTAGAAATGGCATTACTGAATCACTATAAAATACAATATTTTGTGGATTTTGGTTTTACATTAACATTAATGAGCAGTTGAACCTTAAATGGTGCAGCAAAAACAGCGATAGCTTTAGGTACTAGTATGGTGCAGCAGAGAAAGCGATAGCTTTACATACCAGTATGTAACTGCTACACTATATAAGGTGGAATGGAAAATTTCAAACAAGAAACTGGTGAATTGGAAGCCAACTTCTGCCCCATGCCTAAGTGAAGTAACAGTACATGTCTGTAGTTATTGTAGTTGTTGGAAATGGTCAAACCAGAGGACACACTTACACGAACTCTCTTAACATGACTTGGTAGCCAACGTTATCCAGCTTCTGTTTCAAATGTGTAGTGTGTGTGTGTGTGTGTGAGAGAGAGAGAGAGAGAGAGAGAGAGAGAGATGGCACTGTTAGAGAGCAGAGTGCATTGATATGTTGAGATGTTGTTCACTATAGAGTGACACTTGATGTTCAAATGTTCCCACATGTAATCCAGTTAATCATTAAATTATTTCAACGATAATATGACTGATGTTTATGTTCATAACTTTTTACAGTGTGAAATCCTGAAGTTGCAAGTTTGTTTTTAAAATGTGTTATGTCACTTTATCTTGGCGAGGACTCCTGAATAACTATACCTAAAAAAAGAAACCTATTTGTTTGTGCGATTATCACATTTTAACCTGTACACGGGCCCTCTCGCTTCTTAGGCTTTACAGGGATTGATTCGGAGTATGAGAAGCCAGATTCCCCAGAGCTTGTGCTGAAGACAGGAGAACTCACAGTGAATGAATGCATTCAACAACTGGTGGAGCTCCTGAAGGACCAGGTGGGCATGTAGCGATTCGAGGACACTTATTTTCAAACTTGTTAAAGTGATTAGTGGTTGACGTATTTAAAATGTTCTCTGCCCATTCATTCTATTCTATAATGTTCTGTCATATTCACACAGGCCTTGATTATTTTCCCTCCTCACATGGGTTTATTTGGTTGACCAGTTCTTATTCTAGAGCAGTTCATACATTTTAAATCATATTAGAATGGTGATCTACCATTGGAGAGTTAGATAATAATGAGGATTGTGTTCACTGCGTGCAGGGAATTGTTCCCAGTGGTGTAACCGAGGAGGTCAATGAGCTGTTTGTCCCTGAAAACAAACTGGACCTGGCACTGAGTGATGCCAACATCCTGCCTACTGTAACCATTACCAAGGTAATGCAACACTGAGCAATCCAGTGTGTTCATGCTGAGGTTCTGTTAAACTGTTGAAATGAACAGACATTCATGTTACCACACTGTCATGTAACTTTAACCCACAAACCATGTCATCATATCCTATGTTGCTTAGTAACTGTCTCGGCCACTCTGAGCAAGATTTTATTTCATTACTTGTATAGAAATATAATGATTAGCATTTTTTTAGAGCAGTGGTTAAGCTGAAAATGTCAGAAAGCTGAAATTTCACCTTGTTTTATTGGTGTCTTTAGTTGGATCTTCAGTGGGTTCAGGTGCTGGCTGAAGGATGGGCCACTCCTCTGAAAGGATTTATGCGGGAAAGGGAGTTTCTGCAGGTCCTTCATTTCAGCACCTTACTTGATGGTAATGATATTCTTCAATTACAGACAGTAATGCCTTTCTACTACAGAAATCCCATCTATTGTATCTGGAACAGTGCTGCACAATATACAATATACGCTAGCCTAGCTAGGCATATTGCGCAAGGCCTTAAGACTAACTCAGCTGTATTTATATACATTTATATACATTACTACAAACATAGTTACAAATTCTGCTTTATAGCATACTTGCTGAAACTGAATCTCATAAATGATTGGCAGTGTAGCAATATAGGCCTGCAAGACAAAGACAATTAACTGTTAGCCAACACATAAACAGTTGTTCAAGCAGTGCTATCAGTGAAAGTTTTTCATTTTTTTCACAACAGTTCATAAATGGGTTCAGCATTTACAAAGAGCAACGTCATGAATTGTACACATGAGGGCGCAATAGGCAGGTAGATAGGTCTATTAAAGTTTTTGGGGTATAGGCACATTGTACTTAAACTAATTGTACCCCATTTTTAAGAGATGCAGAATAGGGATGGCAGGTGGGGATGACTTGCTACACTGTAAATCTGCTTGTTACTTTGTATATATACGTATGTCTGGCTCCACCTATCAGAACTATTCCACGGTCCATTCAAGAAGCATCTTGATGTTTTAATACAGAATTCAGTTGATGTGTGCGTATATTAAGAATGTTACTCTAACTTTGATTGTAGGCTTGCAGGTTAACAATCAACTGAAGACTATTTTGGAGTATTATCAAATAATTTGCCAAAAATATGCATCCCTACCTGCACCAAACATTTGTATAATTCATTAATGGACTGATCAATCCATTTTGACCTCTACAGGTTTCCTGTGCTGTTTGCACAACCTGCTGCTTTTTCCTCTTCACAAACACTGATGTTGCTCCTGCACGTTGCTGTAAATAATGAAAGATCAGCAATAAAATGTTTTATTATGGTTTGTGGTACAAATTGTTGACCAAGCATCAGCGACCTGATAAGTTAAATTTAAACTGGTATACACAAAGATGATGCGTGCCCCTATTTACTGTTAGTCTGTTTTCATGGTTAACAGGAGAGTAACAGAGAGCTTACATCCACACAAAACCTCTGATCAATAAACACTCGCCTGTGTAATTTATTGTTATATTTATTATTATGTACTTACATAAATAAAATACTTTTCCCAAAACAACTGGAATAGAAATTCATCAGCATAGGAGCTGAAGATTGTGTGACCTTTTTGTGTGACTTTTTTGGTCTAAAATACAAAGCTCAAATTTAAGAGGTGTAACCAATTACAGAGCAGTACAAATATTGCCACCATCAAAGCGTGCTGAAATGAAACATGAAAAAGGATTTAGTATCTAAATACGAATGCTAAAATGTAATGAAGAAAAAAAAAAATCTTTACTTACCAATACACTTTAGTAGAAGTAAAAGCATCCATCCATCCATCCATCCATCCATCCATCCATCCATCCATCCATCCATCCATCCATTTTATAAACCGCTTCTCCGTCAGGGTCACGGGGAGTAAAAGTATCATGATTTGAAAATACAGGAGAGTAAAAATCCATCAGTATTTTACCTCTGTACATGTACTTGAGTAAATGTTAGTACCCACCTCTGAATAGGTTTATAAAGACCGGTCATCAGCTTGACATAAAAGACAATTTAGTCAGAGTCCAGACCTTTTTTTTTGCTTTTTGAAACAATGTGTTTTGCCCCACCACTTTTGGAGGCGTGGTGCCACCCCTGACTGTGATTGTAGTTAGAACATTCGGTTCTTCCCTTTTGTTTATCACTACATGGTCATATCTGTCACTCCTGTCACTAGTCATGTATAGGCGGGGCATAATCTTGGCATCAGTCCAGCTACTAAACTGCGTCAGTCCATTGTTTTACAGGTTGGCTTAGTGTCTGGTTGTATGTACACGCAAATAAATAAATGTAGCTGGCTTCCTGGTTTCCTGGCAGGGTCGGATTCTTCACCTGTCGCAGCACTGGCATGATCAATAAAAGGGCCATATGACCCCAGCACTTCTATTGTAGATTATAATCTGTTAAAATGACAGTGTATGCTGTGATTATTACAAAGTACTTCTGTATTTAAGTAAACGATGCTTTGACTTTTTGTTGTAAACGACTCACCTACTTTGTTAACTAATCAGTACAGCCCCTAACTATGGATGACTTCCAGGTGGGACCATTCAACCCTGTCTGTACCCATCGTGCTGCCAGTATCCAAGGAGGACAAAGAAAGGCTGGATGGTTGTGCTGCTTTTGCGTTGGAGTATAAGGGTCGCAGAGTGGCCATCTTGCGGAACCCTGAGTTTTACGAGCATCGTAAAGAAGAACGCTGTGCACGGCAATGGGGCACCACATGCCCGCAGCACCCTTACATCAAGGTGAGAAATAAGTATATGCTCTCTGTTTAATGAAATTTACATTGTTATTAATTAAGTGACCCTTATTAGTGTCATGTTGAATAATATTGCTCTTAGTCAATTTCTGTTTGACAGTGCTATAGTGTGTTTTATAACTGATGAAGCTGGTTTTCTTCTCAGATGGTTCTTGAAGGTGGTGACTGGTTGGCTGGTGACATTTAGAGGTGTTAGAGCGAATCAAATGGGACGATGACTTGGACAATACCGCCTCACACCGAAGGAGCTTCGACAGAGGTTTAAAGAAATGGGAGCAGGTAAATTGAACACTTAAGAGTGCGTTATTGTTTAACTTCGTCTAAATTTTACAGATTGATATCCAGAATATATCTTTTACTTTTTTTTTTTTCTTCGTAAAACTTCAAAGTTACATAAAGCAAAGACTAAAACGCTTTTGAATCACATACAAACACTTAACTTTTAAACAGAGTTAGAAAGGAGTAAGATAGTAGCTTCTAAATATACTAGCATCACTATATCAAGAACTGCAGCACTTATGGATTTTTTTAAGCTTTGCAGTAACCTGTTTTATTTGAATAGCTCACCACTAGAAGTCAAAAAATGGACTGTGAACAAAAAGACTTAACATCTCACTAAACTGAGGCTATTCTGAGGGCAAAGAGAGTAAAACTCAGTGTAATTAACATATAAGCCATTATTTCCTTTTTGCAATATCAGAATTTAAAAACAACAATTATTATTGTCATCATTATAATAATAAGTTTTTTGTTGTACGGTATATGACCCACCCCCCCCTTATATACATACAAGTTACTTTCAGTAAAACAGCACATTTTCTCATCCACAGGGTCCAACTTAAACTGTATCTCCTTCCTGTAGATGCCGTCTTTGCCTTCCAGCTGCGTAACCCAGTGCACAATGGTCACGCCCTCCTGATGCAAGACACCAAGCGCCGTCTGCTGGAGCGTGGCTACAAAAACCCAGTGCTCCTACTGCACCCGCTAGGCGGCTGGACCAAGGAGGATGACGTACCTCTTGACTGGCGCATGAGGCAGCACGCTGCCGTGCTGGAGGAGGGTGTGCTGGATCCAACCACCACGATTGTGGCCATCTTCCCTTCACCTATGATGTATGCTGGCCCTACAGAGGTGAGATGTCTAAAAGCTAACTGCTAAGCTAAAAGCCAAGAGAGAATATATTAGACTGGCGTACATCTCCCACTGTCCCAATTACATATTAAATACTAAAGTATATTACGATTACTAATGTTAAGATTTTACTTTTTTTTTTTTTTTTTATATATATGACATTGTTCTAAAAGTGAAGTTGCTATTCCAGCATATATTAAATCCAGCCGTGAACTTGTAGGCAACTACTACTGAAGTTTGGTAACAAACTTTTGGCCCATATGTTACAACCCCAATTCCAATGAAGTTGGGACGTTGTGTAAAACATAAATAAAAACAGAATACGATGATTTGCAAATCCTTTTCAATCTATATTCAACTGAATACACTACAAAGACAAGATATTTAATGTTCAAACGGATAAACTTTATAGTTTTTTGCAAATATTCACTCATTTTGAATATGATGCCTGCAACACGTTTCGAAGAAGTTGGGACAGGGGCAACAAAAGGCTGAGAAAGTTGAGGAATGCTCAAAAAACACCTGTTTGGAACATTCCACAGGTGAACAGGTTAATTAGAAGGTGAGTGTCATGATTGGGTATAAAGGGAGCATCCCTGAAAGGCTCAGTCGTTCACAGGCAAGGATGTGGCGAGGTTCACCACTTTGTGAACAACATTGTTGAGAACAATGTTTCTCAATGGGCAATTGCAAGGAATTTAGGGATTTCATCATCTACAGTCCATAATATCATCAAAAGATTCAGAAAATCTAGAGAAATCTCTGCAAGTAAGCGGCAAGGCAGAAAACCAACATTGAATGCCTGTGACCTTCGATCCCTCAGGGGGCACTGCATTAAAAACCGACGTCATTCTGTAACGGATATTACCACATGGGCTCAGGAACACTTCAGAAAACCATTGTCAGTGAACACAGTTCGTCGCTCCATCTACAAGTGCAAGTTAAAACTCTGCCATGCCAAGCGAAAGCCACATATCAACAACACCCAGAAACACTGCCGGCTTCTCTGGGCCCGAGCTCATCTGAGATGGACTGACGCAAAGTGGAAAAGTGTCCTGTGGTCTGACGAGTCCACATTTCAAATTGTTTTTGGAAATCATGGACGTCTTGTCCTCCGGGCAAAAGAGGAAAAGGACTGTCCGGATTGTTATCTGTGCAAAGTTCAAAAGCCAGCATCTCTGATGGTGTGGGGGTGTGTTAGTGCCCATGGCATGGGTAACTTGCACATCTGTGAAGGCACCATTAGGGCTGAAATGTACATACAGGTTTTGGAGCAACGTATGCTGCCATCCAAGCAACGTCTTTTTCAGGGACGTCCTGCTTATTTCAGCAAGACAATGCCAAGCCACATTCTGCACGTGTTACAACAGCGTGGCTTCGTAGTAAAAGACTGCGGGTACTAGACTGGCCTGCCTGCAGTCCAGACCTGTTTCCCATTGAAAATGTGTGGTGCATTATGAAGCACAAAATACGACAACAGAGACCCCGGACAGTTGAGCAACTGAAGTTGTACATCAAGCAAGAATGGGAAAGAATTCCACCTTCAAAGCTTCAACAATTAGTGTCCACAGTTCCCAAATGCTTATTGAGTGTTGTTAAAAGGAAAGGTGATGTAACACAGTGGTAGACATGCTCCTGTCCCAACTTCTTTGGAACGTGTTGCAGGCATCATATTCAAAATGAGTGAATATTTGCAAAAAACACAGTTTATCCGTTTAAACATTAAATATCTTGTCTTTGTAGTGTATTCAATTGAATATAGGTTGAAAAGGATTTGCAAATCATCGTATTCTGTTTTTATTTATGTTTTACACAACATCCCAACTTCATTGGAATTGCGGTTGTACATATGTTCTTTTGTATTTTATTTCGTGAAGTCTATTTGAGGTTTGTATGTTATGTACCAACCTCTTTTTATCCCTTAGAAATAAACAGACTGCATTAGTTACTGTGCCTTTTGAAACCGATATGTAAATGATCTCTGTTCTGATTGACTAATAAGTACTTTATGATATACTAAATACATTATGCTCAAGAATGACACAATTGGAATTTAGCCTCAGGGCCTTCAAGTTGTTCAGAGAAGGCCTAATGATTTCTGTGAATTAGCTAGAATGTAATAACTGAATCATTTAAGGTGGTGATGTGGGCTGTTCTTATTTTCATGTTTTGGCTGAGTTTTGAAATTTCTGATCCAAATTAAAGACCCAGCTCTAATAGTCACGGTTCACCACTGGTAAGCATACAACTGAGACTGTGCATCAGTGTGCGTCTTTTACAGTTTAAAACTAGATCCTGTTAACTCTGATAGGAGGAAACGATTGTTTGAATGAGTATATAATATGTGTTCATAGGTGCAGTGGCACTGCAGGGCCAGAATGATTGCTGGTGCCAACTTTTACATCGTGGGCCGTGACCCTGCAGGCATGCCGCATCCGGAGACCAAACAGGACCTGTATGAGCCCACACATGGAGGCAAAGTGTTGACCATGGCCCCGGGCCTCACTTCTGTGGAGATCATTCCTTTCAGAGTTGCTGCTTACAATAAAGTGAAGAAGGCAATGGACTTTTATGACAAAGAGCGGTAAGACCTATCTTAGTTCTACAGAGAGCACATTTCTGCACATTTAAATGCAAGATTACTTTTTTAAAATTATTTATTTAAATCAACACATGGTGGGGGCAAAAGTATTTTCCCCAAATTGTTGAAATCAGCAAATAAATAGAAATTGTGCACATCATTTAAAAATGGCATATTTAAGCTTGTTCCCTGTAGGTATATGTTAACTTGACGTCACATTGAAAATCAACCAAATGTATTTTCATCAGGGGTGTTCAGACATTTGCATACAACTGAGATGTTTGCGGTTATTGCTATTTTTGTGTTGCTGTACATTAAATTTACTTTAGGTTCATTACATTACATAAACTTGATGTAATTACATTTGCATAGTTACTTATTGTAACTATTACTTACAACATTTAAATTCTACATTGACTCTCAAGCTTAAGTCTGCAATTCACCCCCTTTTTGTGATGTCAAAATATGGCGGTTATTCATCATATGTGGTAAAAACAGAACTTTGGTATTGATTGGAAGTTTAGAATCACACTTTCAACAGAATTTCTTGTCTTTAATAATTAATTCACATTGAACCGCCATCATGTTGAGAGATTCTTACGACACTGAGAAGTCATAAGAAAAAACCCGACTATAACTGTAGGATTCTGCTTCTTCCAGACATGACGAGTTTGAGTTCATCTCTGGGACCAAAATGCGAAGACTGGCCCGCAGTGGAGAAAACCCTCCAGATGGGTTCATGGCACCAAAAGCATGGAAGGTTCTCACAGAATACTACTTATCTCTGCAGAAAGACTAATGTGTAGGCCAGTACGTATTGGGTCCACTTGCATTATGTACAGGCCGGTATGCAATACACAAGGTCATCTTGCAATCTGTAATCTCTTTTGTTTTAAATCAAGGTATACTTTCTAGGGTTTTAGTGCTATCCAAGTACTCGGAACTACAGCAATCCATATTAGATCACCTGGGTCAGATTCTTTATAGAGGGAATTTTTTTGTGGGGGGGTGTGGGGTGGGATGAAATAAAATTTTAGGATTTTAATCCAAAACTGAGCACCACATTCTGATCAGAAAAAGAACACACAGGATCATCCATTTTCTAAGCCATTTCTCCGTCAGGGTCGCGGGGGGGTGGGGGGGGGGGGAAGGGAAGGGAAGGCAGGATACACCCTGGACAGGTCGCCAGTCCATCGCAGGGCAGACAGACAGACACAGACAGTCACTCATGTCTTTGGACCGTGGGAGGAAACCAGAGAACCCGGAGGAAACCCACGCAGACACGGGGAGAACATGCAAACTCCACACAGAGAGGACCCCGGTCACCGAATCGAACCCAGGCCCTCCTTGCTGTGAGGCGACAGCGCTACCCACCACGCCACCGTGCCGCCACACAGGATCATGTTTGTCTAAATCAGGTGGTCAGTGAATACTTAGACTTGTAAGAGTCAGTCTAATTGGCTTAGCATTACATTTTTATTTGTGGAATCAGTATGGCAGTTTTAAAATGGAAACCTCACTGGAGGAGCAGGAAGGCAGCAGTTTGTATTAACAATGACATTCCTGAGCACAAGTGTTTTTTTTATTGTCTTTTAACCATTTAACATGTTACAGTTTAATAATTACATCACATTTGATGTAAAACACTTTTAGAACTGGTAACAGTATATACTGGTCAGTTTATATTTCCCCTTTTCACTCACTCGTCTGAATCTCATTCATATTCAGAATTGTCATGCTGATTTCTTAATGTAACAGGAAACTATGCAACTAAATGTTTGTGTATGGTGCATTATATTAAGTACTTTAAGATCAAAGTGGGAAAGAGCAAAAACATATTTATTGGCTTTCTTTGAAAAAGTAACAACCATAACATATTTATTATCTTACAGAAAATTAATGTAGTTTTGACTAACTTTTATACACTTGTGATATACAAGCATCATTTTTTTTTCACAGCAAAAAAAACCTTGTGCAGTGTGCAGGGTAATATTTTAAATAAAACCCAGTAGTGCACAAAATATTCACATTGTGTGTGTATCCAAACATTTGCAAAGGTTTTCTTCCTCTTGGCCTTATTAATAGAAAAATGATTCACTAGTTTATTTATGAACTACTGAGCAAAATCTTAGGCACATAAGCAAATTGTTAAAGGACTAATATCCTACTTTTTTTGTTTATAATTTTCCCTAAGGTTTACTTATGTTTATGGTTTTAGGTATTTGGGCCACATTTCATTTTCACATGACCCTTTTCAACCTCTCTTTAGCATTTAGACAGGGTGGTTTTGTTACTGTGGTATCTAAATGAACTATGTGCTTCATTCAAAAAGTAATACAGACTAAAACACTACTTATAACATATGTTATGAATGAGTGGGACTAAACTGCTGTAGACTGAATAGGTGGATATATGTTAATACTTGGTCTTTTCAATACAAGAACAATGAATGCAAAACAGGTTGTTTTTGCATCGTAGTTTCCTTATATGGACTCATGTTTTTTCCATGATATGAGCCCCTTAAAAGCATTTATTTTGGCAGTGTGTTTTTGCCAATTAAAACCCCATACAACATTGAATGCAAACAAAAATGTATGCAGTTAAAAGCAGTAATTGCTTTTTAAAAAAGTAGTTGAATTAGCAGTTTGTAAAGGTTTGGTTCCAGACTTCTCCTCACCAGTCACTACATTTCTTTATTTTAATCCATTATCATCACATGATTTAAAGGGCATATAAAACCAACATTGACTTTAAAAAAAACTGTGAGGTAGTATGGAAGCACTTAATATATGAAATATATATATTTTTTTGCCAAAAGTAATTGCTCGTCTGCCTTCACTCGAATATGAACTTGAGTGGCATCCCATTCTGAATCCATAGGGTTTAATGTGATGTTGGGCCACCCTTTACAGCTATAACAGCTTCAACTCTTCTGGGAAGGCTTTCCATATTTTAGAGTATGTTTATGGGAATTTTTGACCATTCTTCCAGAAGCACATTTGTGAGGCCAGACACCGATGTTGGACGAGAAAGCCTGGCTCGCAGTCTCTGCTCTAATTCATCCCAAAGGTGTTCTATCGGGTTGAGGTCTGGACTCTGTATAGGCCAGTCAAGTTCTTCCACACCAAATGCGCTCATGCATTTCTTTATAGACCTTGATTTGTGCACGGGTGTGCAGTCATGTTGGTACAGGAAGGGCCCAAACTGCTCCCACAGAGTTGGGAGCATATTTGCCCAAAGTCTGTTGGTCTGCTGAAGCATTAATAGTTCCTTTCACTATACATAAAGAGCCCAACTCCTGAAAAAGAAAAAAAAAACCCTAAAACATAATTCTACCTCCACCAAACTACACTTGGCACAACGCAGTCAGACAAGTACCATTCTCCTGGCAACCATCAAACCCAGACTTATCTGATTGCCAGATGGAGAAGTGTGATTAATCATTCCAGAGAACACATCTCCACTGCTCTAGAGTTCAGTGGCAGCACTTTACACCATTGCACTTGGTGGTGTAAGGCTCGAGTGCAGCTGCTCGGCCATGGAAACCCATTCAATGAAGCTCTCTATACAATGTTCTTGAGCTACTCTGAAGGCCACATGAAGTTTGGAGGTCTGTAGCGATTGACTGCAGAAAGTTGGTGACTTCAGCATGTCATTTTACATGGCCTACCAATTCGTGGCTGAGTTGCTGTCATTCCCAATCGCTTCCACTGTGTTATAATACCACTGACCGTTGACTGTGGCATATTTAGTAGTGAGGAAATTTCACGACTGGACTTGTTGCACAGGTGGCATCCTATCATAGTAACACTCTGGAATTCACTGAGCTCCTGAGAACGACCCATTCTTTCAAAAATGTTTGTAGAAGCAGTCTGCAATGTCTAGATGCTTGGTTTTATACACCTGTGGCCATGGATGTGATTGGATCACCTGAATTAAATTATTTGGATAGGCAAGTTTATACTTTTGGAAATATTATGTATATATTTTTGATTCATTTATACCTATTGGGCCTGCAGCAGTTTAACTCATTCTGCTTAAATTATGAAGTTTGTTACATTCTGGACTGCTTTTTTAAATAAAGCACAATACAAGACAGCCAGTAGAATTAATTTATATATTAAAGTCACACTCACAAAAATAACTTAACTCCTAAAGGATGAAAATTGTCATGTAAATATTAATTATGACTGGTTTTAGTTTATAAAACCATACACGTCATTAGTGGACCTCAGGAAAAGCATAAACTACAGCATAAACTAAGCATAAACTAAGATAAATGTAGGACATGGGCCCTTTAATAACACTGATTTAGCTTCAATTGACTGAAGTAGTCATTGAATAATGATTACAAATTATACAGTGCTTTCTTTGAGAGATTTACAAATGGCTTAACAAACAATGTACACAATATACATAAAAGTACAACTTAGAATGTATAGTCTATTCAGTAATACACCCACTCTATACTCAGAGTGCTCCATTCCACTCTGCAGACTCATTTTATTTATTCATTTTATACATTTTAAGAAAGTGTTACTACATACATTTTCACATTTTCCATTCTCACACACCAGGGGAAAAAAGGGAAGACATATCAGCACATGTAGAATTTTACAGTAATGTGGTTGCTCCTGTTAGGATGGCTGCATTCAAAACATATAGGCAAGAAACAATGTAATAACACAAACTACTGATATTCTGTACATCCCTAGTTATTGCTAATGCAAATAAATATACAGAAATTAGCACTATTATACAGCACTATAGCTCTTCTCTGAACACCACTCCAGATTCAGATACATGCTGATTTCTGTCTAAAAGGCCTGAATGTAAACATACTTCATGTTTAAAGACTAGCTTTTACCTTCAGTAGCAAGAACAAACCTGGAACGTACTTGTGCTGAGACAATGCAAATGAACTTATTTCTGATCTGATTCATTTACTACCTGAAATTCAAAATGGCTTAAGAAATCAGAGAGTGATACATACATTTTTACGTGGCACATTTTCATGTACTTTCAAAAAATTCTGGTTCACACAGTTCAAAATATCCTATGGAAAAGGAGGATTCAATTTAGTCTTCAGGTCCCTCCAGAAAATCCTTGCTAGGTCTCCATTTTCTTTTACACCTAAACCATTAACACGCCATTGATGACCTGAATCACGTGTGTCTCAGGCTTAAACAGAAAAAATGACTGAGTTAGGGAGTAGGGCCACACAATATTATACTAAATGTTTATAATATTGGCCTTCACAATACTGATATCAAATAAGTCATATGCAAATGAGCCCTTTAAATCACAATATATTTTACTGTTTTCTGTCACAATACACGACATTGATTTTCTTCAATACAGGGGTTGCAAGGAGATATGCTTTTTGAAACAAATACAGTTAATGTGATGCTAGAAAATGCCTGATACTAGGAATGGTTTCTATTATGCTATTTACCACAAACCAAAATATTCCTAAAAGTGAATCCACTTTGCAGTTCTCAGAACTGGAAAAAACTGGTTTGGTTGACCTACCTCTAATGGTTGATTAGCCAAGTCGTTTGAAATGACAAAGGACAGAGATATGCTAACTCATTTGTATAGACATCACCCAAATGTGTGAGTTAGCAGAGCAACGCTAAAGTGAGCCAGCTTTTCGTTAAAATGTTCTGATCCACCTTAAACGGAGCAACAGTTACATGTTACTGCTGCCCCGTTTAAGCCGTAACACAACATTTTAATAAGGAGCGGGCGAAAGAGGCCAATTTCAGCCTTGTGGAGCCTCTTCTGTACCCTTACCTTCTGTAAGTGGCTACCCTCTGTAGCCATTCTCGATATGAGATTCAAGCAGCTGCTGAGATATAGCCTTATGTTTTACATTTTTTGTTTACTTTTATATAGATAAAGTATTTTGTTCTCAGAAGGTGGATCATCACATCAAGAAACAACAGTAAGAGCTGCATATTCCATAGTTCTAGAGTGTTTCTGCGGGATGAATCAAGGTATCCATGCAATCCAAAAAAAGTAAGTTGTTTTGGTCGAAATAATACAGGCCATTCTTTAAAGAGATACTTGGGCCAGACCAGGAAAACTCCCTTCTGATGATGTATCATGAAGGTGGGCGAAACTGCTTTGGACTTAGATCAGCTGAAAAGTGATTAAACACTATTTCTATGCACAGAACCAAAGTGTGTCCTTATGCAAACCATATTGCGCAATGTGTTTAAATTTTTTAAAAAGAAGAAAAACATAACAGTAATTTCTAGTAGAAACAATTCACCTCCAACAGTAGTATAAGAATCAGTCCAGAGCTGGATGCATCAACATATTTGGCACTCCTGCCGATTTAGACTTTTTCATCTTTTGAATGGCTTTTTGGAGATCTGTCTGTTCGATGGGTCGAATGTAGTCGTCCTCTGGACTGTTTAGGGGAAAAAAAACACAGGTTAAGGATACATAAAATATTGTAACATTATCACTTTATAGTGATGTAAAGGTAGTGAATGCATACTGGTGGGACTGGATAGAGCACAGTGTGCTTTTATTTAAAAAGATTTAAAAGCCTCTAACTAAGCTCATTATGAAGCATATCGAGAATGCCTGCATTTGGTATGAATCCTCAGGTCATTGGGCGGAAGGCAGGATACACCCTGGACAGGTTGTCAGTCCATCGCAGGGCAGCCAGACATACACACACTCTCACACCTAGAGGCAATGTAGCATGTCCAATTGGTCTGACTGCATGTCTTTGGACTGTGGGAGGAAACCTGAGAACCTGGAGGAAACCCACGCAGACACAGGGAGAACATGCAAACTCCACACGGTGAGGACCCTGGTCGTCCGGCCGGGGAATCGAACCCAGGCCCTCCTTGCTGTGAGGCAACAGCGCTACCCACCGCACCACCGTGCAACTTACCGCGACCCTATCTGGATTAAGCGATTAACAACGATGATGATGAATTCTAACTTTTGATATCCTAGAAGAAAAGCATTGCATAGTGATGTTTACTAATTCAATGTAATTACATGGTATAAATATACATATACAACAGTTAGTTCCAGCCACGCAAACTGATTGGTTGAGAAGCATTCTAACCGTGCTGATATTTCACCATAACATCAGAGATTTTTCACACACTGTATCACTCCGCTGAGACGCTGTCTCTAAGCAACGACTTTGATGGGAGACACTCAAGCTATTTGAATGTTTTTACTTCTTATTTTGCAAACAAACAGAAATTGGATACTTCAAAGATCACATTTGACCTACAGCTGATTTGGTCAGACTCCAAAGATCATACTACACTAAATTCCCAAAGTGTCAGTTGGTCTGTGTAAGGAGCTGGAGAACGAACTCTGACGTAGCAATGAGCTGCTTGTTATGGAACTATAATTTGTCATTAAAAATAAATAATCAGATTAGAGACATTTACATTTATGGGATTTGGCAGACTCTCTTATCCAGAGCGACTTACAATTTGATTTTTTTTTTTTTTTTTTTTAACATAGGTAGGCAAAGGTAGTGTTAGGATTCTTGCCCAAGGACTTGTATTGGTATAGTGCAGGGTGCCTGCCCAGGTGGGGGATTGAACCCCAGTCTCCAGCATAGAAGGCAGAGGTGTTACCCACTACACTACACCATCCAGACACAAATTTCAGAGAGGAAAATAAAAAGTAAAATTTGAGTAAAAGATGAAAGATGTTGGATTTAGTGTGTTAATAAGGAGTTGTATGAGTTTGGCAGGTGTATGACAGTTGACTTCTAGATGGCATCATCCACACTAGTGTCTACACCTTGGTAGGAAAAGAATGATCCAACACAACAATGATCCTAAAACACATTCCAAAAAGCATACAATGGAAGAATAAGAAAGTCAAAAGCAAGTCACCAGACCTAAATCCTATAGAACAACTTTGGGGAATCTTAAAGCAGAAGACTACAACGAGCAAAGCAGGAGCTGAAAAGAATAATTTAGATCTCGCCAAAGACTTCTATTATCAAGTCAACAAGCCTTTAACAACAAAGGTGGGCATACAAAATAACAGAAGAACAAATAAAACCCCACTAGTGAAGGGTGTGCTGATGTTGTTGCAGTTCTTTTTAATGTGTGAATCCTTCATTACAGTTTAAGCAATCAGTTTTGTTTTATATTAATTTTTAATCATTTTGTTTTTTTGAATAAAATTAAGTTGTATTGAACTCAAATAATTTGTAATTAACCAAACAATTATGTGATCCTGAACTGGTCTGTCCTTACTATTGTTGTATACTGTTTATTTTTATTTTGTATCAAAAATGACTGCTTTGAGAAGGAGAACACATAAATAGGAATATATAATCACCTTTTATTGCTTCTATTGAAACACATCAATAAAAAGCCTATAGCATTGTGAATTCCGCCTGAATGTGTGTACGCACCTGCTCAGGAACGTACAGTACATCCAATAATAAAGGCAGCATTGAGCTTCTTTTATACACTGATTTACAGAAAGCTCTAATTGCATATGCTGATTCATTTTATGTTACCCAATGTGGGTATGCATGTGTTGTAACTAATCTAGCAGCAGATTCTAATGAGAGAAAATGTCTCCAAAGTCTCTAAGTGTATGGACAATGATGTATTGACAAACAGGCTTAAGCAAAAGTCAACTGAAATTTTCTCACTGATCTGACTGGATAAGAACCAGATTTGTCTCGTCAACTGAGGTAAAGTGCAACAATCTGCCCTGCAGCAAGTGTGAAGAGCAAGTTTGTGAGTGAGCTGGTCAGATATTTAGCTGGTATACAGAAAATGCAACCCAATAAGCCTTCAGGGAATTCCCCCTCTGGCCTCTACTTTTAGTACAGACAATGTTTTTTTTTTAATACTTACATTCCCTCAGGATCGGTATTGTGCACAAAGTCCCGTACACACAGTAAAGCTGCATCCCGACACATCTCTCTGAGATCACTTCCTGAGAATCCATCCGTCTCTTTAGCTATTTCACACAGGTCCACTGCAGCCGACACCTTCAGAACAGAAATGATTACTGTATATCAGGCCATATAAACATGTTAGATCAATGGATAAAACACTTACATTCTCGTTTTCTAAGATAAGCTTCAATACTGCTTCCCTTTGCTTGATATTCTGGACAGGAGAAAAAAGTAAACAAACAAGTCAGTTATTCAAAATGAACTGATAACAGTTTCAACAGTGATTATGAATAATTAATCTTAATCACTGAGTAATAAGCATGCATGTGGCACAATGGCCTAAATATACTGGTCAATAAAGGGGTAAACCTGTGGGAACACTTACAGGCTGATTTATGTGGAACCTTGTGGGCATCCTACGGAGTATAGCAGAGTCTAGGTCCTGAGGGCGGTTGGTGGCCCCCATAATTATAACCTGTACATATGCACAGAAATGACCGTACTTAGCCATGATCCTGTAGTCACCAGAAAGCCTAACAATATGCTAATGAACTTAAGGCTCAATTTGTGGAAGCTGTTTGATCCCAGCCTGTGACACAGTCATAAAAACCACAGCCACATAATAACCACAGCCACAGAAATGCAGACAGAGGCTTAGTGTACCTGGCAGTTGAAGTCTGTATCTAACCCATCCCATAAACTCATGAACTGAGCCTTCATCATGGCAGTGGCCTCGTGGTCTGAACTGGAGCGGCTTCTTAAAAAGGAGTCTACATAAAGAAAACAAGAGAAGTTGCTTTCTAGCAAATAAAGGCCAGGAAATCAATAAGTACAGTTTACAACTACAGTACCATCTGCATAATGTCCGGTACTACTGCACCTTCAAACTCAGGAGGAGTGCAGGGCAGTTGTAAAACGTCATGACGCAAATACCTAGTGTTAGCATAGTCAATATCTAAGGCTTACTTCCTGTAAGAGAGTCATGAAGGTATACAAATTATATCCTGTAATCAAACTTGCTAAGGAATATATTTCTTACACATGGGAATAAAAGATCTTTAGCTGTTGTGTCTCCGTGAGGCCTGTGATATATACATTTCTTGAGAAGAATGCTGTGACATGAGATAAAGACCTGTTTATGCCAGACAAGGCAACTGATCTTACAGGAGTTGGAACTGGGTTTTTTTCCCCCCATCTTCATATAACACGGTGAAAAATGACCATTTGGGAATCTTCAAGGCCTTTGGCCTGACTGAGAGTGACTTGCTGACATAATTAAAATTAAGTATATAACAATTGTCTATTTTGCATATATTTTGCATAAAATTATAATTGCTTTGCCCAAGTCACTCCCATCACTTTCTTTCTCAATTTTTAGCCTGCTGATTGTGTTCTACTGATAAGCTTCTGTCTTAACTAAGCCTTTGCGTGTAACGTCTCTTTTTTATCCATTCTTTAAATAGTGTTTCCTTTTTATCACAGACATCATCAATGGGTGTTTTTCATACATTCCTAAAAGTTTGTTTCAATCATGCTGTGGTAAAGTAGGCAAGTTAGAAGTTGAATTTTAAGTAATGATAAACCTGCAAAAATGAGGTGTCATGTTTCATTTTGTGAAAAAGAAATCTAAACGTAGTCTGGTACATTATTGATGCACACACATGTAAACTGTGGCTTTTAGCAATGAACCACAAACTAGCGAGACAGAATCAGCATGCAAAATCTCCAGGTATGGGGTGAATTTTCATGGATGACATATCATAGGAGTGAATGTGAGGCTCTGTGCTGTTTACTTTTGCTCCGTCGTCGTTTTGCACACTTGTCGTCATGCAATATGTAGTTAAGATTTTCCGGGGAGTAAATGATGCATTTCTTCGTATGTATATGCAGGGTGAGACACATACAGCGGAGACTCATTTGTTTGGAAAATGTGGTCCTCTAATTTGTCACACTCGTCTTTGGTCGTCTTGCATAGAACTATATAAATTCTGGTTAAAGGTGCCTCTTTTCTTTTCTTTCAGCTACTCAGAGAAGGTTTTTTCTTCCTTATGGTTCATAGTTATACTATGTTCTTATTCACACTGATGTGCACAACCTGGATTAAGTCTGAGCATGCTGAGAGATGTTTTGGTCATGCATTTACAGAAACTGTTTGGGACACTGCTGACTGTGTTTGTAACATTGGTCTTATACTTCCAGTTCTAAACTAAAGCATCAAAATCTGGAGTTTAAACATGCTTTGGCTAACTGACTGCATTTGAGGTAAGGGGAAAAATCATGTAAATTAGATTTTTCACTGAACTATTCCTTCAAATGGAGCACACAAACCACAAAACCAATCATGATCTCTGATGTGGAAGACACCATTAGGGTTAATATGTACATTTTGAAAACTTTTGCTGACATGCTTTTTTGTCTGTAAATCTCCAAGACTTGTTTTCTGCGTGGAAATACTTTAAGGCTTTGTTGTCCCTTTCTGGTGCAAAAGGAAACTGAAAGATAAACAGTTTTCAGCTGTTAATTTGTTTAGTTTTAAAATATTATGAAAGAACTTTCTGGTATTATATAGGTATATTTGCTATTATTGCATATATCATGACATTATTATTGTCCAGCTAATATTGTAAAATGCTGATAAACATATATAATTTCATTCGTCCATCCCTCCTTAGCACCTTCTACTCTAGAAGTATACAAATCAGACAGTTTACCACAGAGCTGCACATTCCATGCAATCCAATCAAAGTAAAGTTATTTGAATATAAAAATGTCATTATTTGACAGCTGCTGTTCTCTCAAGAATCCCAATATAATTCTGATATCCAAATTTACAGAGAACCTGTTCCGTCTGTACATCAACTGAAGCATTCTGATCATTTATTGACATCTGAAAACTGACATTTATTGATATCTGAAAACTGATTCTACCTCAAAATCTGAAACCTGTTATTTCTAAGTTGACCCATGAAACCATTTCTTTGATAATAAGCTCAGATCAATAAAAGTATAAAATGCACTCACCAATCTCATCAATAAAGATAATAGAGGGTTGGAGCTTGATGGCCAGAGAGAAGACGGCAGCAGCCAGTTTCTGGGACTCGCCGTACCATTTGTCAGTCAGAGTAGAGGGCTGCAGGTTGATGAAGCGAAAGCCGGCCTCTTTAGCTGTGGCTTTAGCTATCAGGGTTTTTCCACAGCCAGGGGGACCGTAGAGGAGCACTCCTGAGGAAGACAGAAACCGATGAGCCTCCTACAGAATACTATTTTCAGCACATCGCACCTGAACAAGCAGATTTATCTCTGTCCTCACCTTTGGGAGGTTGAAGCAGTCTTGACCCTTCAAAGAGATGCCTCTTCTGGATGGGAAGAATAACTGTATCTTTCAGCTCGGTAATGACTTCATCTAGACCAGCTATATCTCTCCATGTAATCTGTAAGAATAAGTAAACAGCTTACAAATAAATGCTTTTTAAATAAACATTTTTCCACTGTTAAATCCAGCATTGTAATAACATACAAGCTAAACCTGCACAATATATTGTTTTAAAGGGACACACCCATAATTAAATTTGCATCTTTTTAATATGGACTATTTTTCATAAGAATATTTTTTCAATCTGGGGCGGCACGGTGGCGTGGTGGGTAGCGCTGTCGCCTCACAGCGAGGAGGGCCTGGGTTCGATTCCCCGGCCGGGTGACCAGGGTCATCTCGGTGTGGAGTTTGCATGTTCTCCCCGTGTCTGTGTGGGTTTCCTCCGGGTTCTCCGGTTTCCTCCCACAGTCCAAAGACATGCCGTCAGGCCAATTGGACATGCTAAAATTGCCCCTAGGTGTGAGTGTGTGAGTGACTGTCTGTGTCTGTCTGTCTGCCCTGCGATGGACTGGCGACCTGTCCAGGGTGTATCCTGCCTTCCGCCCGAAGACTGCTGGGATAGGCTCCAGCATCCCCCCGCGACCCTGACGGAGAAGCGGCTTAGAAAAGGGATGGATGGATGAATGGATGGATGGATGGATTTTTTCAATCTAGAAATACAGTTCTTTTGCCTTTGTGTCTGTGTAGCATTCTCCTTAAGAAGGACGCTGTGACATGACGTAAAGACTTATGTCCCTTTGCCCAACTAACCTACCAGACATGGCGGCAGCCTATGGTACAAAAGTTGGAACTGGATATTTCCTTTATTGTGTAGCTGGTTGAAAGCTTTATTTCTGAACCAACCCAAGTACTCTTATTTGTAACGATGAATCAGCAACTGCATATATGAACTGAATATTTTACATATAATTTGAATAAAGCTATAAACATTTTGATTAAGTCTGTGCTACATGGGCACCTGCACAGGCTCTGTCTTTCGACTCCTTCGGGTTTTAGCCTGCTGATTGTCTACGTTTTTGTCTTAGTTAAGACTTTGTGTGTGAAGTTTTTGTATGTGTTTGTGTGTCTTTTCTTTACAATTTCTGGGGTATATCACACCAAAATTATGAATAACTTTTTTTTTTTTAAATATATACATTTCTACCTTTGTACCTTTGTTCTACCTCGCGGTAAATTATCCAAATTGTATCACAATGCCTCCTTCTGCAATGGTATAGTTATTGTAGAAGGCAGCAAATGAAGGCTGCACATTCTAACCAACCACAGTTCTTTACAGTGTTCTGTAGTATTTTCACCCACCACAGTTCCATTTAAGTGTTTTTGTGTGGTTTTGATATTGTATCAAGTTGTGTTGCAGCATACCATACTGTATCTTGACTAACATGCTGGCTAGTGCATTAGCTTGCGGCTAGAACATTAGAAAAGGTCAATATAAAACACAGCCTTCGCTCCAATTACTGTACTTTTATATTGTTGTTTCATAATGTAATAAACTGAAAATTGAAACATTAACATAATACCCATTTTCAGACACTCCTTACTTTTGCTGTGCAAAGGAAGTGAACAATAAATTTTGTAAATTTTTACACCCCTACCTAACATCCTACTAAAACACACTTGAAAATCCTCCTAAAGCCACTTATTATGATAATGGAGAAGCTATACAGAATCCTTACTTGCATAGTTAATGGGTCCACCAGATGGGCTGCAATGCTCATCTCGTATTCAGAGAGCTTGACATTCTGCACTCCGATCTGCCGCATCAGCTTCTCTGCCTGAAAAGAACCAGAAACATTCAGTCTAACCTTTGGCCAAAATCTACACTTTAAACTGTTACCATTCCACTTAGCTAACAATAATTCAGTGAAGACCAATCCCACACTTAATCACGCAGCTGAATGTGCATATGAAGAAATATCATTTGACCCAGAGATCGATCTACTTTAACCAGACTCTTGAAACCAAGCACAACGCTTACACATGATCAAAATAATTACATATGAAAGGGTAGAGTGTTTAAAGAATGAGCAGCAGAAGGATAAAATAGATTCTGAATACCTGCTTCTGTGCTTCGACTTTTTGTTTTCGTGTGGGATCAATAGCATCCACCATCCACTTTATAGTGAAATAAGTGACCGCACCAAATATCGTGAGGCGGAAGAGTAAACCGATGACCTCATTACGACCCAAAGGACGGGTGATATTGTCTGCTGGAATCTCCTTCAACACCATCATCACACATGCGCCTATGGAGTAATAAAAAAAAAACTGTTTAAATCACTGGACAGCTGGAAAAAAAACATTGCCAAAGTGTCTACACGGTCTGTGGAACAGATTTTTTTAGCAATATAAAATTAAACACATCACGACCAGTGTACACCATGTGAAATGGGAATTCACAGCTTTCTGATTTTCAACAAAAGAAGTGTCTTCAGTCAGCCTGTTTTTTCCTGGAGTTGCACACGTTTGAGTTTTGAAGGACATTACATACAGTGGGGAGTGTCACTCTCACCAAAGGAAAAAGAAAGCCCTCTATGATCACCCTAAACTTGTGGTTAAAAGCTGCCACTGTCTTCTAAATACTAATATTCTAATATTTTGCAATTTAAGACCATAAAGTCACTGACTGTGTGAAAAAGGTTCCACACACAAGCTGCAAGAGGAACAATTCCGGTGGTGGTGTCAGAAACCAAAAGCTGTAATGTCTATAAAACAAATATAACCATTTTATTTACTGTCCAAAACCACTAGGGTACCTTCTTACCGTTTGATGTTAAAATAAAATCTGAAAAGTTATGCTTTTTGAGGACTATTTTGCCTTACAACGCCCTGCATGTACCCTTCAGCCAGGAACAGACTAAAATAAATGGATTAACAAAACATTTAAGGTCAAGATATTATCTCAAAACTACTAAAACAATGCCTCAGGCATCAGCCAGAGCATTAATAAACATTTTCTATAACATTTTATGAGATTTAAAGAGGCATTAAACGTTTGAGATGTCTGGTTTGTATCACCACCACTGTGAACAATTCCGACTCAGTGAGCTTCTCTTGAAGCATTTCACATCGTGTTTACACCTAAACCTTTTAATATGGAAACGTGTATATCCACTCTTAAGATCTTAAGGTTTCCATCAGAGCACTGGAGACTTCTCAACTTCGCCTGAAGACAGAGAGACACTTTCAAATGTTGCATTTATACACTAGCGGCATTAATACATTAGGGAGAGAGACAAAGAGAAAGACAGAGAGACAGACAAAGAGAAAGAGACAGATAGAGATCCAGTGAGTAAAAAAGTGGGTTGGCACGCTGCGTTCATCGTCATGTTTCTGCTGCTAAAACGGTTTGGAGAACTTGGAGTAACTCAAAAGAGCTGAGCGAAAGGTTGACAGCTGCAGTCCGAACCGTGGCTTTGGAATTCTTCTATATGAACTCTAGTTTCCCAACAAATCATCGCCTAGTACACAATCAGCCAGCTCTAGTTTTGGTTTTGTTTTCGATCAGCCGTCATCGACGTCGTTCGGTACCTACAGCCGGAATAATTAGCCAGTCAGCTACAAAACTGGAAGCATCGTGTTTGAGCGCTGACCTTCTCATGAGCTCCGCGCTCAGATTAACGCAGTTTACTGTCGAACATACGGAACTCGCTGGAAACGTCGAGTATTATACACATGTCCAGCTTCTAATTGTGTACGGCTTTATTCCGACTGAAACAGACGTATTTCGCGTTGCTACCGTGGGCCAAACTACATGACACACTCACCTCCGCGACTCCCCGCTCCTCTCTGCCTCTATCTGTGGAAGATGGTGAACACGGACACTGGACCGTCCGCGCCCCCTATCGGCCTGGAGGAGCATCGCAGAGCAGCAGAGCTGTGAAGAGTGGAAACTCCGGTTACACTGTGCTCTGATGCTTCTAAACACCTGCCCATCCAAAGCTTCTTCTGAAATCAGGGGTAATAATAATACTCATGTAGAAAGACTTCACACTAAAAATTTAGGAATATTGCTGTGAGGATGTGATTGTCTTCTCAGCATTAGTGAGCTCAGGTACTGATGGATGGATCACAAACGCCACTCCAGCTCATCCCAGATGTATTAGATGGAGCTCCATTACTCCAAAGAATGCAGCTCTGTGGTGGGGGACTTAATATCCCTTTAGCAGATGGCGCTTGCCATGGTGACATATAGGCCTATGTGTGGCTGCTCCAGAGTATCCCAGCCCACTGGCAGTGATTTTCTATGGAGATTATACGAGCTGTGTGCGCCGGGCTGAACGCCTTAGTCAGCACTGGGGCCACCTTAAAGTAGCTTAAATCACAGTAGGGGTGTCTGGATACTTTTGGACATATTGTGTACACGAACCTTATAACAATTCTGAAATACTTTAAAAACAGAGGATTTCATCCATTTCTATAGAGAGCATGAAAACTGCAACCTTCTTCAAGACTGTCCTGTCTTCAGTCTTTGGTACTGATTGAAGTGAATCATTCCCACACAGCTAGAAACCCGAATCCATAAAGATAAAGGAATAATAATCAGTTGGTAATCTGAGATCGTAGTAATGAGTTACATTTGCTCATGCTTGAGCACTACTCCGATAGATTTGCACTTTCTGTTTTAATAGTGTAGTACTTACATGTGTGAGCAGTGGATGTTTCGCTCATTACTCTGCTCCATTTTATGGTCATTCACACTTCTAACGCTTACTGCGTTTAATTTATTGCATTGCAAATTCAGCACCTGGACTTATTTGCTGTTACTTACATATCGTACATTTGAGTTTTAGCATTTTATTTTAGACCGAAAGGATTTCAGAAAAAAGAATAGTCTTAACAAAGTTTACTTCAGGTGCTGATGCGTGCTGGATGTACTAAGACGTTCTGCTGCATCGATTATTTTCCTTTTCTCATTTCTTTTTTACTCTTATTAGACTAAACCGTGGAATTACCGTGGAAATCGGATTTTAATTCACGTTTTTGTCGTAATTTAGTGACTGAAACAGCTATTATATATGAGAGTCAAGTGTCCGTGTAAGTCGGCGGCTAATCTCCAGCTCGCTGTTTCAGAGAGTATCACATTATTCTGACAGATGGCGCTAAAGAATAAAGATTTGTCGTTTTAAAAGGCTGGTCCACGGTACCTCTGTCCCGCCCCGTGGACCAAAATTAACATTTAACGCCGATGACAGAGAGCTGAGTGTGCGTACATTCACAAATCCCACCTGACTCTCACGGTTCATGATGAAAACGACCCCCATGCAGACTGTCACACTGAGTCTTCGGTTCTTTTGGAGACCCCTCATAGCAGCTTGTACTCGGCCTTACTTTTCTGCTTGCGTAAGCATTTCAGTAATTTCCTGCCCTCGGTTGCAGGATTGTCGAGCGAAGGGGGTTCCTACAGACTCTCTGAGATTTCTTTTACATTTTCCCACAGAAAGCACTCGTGCTGGCGTATCTTAGATTTTAACTCAGACTTATTGCACTGTAGAAGAGATGCAGTGGCGGACTGAAATGCGAAACGCCTCATAAAAAAACAACACAAAACCCCAACGTTTTAAAAGTAATCTGCTGTAAAATATTGGACACTTCCCTCATTTCAGAAGACACGTGACTCTGGAACAAAAATGAGTTCGCGTGTGTCCTACGTGTGTGTGTTCCTCCGCCACCGGCTGAGGTTCAGTATCTATACTTAAAACACTACAAACGCAGCTACTGCCAGGGTTTAACTGCTTTTCTGTAATGTTACAGTATATTGAAAACAATCATAATTTTGTTCACAGTAGCGTTATGTGTATAAAAGCGTTGCAGCTCGGGAACTATTTAATGCAGCGGAGTGCTATTTCTGGCTGAACGCTGTTTTTTTTATTTTTTTATTGGAAGCCATGATGGAAGTTGAACAGGAGAGTTTATCGGTGGAGAGTTAAAGGAGAGAACGGAGCCGAGCGTTGAGCAAAACTGCCTCATGTAATTCGATTGACCAGGCCTTTTCTGTCTTTTAAATGTTATGGTGGAGGCTGTCAGGTTTCTCCTCATGCTTTGGAATATTGACGACGTGGACGTTTGAACTTCGCTGCCTTTTAATTTGATCTTCTTTTTAGAGAGATGTTCATACGCGCTAGCTCGCTAGCTCTCCGGCTAGCAGTTCGTTAGAGCTTCGCAGACGGAGAGAGAGCGAGTGTGTGTGAGAGTGAATGTGTGCGAGTGAGTGAGAGAGAGTGTGTCTGTCACTGCTAGTATATTCTGGGTTGGAGACGTCGGAGAGGACCCTCTCCGCCTTTTTCGGCACCAATCACGGCGACTGCGGCGGACCCAGAGACTTGGCGAGCTTTAGAGATACCGAGACGCGGAGGAGGACCGTCTGTCTGTCCGCCTGGAGGGTTTGTGGCCTCTCGGTGGGCTTTGGGGAGCCGGAGCCGGGCCTGCTGTGGCCTTCTCCTTTACAAGCGAGCGGCAGACGGCTCACGGCCGCTAGCTAGCAGGTAAAGAGCTGGCCAGGCTCGTTCAGGGGACTGCCAGAAAGCCGAGGAGAGAGAATAACGCTACTGACGAGGCGACGGCGGCGGCGGTGGCTTTGCGCCCGGAGGCAACGATACTCTCGCTTACCCTGAAAACCATAAAGACTCCGTTCACAGCTATGGCTACGATCATACAGAAGATGGTCAGCCGAAACAAAAGGAGATACCAGGAAGATGGGTTCGACTTGGACTTAACCTGTATCCTCCTCTTTCTATTGCTCTTTTGTGGTCTCCCTGTTCGTAGGTTACACCGCGGATGAGGTGATCTGCCCAGCTTGCTTCTTGTCCCCGGTCCAGAATGACCAGTTAGCCCAGTCCAGCATCAGTAGTAGAGGAGGCGAGCTAATTAACCTACTTGTGTTCACCCTGTGCTGGAAGTATTGACATTGACATTGTCAACCTGTCATCCAGAGCCAAGATTTAGTACCTGGTGGTTTGCCATCATGTTTAGATGGCTTGCTTTTTGCAAATTAAAGCCTGCAGTGTCATTGTCCGTTTAGCGAACTTGGTGAAAATTTTAAGATTGCACATGTAGGTCTTTTTTCCTTTAATTCACACTAAGCGATTTTATACAGTGGCAGCTTGCAGGCTAATGTTGGCTACACCAGTCCTGGTCTCAGCAGGACTCCAGTGTCAGCAGCGTCAGGGAGCTTTATGCTGGAAGGTTGCAAGGTAGCTGCTATATATCCTGTCATTGTTTGCCCAGTCGATTTGCTGTTAAGTGTGATCATCGACACGAGCTGTTTTAATATCAAAATAGTGCAGAACAGGACAAGAGCTAGTAGGCTTGCTTTGCGTTTGAAACAAAAGATTTATCTTATGCGACGCTCAGAGGATCCAGTGGCCTACATAATGCAAGATTAAATTCACAATCAGAGCTACACAAAGGAGCATTGCATCAGCTGCTTGCAGAACATGGCTGATGTTAAGAGCCGTTTTAAATGATCAAGAATGTGTAACTCTGCAATACCTGCAATTAAAATGGGCACTGAACTGATCTGCTTCCCTCTGTTTTCTGGAGACATAGTGGTGCATTTTCATTTTTAACACTTTGCTGGGAATGTACACTTGAATAGACTTGTTATATCTGATAATGACTGTCTGAGGTGAAGATGTTGGAAGTTGTGGTTGTGGTAAGGTTTGGTTGACTTTGGAGACCTCAGGGAGAATTTTAGGAGGAGAAACAAGGCATAGCTCCGTGATTTGCCTGTCAGATTTCTGCAGGAACAGTGTTTTTTTTTATACATGGGGTATGCTACGTCTTAGATGGAATATTTTAGCAAATTTGTGCCTTACCACCTTTTAGCATTTAATTATTATTTAAAATATTTATTTATTTATTTGGTCTAGTGTCCCAGTAACCGGATGAGAGAGAAATGCCTGACACACTGTGGCTGCAGAAAGGGAATAAACCTTTGGGAGCAAGTGAAAGTCACTGAGGAGTTGCAGGTCTCTTTCCATGTTCATGTGAATGTCATGTTGGGTTTGGAGTACAATGGAGCACAAGGTGTTCCTGTCAAGCAGTCTCCTGCATTTTTGTGAAATTTAGTTGAGACCAGTTACATTTTGAAACCAAATCTTGCAGTAGCCAGTGAATTAATGAACCCTGTTGGCATGCGTTTGTCCCTGCCCACTGGCCTGCTGAATGGCTCCACTGTATCTGTGTATCCTGCATAAGGTCTCAGTTCATCATGTAATCAGTTCCTTTTATTTTCAGTGTGAGCTGTTTGCTCATGATTTGTGAAATTTTACTGTAGTCTCCTTGCTGAAATGGAGTTTCCCTTATTTCATTTTATAGATGTCCTTGTTTATTCTACCACCCTAATCAGTAGATACAGAGGATCTTTCTTTACACCCTGTAGTTAGCGGGTTGATTTACTACCTTAAACAAGAGATATTGTTGAGCATATGTTATGCTGCACATTTGACTTGGATCAAGAGTTCTTGAAGCTTACAAAAGTTTCGAAATCACAGCTCGAAATAATTAGTGAAATATACTAACTGTTACATTTTTATATAAGTAAACGTGTCTGATCACACAGACGTAGGCCAGATGGTGTCATTGAAGCTATAGGCTATAGCGGACCACATGGGATTACTGAAACGAAAGGCTATAGTGTTACTGTTTAGGAATAATCCATTTTCTTTTTGAAGTGCATATGTGCATTGACCCATCATCCCTTTTTAATTTGCATTCATTTGCGCTGCGCTTCATGCTGGTGTCGCATGAAACAATTTCCTTGTTTGAGGTCATGTGTATACTGGCATGCATGCAGTTAACTTCCCTGCTGATTTCAGTCACATGTAAATTTTATATTCTAAGAAAAAAGTAGATTTTGTAAAAATTGGAAGTACATGCTGTTCTATTTTAAAAACTTTGCTATGAAGACTGAAGGCTATGACTCCTTTCAACAAAAAAAACACATTAAAATCCATAGTCCAACTGTGATTATTTGAGTTGCAGTGTATATATACATTCACTTTTCATGAATGTATCTGCTGACACAGATGCATAAACATTTTATAAGATGCACAAATTGAAACCTACATTAGCATTACAGCAAAATGTAACACTCACTCATTTGTATGGGGTTACAAATGCAGGAAAAAATGATACACTGCAGACATGGTAGCCCATACTAGCCAACTGTAAACATGTCAGCAAATATTAGTATAATCTACACATCTATTCAATGCGAGTGTTATTTTTTTTAAAAATATCTGGGTACCTTGATGACATTACATTACATTTAGCAGACGCTTTTATCCAAAGCGACTTACAATGATGATTCTGCTACCATTGTGTATCTCTAGTGATTATTGACCAAACTATTACCCACCATTTAACATGAACTATTTGCATAGAGGTTATTAGCCTTATTCGTTATTAGTGTATTTAGTTAGATTTTTTTAACTGCCAGACAAAGAAGAAGTCTGGGTGAAAATACTGCAGAGTCTGTGAAAACATGCATTCATTGTATGGCTGGAAGAGCACCTGTGATTTGTCAGAACATTCAGTAAGACAATGAGGTTTGCCAGTGTAGTTTTGGTGAGCTATTTGCTACTGATAGGTTGAGTAATGCTGCTTACAGATATGTTTGAAGATAGTATTGCTAATGAAGTAATTTCACTTCTTAATGCAGAGGTTCCCCTGTTTCTATTTAGTGTTTGAAAATCTGCCTTCAGCGGAAAGAATTATTGGATGAAGCCGGGATTTTCAGAATAGTATAATTGAGTATGCTTTATTTTTTTGGTTGCATAGCTTATAATCATTATACATTAGTTGTGACTAATCCACATCATTCATATTTTTTTTCCAAGGCCTGTTGGAATAGATTCACTGTTTGGTTTGTATTTATCTACAGATAGTAACTTGTTTAAAAAAATTATAGCTCATAAAACTGATTTATTGATGTGATTTGTACAGAATGTGTTCAGCATTCGAGCAGACAAAATGGAAATAAGCTTCTGAAGAGCAGCACTGTTGCTGTGATGATGTCACCTGAGTAGATGCTAGAACACCAGGAGAGCTTTGCACTCACACCATTTCTGAGTGCTTGAGTTATGCAGTGAAGAAATGTGGCTTAATGAAAATCTTAACCCTACGTAAGTCTTATTGTTATTGTCGGCGATTTAAAAAAAAAAAAAAAAAAAAGTAATTTCAAATGAATTATTTCTCACTTGAAAGAGGCAGAGGAATTCAAAACTTTCAGCTAACACCTTATCTTTGTTGGTAGAAGATGGGGTATTTTACAGTTTGAATTTGATATAAGATTCATGTACATAGTCTCGTTTTGTAGCAAGAGGTCATTCTCCCCTTTTTTTCCCCAAGTTTGTCATTTTGGGGGAAAAGTAAGAATTGCAGACTCAATCTACCAATACGTAATATAGATCGACTGTAAATGTTATTTATTGCATAAATTGCACTGTAATGGAATAATACAGCTAAATGGAAGTAATAAATGTTGAGTTCTGGGGGTTAAATCCAACATGTTGCAACATAAGTTGGCTGAAGTAAAGGGTTTCAGAGGATTTGCCTCAGTGAATCTTTTTAGGGGAAACAAATATTTTTTAGGTCAACTTTTCACAGTTCTTGCTTGTTCTGGTATTTCTGACAGTTACAGAAACATGTCATTTTGGCCAAGAGCAATTTTAAGCACAAGTCTGTTGTGGTGTTAAAAATGTGAGTCAGAGGGACGTTGCTTTCTTATTAAAGACAGAGTCCACTGCAGGCTGTCATGTGCATCTAAATTCAGAAGTAGATTGGACGAGAGGATTGAACATCTGTGTTTAGAAGTGCAGTCAGGGTTCACAGCCTGAAACAGGCGGTCATGATACAGTATTCCCACAATAGTTATTTATAAGGAGTCTTCATCTTTTGTGAGTGGAGTCTTAGTCTGTTCAATGATCATTAAAAATAAACTATGAAAGAAAAGCTCATAACACACTTACACATTCTGACGTAGTGTCAGTGGAGTAATCTGATATATGGCACTGTTGTATGATGCGCAGTACTGATGTACTTTGCTGGGGTTTTCAAATGTTACTTTGGTGTCTCTGCCTCACGTTACTTCGTTAGCTGCTTTCTGTGCAGTCAAGGCTAATAGACAGTGTCTGAAGCCTGAGCTATGTTAGCATTGATGCATTTTGATGGCTTGGAGTCAGTATGTACTTTTCATTGGTTTTATGTTCTGTAAGTAGATTTCTTCTTAGAGAATATTGTTGTAGGGAAAGAAACATTTGCTATTGAGTGGATACTCATGTTGAGAACATGTTAAGAACATCAATGTACAATGTGTGCAAATTTAGCAATATCAGGAAATAGAAATGGCAGATGTTGAGAAATTAGATCTTGTATCTATACCTGTTTTGTGTAAACATTATATTGTTAATATAAGGTAGACTCAGGGCTGCTTAGGTATGCCAGGTGATCTGTAGAGAGAAGATATGTTTTAAAAAATCTTTAGAGTAAATTGGGTCCAACGCATAATCAGAAAATCAGTTTCTTTTTAGGAAAGCTAGTCTTTGATGGTAAAATATATCATGAAATAAAAAAAGAAAATAGATTTCACAATGAATTGAACAAGCATGATTATGTGCCTCTGTGTCTTGTGTGATTTGCAAAAAGAAAACTGTCTTGTGTTTGAAATATGGCTGCAGGACCTTGCGATTGCAGCACACCTTGCAATACAGGCCACAAGAAGGTTTGAGATTTAGTCATTGTTTGGAAAGCTTATTTGCATATTTTAGCCTTCTTAGCATCAGTACTGCTAAAATAATGCCTTTTTTACGATAATGAGTAAAGATTTATTGTGCCAACCCCCATATTAGAAACAAGTCTCTTTCCAAATGGTAGATACATGTCACTATTAATGGGTAGACTGAAGTGAAGGTATTCAGTTACTGGTTTGTGAATGTTTCTCTTTTGAGTTTAGTCCTAGATTGAGCTGCATCTGTGATAAGCGGCACTCTGGTCCACACTGTATGTATGTGCTGCTTCGGTGCTCTATGTGTGAATGTCAGGTGGAGAGGACTGATGAGCTCTCATGGCGCTTGTTATGGAAAGGTGAGGAAGGAAAGCGATTCCAGGCTGGACCGAGGCTCAGTGTGATTTATTTAGTGCCCCTGTGTGGCCTTCTGGGTTAGAGGTCTGTGCATCGGTCTCTTACTGCGAGGCCCATCTGTTCTATATTACCCAGGAGCCTGGTGTCCGGCCTCTCACTGCACAGGCAAAGTAGAATGCCACATTAGATGAGCACCGAGCTTCTAGCTTGAATTATTGTGACTTTTGTGTGTGTCTGGCTTCCCTTGTGCCTAAATATTTGTGTCTTGTTCTGTAACACAATCCTTGGCTTATCATTTCAGTTTTGTAAGTGCATTACATTAATAACATGGCATTCTTGAGTTTTTTTTTTCAAACTGAGTTTGCTAGCTTGAATGATGTGTCCTTTGCGTCTGTTGTGCCTGAAAGTCCACGTCCCATTTTGTACCGCAACCCTTGCCTCACCTCTTGATTATTTTTTTTTAAAAATTCATACAGAGCTAGTAACTCGTAATGTTCTTGATGTTTTGAACGTTTTCTATGTTCTATTCTATAACAACCTTTGGCTAATTCATTTTCAGTTCTAAGGAGTATAAAACCTTTTATAACCCATAACGTTTGTTTTTCAGCTCTAGAAAGTAGCCACCAGGTTGAAAATGGACTGTTACCATAGCTTCACATGCCACGTTATAGGGATACACTGATGGGAATTGTGGGTTTTTGGTGGTATTATGTAGGTGCATATATGTATGATAAACATTTATAAGCTTTGAACTAGAACTAGTTGGATTATCATTACATCTGCCTGTCTGCCTGTCTGTCTGCCTTTCTGCCTGTCTGCCTGTCTGCCTGTCTGTCTGTCAAAAAGATCCACCAGGCTTCAAATGTTATACTACAAAATCGAATGGCAGTTTTCCTTGGCCTTGCAATTGTCCAAAAGCGACATCACTTGGTTTCCTTAATTCTACAGTACAGATATTTATCCCAACATAATTGCTATGGGCTTTCCTGCTGAAAGACTTGAGGGGGTCTACAGAAACAACATAGATGATGTTGTACGGTGAGTGTTCTTTGCTAACTCTTCTTGGAAAGAGATCCAGATATCCAGTGCTGAACTTTGACTAGCCTTTGTTGTAACACACAAAAAATTAAAAGGTCTTAGATTTTGTGATGCAGAAGAGATATCAGCTGCTTTAAGCATCTGGCTTTGAATCTCATTGGCTTTGATCACTTTCCCTCCATCTGAATAGGAAGAAGAAAGGCAGTTAGTCAGATTAATTTAAAGAACATTGTACATGCAGAAATGGAGTATACTTACACAGCGACATCTGTTGGGCTGCAAATTCTCAAACTGGATCAGACCAAATATGCTGATACTTGTATTGAGGATATATATAAATAAAATTGTGAAATAATGATTATCCCTGAAAGCAGATTGGCCATATTAGATATGTAGAGAAAATACTATACTGTAGATTTTTTTTTTTTTTTACAATTTAAGTTGCCTTTGTGTATGAATGACATGAACTCCCAGGCATTTGACCAAAAAAAAAAAAAAAAAAAACTGAAATGGTTTGTTTTTTTTGTCAGAGTACTACGAGTGTTGTAATGGTCTGCTGAGTGCCGATGGCTGTGCTGCTATCAGGCAGTGGTTTTGGGTACGATTAGTGGGGCATAGAGACAGATATGACGTGAACAAAATCAACATTGCATGTTTCTGGAAAAGTAATCATTATTCTCTCTCTAGGTTTCTGGATTCAAAGCATAAAAATCATTACAAGATATATAATCTGTAAGTATATATTCAGTTCTATGACTTCTACTATTTTTGAACCATTGTGGGGAGGCTATGCTGATAAAGCTGCCTAATAAAAAATATAATTTGCATTTGCTTTGTCATAAAATATAATGCCTAATATTATTATAATATTTACTTACAATGGCTATTTTTCTTCTTCTAAAATCCTGGGGTGACCCCTATTACAAACTGTATGTTTTGTAAACTTTAATTTTCTTTTAGAGCAAATTACATTATTCAAGCACAGAAAAGGCCTGCTATGCAACATAAAGTAGATGATCTAAAATCACAACATTTAAGCTTTAAAAGCAAACATTTGTTTGGTTTTGCAGTTACCTTTCTCCTTTATAAAGGCTGAATATTTTACTGCTCAGGTTCTGTCTGTTCTGATACAGCCTGTGTTTTTCATTTGCAGATGTGCAGAGAGACATTATGATGCTGCCAAATTTAATTGCAGAGGTAAAACTTGCAAATAGTTACAAGGTGTTTATTTGTGAAATAGAATTAACATCTATGCAGTCACTAACCTTTTTTGGTTCACCTGCAGTTGCACAATACCCATTTGAAGATCATAATCCTCCCCAGCTGGAGCTTATCAAACCTTTCTGTGAAGACTTGGATAAGTGGCTCAGTGAAAATGACAATCATGTGGCTGCGATTCATTGTAAAGCTGGAAAGGGCCGGACAGGTGTCATGATCTGCGCATACTTGTTACACCGAGGGAAGTTTGGAAAAGCACAAGAGGCTCTAGACTTCTATGGGGAAGTCAGGACCAGAGATAAGAAGGTAACGTCCATGTCGTAATATTTGTTTGTTTATCGAGGATGATGTTGGGTTGCATTTTCTCTGTACAAGGTGTTTACACTTGATCAAAGTGCTGAGATATTGAATTAATTCAGATGTTATGTAGGGGTATGCGATATAATGCATCAAAGTGAAGTGAAAATTTTTTTTTTATTAACTCTTTTAATTAACAGAAATTTGGTTGGCCAAATGTTTCTGAATAGTACAAAAGTAATGCAGTCAGATTTTCTCTCGGTGTCTGCAGTGACATTTTGTTTCTAGCAGGATCTGAGCTCAGGACTCTTTTCTCTAAGCTATTGGTAGCTAGCAAAGATAGTTTCTCTAGATTGACGAAGAACTTCTTGTATGTCGCTCTGGTTAAGAGCGTCTGCTAAATGCTGTAAATGTAAATGGTGAAATTTGAGATTTGTAAATTGGCTCATGTCCCAAAGAACTGAGTTGTTGTAAGGTCAGAGATTGACACCCTTTTGTTATAATGCTATCATAAAACTCAAGGAGGGTCACCTGCTATACTGATGTAAAGTCTGCAACAGTGAATCACTTGAACTTAAGATTCGTTTGGTAGAAGTGTGTATCATGAGGCTGGCTGATGTTTAGTCATGTTTTATTCATTCATTCATATATTTATTCTTTTTTTTTTTTTTTTTTTTTTTGCAGGGAGTGACAATACCCAGTCAAAGGCGATACGTCTACTACTATAGCTACCTTCTGAAGAACCAGCTAGACTACAAACCAGTGGCGCTGCTCTTTCACAAGATGGTGTTTGAGACAGTGCCGATGTTCAGTGGAGGGACTTGCAGTATGTACTACTCTCTCTCTTTCTCCCTCTCTTGCCGTTGATCTGGTTTTAGATTACTGAAAGTTTTGGCTGCTTTGAGTTCTTGTCTTGTCTCTTGGGGTGGGCAACATGAAGATAATTTATCATGAAAATGATGACATAAGTCACAATGTGTTATCCTTCACACATCTAGAACAACAACAGTTTTATGCTTCATGAAGCTATAGATATTTAGACGTGTTTTAGAAAGCCTGAACACCAACCAGTAGCATTACTCACATTAAGAAGATGGTAGCTAGGAGGTGATTGGCTATCTATATTTTTCGTTTATGAAGTATGGTGGATAACAAAAGGAGAGAAAAAATTTCTTCTACATATTATATAAATAGAAATATAATAGTTGCTGTACTTTTTTCTTTGCACTTCTGTTTTTGTGTCTGTTCAAACTTGTCAGCAAACCACAGAAAATCATAGTCTGTTTGTTGTGTTGTATGAAGATTTTTGAAGTTGTAGTGACATTTGTGTTTTTGCTATTTCACCCATCCCTACAAGCTCATGTTTGCAGATACACCATGATGCTGGTTTATCATACACTAATATAGGGACCCTGATTTTGTTTCTCTGGCCCTTGGCCTTGTAGCTTCTTGTATAAACCAAGCTGTGTTCGAGTGTGTGTGCCTATGTGCCTGCCCTCTCCTGCTTTAGTCTGAGTGGAATCTGCCCACCTTATTTTATTTATTAATTTTTTTATTATTATAACTTTGCTTTGCCACTCTTATAGTAACTTGCACTCTTTGGTTAGTGTAGTCTCATCTTTGTGTAGTGTAGTTTCAAAATCTTTCTTTTTTTTATTTTTCCCCATTTCTTCTTTTTTTATTTTGTGTTTTTGTGTTAATTATAGGGATTATTTGTGTTAATGAATGTTGGAAAACTAACAATTATCCTTCACCAGTCAACTGCAAAATACTGTCAAAGATGAATGTATAAGACTTGCTTTCAGTTTTTTAAAGAAATCTGCAGGGTTTGTTTGTTTTGGTTTGTTTGTTTGTTTAACACCTCCAAAGCTCAGTCTTAGCTGTTGGTTGTAATTTCTGCTTCATCATAATTTCAATATTTATAATATTATATAATTACAAATTTGGTCACCTATTCATAAAACCTTACTTCACATCTTGGGTGTCAACTTTGTGTTTTCTTTAGTAATACTTTCTTGACATTTACACATCCTATCAGTGTCATAGCATTAATTTGTCTTCTCACAGTGAAAGAATGGACAGAAAAATCTCAAACATGAAAGCTTTACACTTAAATTCCTTTGATTTTACTCCTCATGCCATGAATATTTTATCTAATCTCCTCATAAGGTTAATTATATCACAATCACACAATTTTAGCTGATGATTAATTGCCATATAAATATTTGCAATCAACAATTTAATTTTTCTCTTTTCATTTTTACAACTATTTGTTCAAGTACAAACCTAAAGTGGCCAAATTGGCTGATTAGCTAGCTTGTTTCCTCTGTGCGTGTCCCTCAAACCTGCCCACATGAGACTCATGTAAACAGTGAGGAACTCTTAATACTGCTTCTTCAAAGACTTTGAGGATTTCATGTGTGGTCAGAAGAGAGAATTGGCACTAGGGTGTAAAAACCTTTCCCAAATGTTTTTATAAACATAATTTTCAGTTACAACAATTAGGTTGTGCTGTGTAGAATCTGCTGTTGTTTGTATTTAGTGTTCCATGTGTTGGTGTGTAGCTTGTTGGAATAATCCTTTGGGCTGTAGAAAATGTGGTTTTGGTCAGCTGTTCATTAGCATGTCCCTGCAATTTTCTGTATCTGAATATCTAGCACAGTGTTGTTTTGCTTCTTTTTGCCCCTCTTGTAATTCATGCAATGAAAAATGGTTGAAGTTTTTGTTCAGTGGGTGTGTGAGGTACTCTGTGATGAAAGTGAGAAACTAACTGTTCAAAAACACTCTGCCTTGCAGATCCTCAGTTTGTGGTGTACCAGCTGAAGGTGAAAATCCACACATCCAACCCAGCGCAAACGCGACGTGAGGACAAGTACATGTTCTTTGAGTTTCCCCAGCCTCTGCCTGTATGCGGGGACATCAAAGTAGAGTTCTTCCACAAACAAAACAAAATGATGAAGAAGGTACGTGTCAAATCAGTCAGTCAGAGCCTCTGTCAAAAGTAATTGTCTTTGTTGTGTACAGTACTTATGAGGTTGTGTATTGTAGGGAGCAGGGAATACTTTGGTTTCTTGAATTAATTTTAGTGTTGTAAAGCTTCAAAATGGAGCTTAAAAGTTATGACTGTTCGTTGTTTTTTTTTTTTGTTTTTTTTATTAAATGTTCCCCTTAATGTTCCTGTAGACTCAGTATTTTCATCTGTCGTATCGTTTAATTAGGACAAAATGTTTCACTTTTGGGTGAATACCTTCTTCATCCCTGGACCAGAGGAGAACTCGGAGAAGGTGGAAAATGGAAGTTTACTGAAGGACCTGGATGGAATCCAGTGCACAGAAAGGGGGGAAAATGACAAGGATTACCTAATCCTAATTTTAACCAAGAATGACCTGGACAAAGCCAACAAAGATAAAGCCAACAGATTATTTTCCCCAAACTTCAAGGTGAGTTCTTCAAGGTTGGAAAAAAGGGGAAAAAAAGTCCCTCAACTTTTAATATGTAGTATTTGAGTATATGCATATAGTGAATATGTGTATGTGGTGCATTTTAACTGAATGAATTTTAACTACATAACGGGCACTTTTTAAAGCACATCCTAATGTCCGTTAGCAGGTTTTTTGGTGTTTTTTTTTTTTTTTTTTTTTTTCCCCACAAACTACTACTATTCCTAACGAAAATATAATAATATTAATATATAATATTAATAGTTATATCAAGAACACACATTGATTACAGGTTATATAAAGTAGAAATTATTCAGTATTGATTAATTCCTCTGTCACCACAGACTACTGCTACAGCTGCTTGTGTTGTTGTATACATACATATGTTTAAAAAATGTTTGTTCATTTGAATCAAAAACAACGCAGCATGCAATAGAACCCATTCCAATGTCAACATCATGCTGCATGAACACTTTTTTTTACTATATTTTTGTTATAGCTTACTTTTTTTTTTTTTTAACATGTGAGGTATTGTTCTAATTTAGGGTGATGGTTAAATTAACCTTTGGATTTATTCATGAAATGTGGTAGAAAGTGTGCTTGAATTAAGAAGTGGAGTTACTAAACAAATTCATCAAACACAAATTTAACTTTTTCCAAAAAATTTATCAGCTAATATAAAAATAATAACAAAAACACACTTGAATTTGAATGGTTCCTCAGACTACGCTGATTTTATAAAGAATATGTTGGGTAACCAGTCACAGTGGGTGAAATAAATCGAATCTAATGTAAATATTTTTCTGCAGAAAAATGGAAATTCATTTGCAGGCCAGATTAAGGATAAATTGTACATTCATGTTGGTCTGTATGAAGCCAAATCCAGCCCATGTGCTGTTAGTTTAAGGCTCCTGCTTTAGTTTTTTAAATTCTGAGAAAGGCTTTGTGTTTTTCTACAGGTGAAGCTGTACTTCACAAAGACAGTGGAGGAGACGTCCAACTCAGAGGCCAGCACTTCCACATCTGTAACCCCAGACGTTAGTGACAATGAACCGGACCATTATCGATATTCAGACACAACAGACTCAGACCCAGAAAACGAACAGCTTGATGATGATCAACACACACAGATAACAAAAGTCTGATCATTTTTTTCCCCTCTGGGAAGAAGAAAAAACTATGTAAAACAGAGTTGTAAAAAGGATAAAACTTGAATATGAATTGAAAGCAAGTACTTTTTTTTTTTTTTTTTTTTTTTTTTTCCCCTCCCACCCCCACTCTCCCCACTCCTCCTTCCCAACCCTCCCTGGTTTTTCCTTTTTCAGAACAGAAAACAGTAGTACAGAAGTGGGACGTTTTGTCATATGATGCCTCCGTTTTAGGGACCTTTTTTTTTTTTTTTTTTTTTTTTTAATAATAAATTTTTATTTGCAATGCATTGAAACCAACACGTGTGCACACTCGTGCCTGGAGGGGATGGAAGATGAAGGTTCAGTGACTATTCTCAGCTCCTTGTGGATGCAATTTTTGACATCACACAGAAAGGAAGTCCAGTCAGGGGATGGAAGGTCAGGTTTGGAGAGAAATTCTGAGAGAATGTGCTGCCCCACTTGCTAACAAGGCCAGTGCTTGAATCAAATGTCAGTCCTCCGCGTGTATGCGCCCTCCTCTTCTGCACCATGCCTCCTGTCTTACCTACTGTGAAAAGCTTCTCATGCTGTTGCAGGCTAGCCCAACCTACTCCTCCGAAAAATGCTTGTTTAATCAGAAGGCTTCATTTTATTCATTTGTCTCTATGTAAGGGCGTGTCATTCTAACTGTACGTTCCCTCTTACCTTGTCCATTGACTGAAATTTATTTTTTTTCCCAAACATTTTTATAAGTTAAAGTAGTGAAAATTTAATACCACAGCAGGGAATCTGGCATTGCAATAAGGTTAACACTTTAGTTGACAAAGGTTTGCATGCTATTGGAGTTAGTGTCCACGTTGTTAATGTTACACAGTTTTATTACTGCAGTTATTCTTGGTTGTACTTCCTAAGAAACCCCTGGTGTCATTTAAGAATTTTTATTAGCAGCTGATTTTCCAAATGGCATTCCACATTGTCATTGTTTCTCCTGCTGTGATATTGATGGTATAGCTGGAGAGGCTGTCCGTGGCATTATATTTTATGACACATTAGTTTCCCCCCCGTGAAACCTGATGATGTTTTTAAATCATTGTCAAGGACGAGCTCGTTTAGGGCTTGTAACTGTTCACGTTTTATGCTTTATGATGTCAGTCGTGTGCACACAAGAGAGGTCTGTTCAAAGTTTATGAAGCTGAAGGATATGAGAGAGAATTTGTGTAAATGCGCAAATGCTAGCTTGCGTTTTTGCAGAGGTGTGGATGATTCTGTATGTGTAGAGAGGGCGTTATTAATGTCGTATGTGGAGTTGCGCATTTAAAGAGAAGGATCAACAGCGTGTCCCTGAAACCTCATGCAAGTTTTGATGCCGTATTATGCAGTATGCCCCTCCTCCTCACCGCTCATATTTCTTTTTTTTTTTTTTTTACCTTGATTTTTGTCAGACCTCAGATCTTTGGCTCCTAAATCTGTTTGTAGCCTTATTGTGTGGTCTAATGAAACCTGGACCATTTGTTTATTCAACTGTGGTGCTTACAAACTGCCAAACAACAAACTTGCAACTAAAAACTTTCGGAGCCAAGAATCTAGACCTCCTGTATGGAGCATTTGTGTGTGTGCGTGCATCTGTTTAGCCACTATTTCTGTATGATGTGTGATCTGGCTGTCTCTTCAGTGTCTTTGAGTGGCTGGGATTCTTTACAGTGTAAACCCCACTTCATAAACAGGTTTCATTCCTTTTGGAATGATGATAGTGCAGCTACAGAATTTACAGAACGTCTTGTGCTTGCTTCAGACATATTAAAGCCCTATATATGAGAGTATTTAAATATGTATAATTTCTTTTTCAGCATGCCAATTTTTTTTTTTTCAATATAAATACACCTGGCTTCTGGTGAATCATGGGGCCAGACCAGAAAAGAAGAAAGAAAAAGAAAAAAAAAAAAAACTTTCTCAGTCTCTTGGGCAAGAATCTTCAGAGGGTAGAGAGTAAGCTGCCTTTCTTCTGCTGTTGACGTAGTGGCTTCACTCTTTTTGCCGATCCACTGCACATGCTGCACATCTCTCGCCTTCCTCTAGAAAGAATATGTTTGTTCCCGAGGTTTGAAGAGGACACGCTGCCTTCTGTAATGCTACCGTACACTAGCCAACCCAGGAAAGAAAAAAAAGGACACCCTTCATAAAAAAATTTTTAAAAAAGATCCTTGATTTTTTTTTTTTTTTTTTAAGTTTTGTTTTGTTTACATTTTATCACATCACTGAAAACCTGCCAAAAGTAAGCTCAATTTTTTTTTTCTTCCATTGTTTTCCTCAGAGGAGGCGGGCCCTACAGGAGGTATTCTTTGCCTTACTTGAAGTTGACAATGCTTACTCTGCTCTTGCTTTGAATTCTACCATTCTGCCCAAGCACTGACTTAATAGTACTTATTTAAAACTACTATAATAGAGCAACATATTGTACTAGACTTTTGCACTGTTACAGGTTTTTGCAGGGTTTCAGTCAGCAGTCCACAGTATTTTTTTTTTTTTTTTCCCTCCCCTCCTCCTCTACTCTTCCCTTTTCTCTCTCCACTTCTCTGTAGAAAAGCCATGCAAGCAATGAAATATGTAGGAGGATAGAGGTGAAATGAAGTGACTTGGTATACTTTTATCCTGGTGTGTGTGCAGCCCTCATAGAATCATGTAGGACTTTTGACTGAAAGCAGTTCTTTTTAAGGAAACACAAAGTGGGGAAAAAAGAATAAAGTAAATATTTATGACAGTATTCATGCACATTCTGGTTCAAGCCCCTCTGCAGGTTTTCTGGTCTCCAGTCCCCTTCTCAAAAATATGCTGTACTACGTCTGGATGTAACACATGTTTAATGTATGAATCCATTTAAGGGCGTCACTGTTAATGATCTTACATCAGGTCACAGGCCAACCCTATTACATCTGTAGGGACCCCCCCTCCAGCCCCCCTCCCTCACCCTCACCCCCACCCCCAAAACCTCTTTAGACAATTTAGCCACAGTACCTTAACACATGAAATGCGAACATGGAGGTCATAGACACCTCCTGAAAGCTTAGGCGTCCTTTATGTGGCACGGGTTAAAAACTTGTGTGGAGCTCACAGGCAGCATCAGAAAAAAAAATTACGTTTCAGCTTTAATGATTTAAAAAAAAATCTAAAGGTGCCAGTGTGTAAGTTTCATGTCACTAGTTTTTAGCTGATTTGTGCAATATGCTATGATGCCTGTGGTTGCCACAAAGTGCCTCTTGTTTACTGTAAAAACAAAATAAGAAGAAAAGAAAAAGAAAAGTGCTTGTTTTAAAAGCTGTTTTAGAACATTTGTCATGCATGTGGATGGACGGGGTGGTAGTGTGCACTAAAATCATCTTGGACATTACGCACTGCAGAGGGCCCACAGGGTTTCGGCCCATCAGCATTTTTTTTCCCCCTAAATTTTCCCCATCCACCTTTTCCTTTGGATTCAGTTTGAATTTGGACATGATGCAAACTCCGTATATTTTCAGTCATTTGGAAGGAAAAAAAGCAGCCTTATTCCATTTCCGCCTGTTCAAATAATTTTGTGATGTGCAACAGTTGCTCTGTGTGTAATGCTATGCACTGAGAATACACAACCAACGATGTATGAAATATTGTACAGGTTATGTACAGGTTATGATGCTCATACAAATCACATGTTTGTTTGTAATTGTATGTGTAAACTGCCCTTTATCTTAGTGTTATAAGCTCCACATAAATCCAATAAAGTCTCATTCTTGTCATTTGGTCTAACTTTATTGGTGTAACGGGGTGACAAAATGGTGACAACGAGTGTACGTTTTCTGCCCGTTATGACATCTCTGGCTAAATATGGCTAAATGTTTGCAGACACCTGCTCCTTCAGTGTTTGTTCTGAAATGAAGGTTTATTTATTTATTTTTTTTGGCTGCAGAAGTGTCAGCCTTCACTCTTCTGGGAAGGCTTTACGCTACATGTTGGAGGCTACAAAAGCATTAGTGGGGTCAGCACCGCTTTTTTTTTTTTTCTTTTTTTCTTTTTCTTCTGAATCACAAATGCTACTCCAACCCTGCCCAGACATTTTGGATGAAGTGCTATCTCAGAGAACATGGTTCCACTGCTTCAAAGCCTAATGATGGGGTGTTGGGGGGGGGGGCCGTGGATCCTCCTCTAGCTTGGCACTGGATGCAGGCTTGTGTGGCTGCTTAAGAACATCACGTTTTGTTTAAATTAAACTGTGCAGTCAGTAAAGGGTTCACTTCAAAGTGGCTTAATGGACTAATGAGAAGATCTGGGTGCATTTGGAAATAGTGTATTTGTTATGAAATTGCCACTTCCTGCAGAACTTAAAATGGCTTACACTTACATTTTTGGTATTGAGCATTGTGTGAAAGTGTGCTTTGTAATATTTACTTTTCATGCCAAAATTTCACTGAAAGTAACCCCGAGTCCTTTCACTGTTGACATCTCTGAAAACCTCTCTTGTGCACAATTTACATTATCGATACACAACTGAGAAATATTTATATCAACTTGTAAATAAGATGCTCTTTGGCTACAACCATTTTCCCATAAAATACACTTGAGAAAGATGTTGTAAATCTATAATAATCTGAGGTTTGAAGAACCCATCTGAACGGAGCCTCAGTGTTCTTGTAGAGCCGGCCTGCAGATGTGTTAATGTTAATGACCTCTGATTTACCGTTCTGCCCCACTGTCTGTAAATAACAGCGTCTCCTCTGGGCCTTGCGGAGCCACAGAGGCTGCGTTTACGTGCCTGTATTCCACAGTTCGGCCCTAAGAAAAAACATTTAGTGCAGTACACTAACCCATTGGATGTGGCTTTGTGGAAGACAGTGGAGAAAATGTGAAGCTGATGAAAGCTTAAAGTTGCCTTTCAGTCTCGTCAGGATCTAATGACGGATTGTGTTCCAAACCTGATTAGATTTCATACAGTCCAGCCTCACTGAATGCTCTACAGGAGCACTGTGGAAGAAAAAGTTAGGTGACATGAACAGGCTGCTGTTTGAATGCACTCGAGGGCTGGAGCTGACTTCCTTTAAATATTCACCAGACACCTGCTCTTATGGCTTTTAAAAAGCAGCTCAACACACATTTTTCCCTGAGCTGTTCATTAGATTTCATTGTGTAGTTTCTACTCTCACTGAACTGCAGTAACTCCATGCTTTCCAGCTTATGGATGGTTTTTCCACAGAAATTTGTGAACTTCTCTGATAACCTCTCAGTGGTTCTTAGTGCTTAGTTCAGGTGTGCTTTATCTGAACTCATTATAATTTATTGAGGAAGCTACCCAGGAGACTGTGTGGGTGTTGATTTGAAGTTCAGAGCTGTTCCAGCATTTGTGATGTAGGCTTGAGAGGGAGTCGGCTCACGTGTCCAAATTTTTTTTGTTGTTTCTTTGCTTGCTTTCATTCTCTTGACACCCTTTATTCTGTAGGCTTGATTCTGCCAATTGCATGCAGTGCAACTTCAATCAAAATGCATCTAGTGAAACTTCATATCAACACCTGACTTGCTTGGTATGGCACAATGATTGAGCCAAATCTAGCATAAATGGTGAGAGGTTTGTTGACTCCCACCTGTGTGTAGTTGAGACAATCTTGGAAGACAGGGCCACAATTACATTTGCTGCTCGTTAGGATGATGATGTGGCCAAAAACATATGGACACCTGACCATCACATTTATAATGAGCTTGTTGGACATCTCATTGACACAAAATCATGGGCATTAATATGTAATCCCATCTGGTAGGTAGTGTTCTCCTGTCATCTACCAAATCCTGATCCATCCATGAGACTGCCAGATAGTGAGGGATAATTTATCACTCCAGAGTCCAGTTACAGCATACTTTACACCACTCCAGCTGACACTTGACATGCTGCATAGTGATTTTAGGCTTGTGTGCAGCTGCTCAATAATGAAAACAATATAGAGAAGTTCCTGATGCATAATTCTCCTATTCATGTTACTTCCAGAAGACGTTTGGTACTCTATAGTAGGTACTGCAGCAGAGGACAGGCAATTTTTTTATACGCTATGGGCTTTTGCATTTGGCAGCCCCACTCTGAATTTGCTGGTTTGCTGCTTCATGGTTGTGCTGTTGCTGCTCCTAGATGTTTCCATTTTACAGTAATGGTACTTACAGTTGACTGGGGCAGATCTAGCAGGGCAGAAATTTCATAAACTGACTGGTAGCAAAAGTGATGTCTGTGTTTCTCTACAATGGTGCATTTCACACCAAACTAGCCTGAATTGAGTTTGGTAACCATTTTATTTATGCAGATATTTTGTGAAATTTTTGGAATGTAGAGCCCTTCTGTCTGGCTAATTGATCAGACTTGCTGCAGAATTCCCATTACTATCCAGTGTTAACATCCCATCAACAACCACTGGCCAACTCAAAACTAGCCCATTTTTCCTGTGAAAGGTTCTACATGAGTCTGACTGGTGAAAGCAGTTTTACCGGATGAAGAGGACTTCACTCTGTCCACCTCAGAACAACCACCTCATTGTGTGATGTGTGCAGCCGGCCAGCCGCGTATAAACTGTATTTATTTCAGGGCCTTCCTGCGTGCACACTATATCCTGACTGTGTATATTTGGAGAGGAAATGCATAGGAGCTCTGCTCATGTCTCACACTCTTGATGAGACCATGACATCGCTCCAGACCAGAGGGAAGGGGGGCCTCATTCCTCACCAGCTCTTATAACCCTGCCAGAACACTGCTGAGTCATCAATACAGCCCAGCTCAAAGAGAGGAAGAGGAGGGGGGATTTACTGGTGTATATGCCAAGGTTGTGTGATGTTCAAGTGTGAAGCAACACGACAAAGAGGTAAAGTGATAGTTTGCTGAAAAATCAAATCTACAGTTTTCTTCTTATCCCACACGTACAGTCAGCTAACATGTTTGATGGCCAAAGTTTGGAAGAATGGATAACAGTATGTCTTTATGGGTGGAAATCAACACCACATCACACTAAATATTAACAACTTAGCATTTACTGTGCTGCTTTTTGGAGGAGAAAAAGCCCACCAGGTTTCTGTTCATCCCATGTGAACATTAGCAATGTTAGGAAGAGCAAGCACAGTATTGTGTTTCTGCATTAACCCTTGCATGGTGTTGGGGTCTGTGGGACCCATTTTGAATGTTTACCAAAAGAAAAACGATGCAATTTATTATTTCAACCTCAGATTCCTTGGCATTTTCTGTGAAGAACATAAAATAACAAATTTGACTTCACTGACTTCACACTGTACACCTCTACACATTTACATTACACATGGTGTTGGGTGAACCCGCAGGGGATAAAAGTGTGGAGGTGCTGTGTCTCTTCACTGTTCTCCTCCTACAAGGCCTGCTGTTAGTGTCTGTGTGTGTATGTATATGTATGTGTGCATATATATATATAGAGAGAGAGAGAGAGGGTGGGCCATTTATATGGATACACCCAAATAAAATGGGAATGGTTAGTGGTATTAACTTCCTGTTTGTGGCACATTAGTATATGGGAGGGGGGAAAACTTTTCAAGATGGGTGGTGACCATGGTGGCCATTTTGAACTTTAGTTTTTTCGATGGGAAGAGGGTCATGTGATCAAACTTATTGAGAATTTCACAAGAAAAACAAGGGTGTGCTTGGTTTTAACGTAACTTTATTCTTTCATGAGTTATTTACAAGTTTCTGACCACATTGTGTTAGGATTGTCAATGCAACCCTCTTCTCCCACTCTTCACACACTGATAGCAACACCACAGAAGAAATGCCAGCACAGGCTTCCAGTATCCGTAGTTTCAGGTGCTGCACATCTCATATCTTCACAGCATAGACAATTACCTTCAGATGACCCCAAAGATAAAAGTCTAAGAGGGTCAGATCGGGAGACCTTGGGGGCCATTCAACTGGCCCATGATGACCAATGTATCACATGACCCTCTTCCCATTGAAAAAACTAAAGTTGGATCCAAAATGGCCACCATGGTCACCACCCATCTTGAAAAGTTTTCCCTCTCCCATATACTAATGTGCCACAAACAGGAAGTTAATACCACTAACCATTCCCATTTTATTTGGGTGTATCCATATAAATGGCCCACCCTCTCTATATATAGCACACCCTGTATATGTGTATATATATATATATATATATATATATATATATATATATATATATATATATATATATATATACACACTGCTCAAAAAATAAAGGGAACACTCAAAAAACCAAATGTAACTCCTAGTAAATCAAACTTCTGTGAAATCAAACTGTCCACTTAGGAAGCAACGCTGATTGACAATCAATTTCACAGCTGTTGTGCAAATGGAATAGACCACAGGTGGAAATTATTGGCAATTAGCAAGACACACTCAATAAAGGAGTGGTTGTGCAGGTGGGGACCACAGACCACTTCTCAGTACCTTTCTGCTTTCTGGCTGATGTTTTGGTGACTTTTGAATGTTGGTGGTGCTTTCACACTCGTGGTAGCATGAGACGGACTCTACAACCCACACAAGTGGCTCAGGTAGTGCAGCTCATCTAGGATGGCACATCAATGCGAGCTGTGGCAAAAAGGTTTGCTGTGTCTGTCAGCGTAGTGTCCAGAGGCTGGAGGCGCTACCAGGAGACGTGGAGGAGGCCGTAGGAGGGCAACAACCCAGCAGCAGGACCGCTACCTCCGCCTTTGTGCAAGGAGGAACAGGACGAGCACTGCCAGAGCCCTGCAAAATGACCTCCAGCGGGCCACAAATGTGCATGTGTCTGCACAAACGGTTAGAAACCAACTCCATGAGGATGGTATGAGGGCCCGACGTCCACTGGTTAAACATGTTTACACTAGGCTGAGGGCAATGAGGTTCCCTGTGGGCTTGCTCACCTGCCATTGGCTGTGTGCATATTATATTAAAATGATGTGGGCAAATACAGTAGTCTTGTCCGAGGGCTCTAATTGGCCAAGGATGTAATGTACATGCCTGAATGGTGAGTCGAACCCTAGCCTGCCCTTATGTGGACAGTGGTGTTCTAAGCACATACACAAGTCGATTTCAGATTACATAATTCATTTGAGCCAAGTGTGTGATTTCAGGACGCAGTTTGAATAGTGCTATAAGCTTTCATTACATTTAGTATGTTAGTTTTATTAGCCTTGTAGTTCCAGCGCAAATGTAAAGAAGCAAACCTAGGAGGTTTGGTAAGGTCTGATTATTTTAATCAGATTCTCAATACACTATATTGCCAAAAGTATTCACTCACCCATCCAAATCATTTAATTCAGGTGTTCCATTCACTTCCATGGCCACAGGTGTATAAAACCAAGCACCTAGGCACGTAGACTGCTTCTTCAAACATTTGTGAAAGAATGGGTCGCTCTCAGGAGCTCAGTGGTACACAGCACGGTACTGTAATGGGATGCCATGTGTGCACTAAGTCCAGTCATGAAATTTCCTCGCTACTCAATATTCCACAGTCAACTGTCAGTGGTATTATAACAAAGTGGAAGTGATTAGGAACGACAGCAACTCAGCCACGAAGTGGTAGGCCATTTAAAGTTTGGTGGAGTGGGGATTATTGCGTGGGGGTTGAAAAGTTGAAGCTGTTATAGCTGCAAAGGGTGGGCTGACATCATATTAAACCCTATGGATTAAGACTGGGATGCCATATGCATGTGAAGGCGAAGACTTTTGGAAATATTGTGTATGTTTAGAGTAAAGATGGAATATGAAGAATATGAGGCTAGGCCAGAAAATGTTGAGTTTTGTGGTTGGGAGCAGATGTGCTTGTATTTTGTAAGTACAGCTCTCAACGCTGAAATAATGCAATGCAACTATGCAACTGAAAGCATTTAACCAATAAAAAACTGTTTTTTTATTAGTTATATCTTGCATTAATCAATCACCCGGGGTTGAGTGTGTATTTATAGTTCTACACTTTGCTCTTGTTTCTGGTATCTGGTTTTAAAGACTCAGTATTGTTTTTAAAAAGTACTGCAAACAATTGGATACTTAAAAGCTCTGACATTCTTTATAGCAAAAATGTGGAATTCTCAAACCACTGGAAAAACAAAAATTTGGGAGAAAGCTGAAATAGTTCAACAAGGCATCTTTGGTGGGCTAAGTTTGCTTCTTCAGTTTCACACTGGAGCTATGAAGACAAAAGTATGTTCTGAAGCCAAAGAGAGTGAAAGCAGCCATAATATAGCCATGAAGCCTGAATGTGTCCATACTTTTGTCCTTTATAATAAATAACAGGACAGGTCAGTACAGTGTCAAAAACCAAATATGCAAGTCTTATTTGAGGTTCCTTTTTAACTCACTGCTGTAAAACAAGTGTGATCATTTATGCGTGCAGTTTGCACAATGCTAATAGATGGCTAAAAGTTTCCATTAGCTACCCGGTTGCTACGTGTAGCTCCAGTGTAAAACAAAGGACATGTCTCGACTAACCAATTACATTATGTGTAAGAGGGAAACTAAGTCAATTTAAAATTTGGCTAAACTAAAAATGATTACTTCAATGAAATAATGAAGTAAAAATCGTCTAGATTATAGCTGAGTAACTTCTAGAACTGCAATGGAAACAACGAATGCAGTAAATGTTGACCAGCTTGCCCACCTAAAAAATGAAAATCCAGCTTGTTTCTGGTTTTGTAAAGCACACATTTCCAAAGAAATATATCCTATCAACATCACTGAAGAAAGAAAGATTAACAGCACAAAACTGAGGGACCCCCAAAACAAACGCAGACCGCATTCCACTGCTACTGTGGGAAAGGTATTGGCGCGTTTCACATGACGTCACACTGTGTTGTCGCCGCCACTTTGAGGGCCGACTCAGGGAGTCACTGCGCTGGTGCGATGCTGCGCTTTGTGAGTGATTCACCTGCAAAACGCGACAGAAGCCGAGAATGACGAAGACTGCATGTAGTGTTTTTAAACTCCAGGCTTGGAGCCCCTGCGTTGTATAGTTTAGTGTTTTTGTGCTGCACACACCTCACTCAGTTAAAGAAGGCATTATTTAGCTGATAATACAAGCTGCTTTAACCAGGCAAACCAAAAGGATGCAGTTCAGGGGTTGCAGGACTGGAGCTAGGAAACTTTGCACTAACTGCGGAAGCAAACTTACAAAATCACGTCTGTTGTCCGAACTATACACGTAGTTTTCCGATCCAAACGGCATTCAGTCTTATACTCTTTAACATTTATGTTTCTCCATTCTAACGTCATTCAAATCTCCAGAAACAGAGAAGTTAACATCCGGCCGTTTGCAGCTCCGATAGGTGGACACCGTTTCTCACTCGGCTGTTAACATTAGGGAAACTTACTTAACGGCTAGTTTTGTTCACAACTGTGTTAACTACCTGGTGTTGCCTTACCCTTCCTATGATCACCACAGTGTCGCATAAATAAGAGAAAATCCATACTTTACCCACCCTGACGTGAAAAGCTGGTGGGCGGTTGTGCTTTTAAATGCTTTGAGAGACCCTCCAGAACAGGGAGAGGGGTTTTGTCTGTTACAGATTTGGTAGCTTTCCGCCAGTTTAAGTGGGACCAGGAGTTCAGGGAAAACTGTATAAGGATCACAGCCTATTTTATTGACTTTGTCGAGGTAATGTTTTTTTTTTCTCAACCAAAGTAGGGGGACTAATTTTAGTCATCTTTGACCCCTAGTTACTTTCGTGCGGAGCAAAGAAGCCAGAAACTTAGCCCCAAACATGGCGACCGCAACAGAACAGTCACGTGACGGAAACCCTAGGATAAAATGCTAAAACTTGAAAACAATAAATGTGAACAGCACAACAGTCCAAATAGAACAAAATTATTTGTTAAAGGAGAATTAGGAGCCAAATATAAATTACTGATGCAGAATTGAGGAAAAACAGACCACATTCTTCAAAAAAAAAAAAAAACATAAGTAGATGTTTATTATTTAGAAATACTTAATCAATCAATATTCCTCAATATTTTACTTAGATAAATGTAACTGAGTAGCTATGACTAGTTTCTACCCACCTCTGACAATAATTGTGGAAGGCACAGTATATAGACCTGGCTTAACATCACTAAGAGGTTTCAGATCACTTTAGCACACTGAAGCTTCAATCACATTGACAAGCCTCTGCCTTCCAGCTTTATTGACTAACTGCACTCACCTGCTTGTTGTGGAGGCACAAGTTCGATTCTCTAAATTGATGTCCGAGGTCCGTCAATTTAGAGCATTAACCCAGCCCCATTAGTCTCATTTACAGTGCAGACAGAACAGGCATGTCACATGCAACATTCCAAAAGTTACTACTGACGTCCACTCACGCTACTGACGTCCACATGATTTACCAAGACTTGTGACTTTACTACGGGTTCCAAACGGCACATACACTTACTGAAAACTGCACTTTTCACAAATGAGAGCTCAACAAGTGCACATACGTGCAGCCAGACAATAAAAGTAATAGATCTCCTGAAGACATGAATGATTCTTGCCAGCACTTTCATGCAGGATTATTCAGTTATTCAGTTTTTACACATTTTACCCCATTTATGAACTCTAAGTTTTATCCTGTGAACTCTTAAAAAAGTTATCCCACTGGCAGGTAAGTGTGCTGGTTTCAAGCATGCATTGAGAAATCACATCATGTTTGTCTAGAGAGTAGCATGAGGTGTTTTTCTTAATGTTTCTTTGCAATCTTCATGCTCTGTTTGTATCACTATTTGTTTATTTACATTCATTGTAATAAAGTATGGTCTTCCAACATAGTTACCTGAGCCAGGCCTTTCTGAAAAGCCCGTTCTGGAGCCTGTTTGGTCAGTTTCTGAAGAAGAGCGTGACAGCAAGTCTACACTGAATTTTGAAACTGTTGTTGCCCATAAGCCATATTTTCCATCAGCAGCTGTGAGAGCAGAGCAACAAAACAAAATAAAATCTGAACTATCCACAATAGGTAACCAAAATAGGTTTTAAAATGCTTTGTAGACTGCGTGGAATAAAACAGTGTTCAGGTTAATCTGGCAAATACTAAAAAAGCTAAACCTAATATTCCAATATTTTAAGGCTCTATGAATAATACAAAAGGCTACTACAAGGAATTACAATTATGTTTCTTTATTTTGTAGAACTCACATAAAAACAACAGAACAGTCAAAGTTGCACAGCTATGACTCCCTTTGATTTTCTAAGGCTTAAAGCTGCACTATGTACATTTTGGGACTTTGGAGACCCCTCTGGTGGAAATGTGTGATTGCACACAACACATGGAAGAACGTTGGTTGTGCTTTGAACCCCTTCTTTGAGTGGATGAATCTGATATTTGCGAGCATGTTTAAAGAGAACTCAGTCTTGACTTGACAAACAATATGTCTATGAGTATATAAGTGAATTGTCTACTGTTGTTATCATATCTTAATCAGTATAATGTTGACGTTTGACAATTTTGTGTAAAGATGTATGATGTGGAAATTGCCTGCAATTTCCAGGCTTTACAGGTTGACTTGCAGCAGCACACACTCCATATTTTAGTGAGTTTTTTCTCTTGACTCAGTAATACTAGTTCTTTTGATTTGAACAAAAAAAAATCTTACATCTTATGCAATTTTAATATAGTCAAAATGTAAATCCAATGTTTTTAGTAAAAAGTGCTTTACTGATATGATTGTCAGTCTTCAACTGTCAAATTTCCTAAACAAACTAAAAGTACAAACAAAAACCTACAAAAATCTAATGATATAAATATAAATCAAGCCAGTTATGAATAACCTTGAGTAGTTGCTAATTTTTAGCTACTTACAAAGTGTGATTATCAATGTTTGTTTGTGAATCTCCACCTGACACACCAAACAAGCACAACTGACAGTGTGAACAAGACACTGCATTTAATCCTGTGCCATAAAGGAACATAAATTGAAAAGCTGCAAACATATAAAAAAAATCACCAAAAAGTGTAGCCAACAATCAAACAAATCAAACTTTTGTGATATCTCACAATAATTAAGGCTAAAGGCAAAGTCAATAATTCCAGGTTTTTCCAAACAAAAATCAACAAAAACATCCGAATATAAGCCAGAGAATTTTGTGCAAAGCATTGTCAACTGTTGAAATAAAACTGCTCTAATTTAAACATTTCAGCAAGATACACTGATGAGGCATAACAGTATGACCACCTCCTTATTTCTATGCTTATTGCCCATTTTATCAGCTCCACTTACTACATAGGTGCACTTTATAGTTCTACAATTACAGACTGTAGTCCATCTGTTTCTCTGCATAATTTGTTAGCCATATTTTACCCTGTTCTTCAGTGGTCAGGACCCCAATGGGCCCTCAGAGCAGGTACTATTTGGGTGGTGGATCATTCTCAGCACTGCAGTAACACTGACATGGTGGTGGTGTGTTAGTGAGTGTTGCTCTGGTGTGAGTGGATCAGACACAGCAGTGCTGCTGGAGTTTTTAAATGCCTCAGTGTTGCTGCTGGACTGAGAATAGTCCACCAACCAAAAATATCCAGCCGACAATGTCCTGTGCGCAGCGACCTGTGACCACTGATGAAGGACTAGAGGATGATTAGCTCATACAGTACAGCAGAAGGTGTCGTCTCTCTTTTTACATCTATGGGGTGAACCTACAACGCAGGTTCGTCTGATAGAGTGGACAGTGAGTGGACATAGTGTTTAAAAACGAGCATAGAAACATGGAGGTGGTCATAATGTTAATAAAGAGTCTTTATTAAACTTCAGCAACACTTTAGCCTTAAAATGTATCAGTGACTCTGGCTCTGTTTGGGGTGAGAATCAGGCCTGAATAATCTCTCCACTGCTGCAGAGCTGCTGCAGCTCCACAGCAGAATTAGATTTTTGGAGTTAACGCATACCTGCTAATTCACCAGCCTTTAGTGCTGAAGACTGACGCACAGACTGTTGATCACACAGCAACGCAGAGAACAAAACAAATCGATAGTTTGGAAATGAATGGACTTTACATGAATTTACATTTATAAATCACTGGTTTCCTGATACACTTAATCTGCAGGAATTCGTGAAAATGAAGTCAGCTTCTCATTCGCTGGCTTCTCATTTGAATTCTCCCGCTCCACCTTAAATGGTGCAGCAGTACAATCTGGTGCCTCAGGTGCCTTTAAGGTGGAACAATTCGAACGAGAAGCTGGAGGATGAGAAGCTACTTCAACTTCTTGAAAAGTTGAACATTGAGAGACATTTTACAAGGTCGCGGAAAAGTTTCCTGAGATACGAGAAAAGCGGCTAAAAGGTTAAAGCAGAGAAAAGTAAGTCTCAGTTTGCGTTTATATTTTAGCTTGTACTACAACATCAGCACACAAGGAGACATATAGCCAGGATGGTAAAAAAATGTGCCTTCCAATGTGGTTTCATTATTGCTGAAAGGACAAAACGGCTCTTATCAACATTTCGGTTGTGACCCCTGAGTTAAGCCTGTTAGTAAGGGGTGATCAGCGCGTGGGACGAGCGCGCACCCGTTTGCTCAAACTGTGTGTGGCTCAGACAGGATTGCACATTCGCCACCAGTCCAGTTAACAACCGCACTCTATGGTTCAGGTTTGCTCGGATTGACTGAAGCCTGTAGCGAAATTGTAAAACTGTAGCAGCTACTAGCTACTAATATTTGTAACTAACTACAAAAAGTAGCGTGCTACTTCGCTACTCCCCCATCCCTGGATTTCAGTTACACTGTCAGTGGTAGCTGAACATTTCTAATTTGCTTAACAAGTAAAAAGCAGCTGCAGTGTTCAAATTATGTAGAAAATAAAGGAAAAAATGTAATACTTTTTATTGTTTTCTGGACAGCCAAGATTTGTTTTTGTATTTAAAATTGATGTATAAATCAGGCTGCAGGACTGCTTTGCTTACAAAGTTTTACATTTGAATTGCTGTATACAAGCTTTAGCATCCTAATGTTTCCCTCATGCTGATAAACCCGTGGAACCTAAATATCAGCAAATTTTGTTAGTTAAATGATATTCTGGTCTGGTGGCTACATCTCTGGATGTCTCAAAAGGTCAGTCATTGACTCATCTAAAAGGTCCATTGGTATAAGTCTTTGTGAGGCTGCAGCTGCTGCTGGGAGTGAATTCTTCTGAAGACAGGATAATCTTGGTGATGGTCCCTGTGGTCTCCGGAGCCTTGCTCGGGGGAGATAGATGTCTTGTCTGGCCCGGCATTTTGACGATTCATCCCAGACCCTGGACCCTTTGACCCTTCAGAGGTGACCCCCCCAGTCCTCCTATCTCATGGAAAGGCAGTGCTGGACCAGAGGAACACAAACTGCAGTCCCCGGGGAATCCACAGCCTTTTAACCTCTCTACAAGAGCACATTACCCTCAAACCCTTTACTCAGAATACACAGCAGAGGAACAAATAAAGTAATACAAGCGTTTTTCTGCTTATTGTCGTCTTTCTTTCCTCTTTTTGGAAATTCATAGATTAACCTTGGCAGCATGCATGCATGTGTTTATTTATTCGGGGGCAGGGGTGGAGGGAGTCTTTGCTTTCAGCCATATTCATGCCTTAGGAAGCTGCTCTTTTCCAATTGTCTCCCCATTAATTTTGCATGCGTTCCGGTTATTCCTCAGGAAATAGTAGCGATGGTACTTAAGCAGCTTGTTGAAAATATGCAGCAGTTGGGTAAAATGATTTTTCTTTATGATGCAAAATGCTTCCATCATATTTGTTCACCTACTGAGAAATTAATTTACACTCAGATTCTCTTGGATGGGACATTTACTGTCAACAAAGTTAAATTGAATCTTGACACCTCAGCTGAAATGGTTGCACAAACATTCCCTTTGACACTGAAAGTCAAGGCTCTCAGCTGATATAGCAATGACTATTCAAAGGGCTGGAATCATTTTTCATATGAATCATTTTCGTTAGTCTGTGTTAAATAATAACGTATACACTGTAGACTGAAATTTTGTAAACAGATACAGTATTGTGCAGTCAGAGTCAATGGCCACTCTTCATTTATTGAATTTTCAGTTAAAACAGCCATTTATAGAGAGATTAGACAAATTTGTTTTAGAATTTTGAAAACAGTGAGTTCAAAGTTGTGAACAGTTGCGTTTAGGCCCTGACTGGATTTCAGGATGAACTTCAGAACACATTAGGCCTTCTGTTCCACTGTGAAGGAGCTTCAGGGGGCTTAGTGGTGGGGAGCCAGAGCCGGGGCCTGGGAGCTTCAACCTAGGCAGCACATACATATACACTCATGCACTGCACAGGAACTCCACACTGTAGCTTCTTGCTCTCTGGTAAAGCAGTTGAAGTGTTTTCTCTCATCTCTGATTCTGTCTAGCTCTGGTCCCCAAACACTTAAACACTCCGCCCACTCCTCTCCTTGCCGCACAGCTGTCTTGCATTTGGATTAAGCCAGGAATAAAGCAGGAAGTGGAAATTAAACAAGAACTGAAAGGAGAAAAAAAAACTTTGGTCCTGTAAGACATCAAGGATGTAATAACCTGTGTACGCGGCTGATCAAACTCGACATTTTTTAGTTTCATATGGTAAAAAGGCCACTAAACCAGGGCCATTTTAAAGCTTAGCTTTGTTCCCTGTTTATAGTGTTACGGCACGGTTAATCACTCTGACATTAATCCTGCAGGCCGAGATGATGCCGTCTTGCCAAATGAATTATTCGAGATTAGAGGCACTGCTTCCTCATTTTGTCAGACTAGCGTGTGTGAGTACATTTTGTCCCGTTGACGCCAGCTAAGCTAACATAGGCTGTATTAGGCTGTAGTCTAATATTACATACAGACAGTTGCAGCTTTCATCAGCCTTCAGACATTCCTGCAATGAAATGGGCTTTGAATAAAAACTGTCCTGATATCAAATGAAGGGACTGACCGATTAGCATGGATAACCCAGGTCAGTTTATCCTAAACATGATTCATCAGGTAAACAGATTTAGCCACAAAAAGAAGGCCCCATTTCTCTACAGTTACAGAATCTGGAGGCGTGGAACAGGACAATAATGAGAAAACTGACCTATCAATACTCCACCCACACATATATTTGTTTCTTGGTAACTGTTGTCACTTTGTACAAGCTTTAAGGAACCCCTTATTCAAGCTAATGAGAAAGTGTAGGGCACAGTTAGAGTGCCTTATTAAGTTCTATTTGGTATGCATAAGACAGGTCACTTCGTTAGAGAAAATTATGGGAAGTCACTTTAGTCACTCACTATTGCCTCTTGATAGTGATATAACGAGACAGGACGGACTGGGGCCTAGCAAGCTAACTTCAGTAGATATCTCTCCAAAACAAAAAAACATAGATGTCTTTTAAATAATGTCAAAATATTCTATCTTCACATTATGTGGATAATTTTAGTTAATTTTGGAATGTTTTACACTAAAAATCTTAAAAATTGCACCTTTAAACAACAAATTTTGCCATGTAATTGAGTTAATTTTAGAATGGTAGCAAATGGACTTCTTATTCAGACACTTTTGATTTATTTAAAATCACTTTAGTGCCGAGTCTGAACCACTCACACTTGTTTTGTAGTAGTTTTTGAGCAATCCTGTTGCAATATTTTACAAATGTCATTAAAAACAGACTGGAAAAGGGAAAAACTTTCAATCCTACATCAACTACGACTGACATTTTCCATGAAGAGAGTCCAATTTATGTCCCATCACCTTTTTACAGGCATCAGCACTTCGCTGATGTTGAACTTCTCTATGAAATACACTCATTAAAATCATCCAGTAAAACCATTATTATAATGTTATATGGTGAATTTCTGAGCAATTTAATTCTAAAAGAAATACTTTTCCTTAGTAATTTATTTAATTCAGTCATCCAACCATGTTACAAAAATTATTGTTAGAAATAATTTTTGTATCATTCATGTAAACTATGTTTTACAGTTGTCAGCCTGACAGTTGACTATGGAATATTTAGTAGTGAGGAAATTTCACAATTGAACTTGTTGCACAGGTGGCATCCTATCACGGTACCACTCTGGAATTCACTGAGCTCCTGAGAGCGACCCGTTCTTTCACTAATGTTTGTAGAAGCAGTCTGCAGGCCTAGGTGCTTGGTTTTATACACCTGTGGCCATGGAAGTGATTGGAACACCCGAATTCAATGATTTGGATGGGTGAGTGAATGCTTTTGGCAATATAGTGAATATTGCCATTTAATAAGTCATAATAATGAGAAAGCTTTCCATAGTGATAACCTGATATCTAATAATTGACATAATTATCTCATAATTAGATACTATCTCGGATTTTTAACTTAGTATCTCATAGTAGTGAAAGTTTCTCCTAATTATGACTTACTATTTCATAATAATTACTATAATTATGAGAAATTACTAATTATGAGCTACATTATCATTAATGTGACATAGCATGTATAATTATGAGATGCTATGTCATGATTATGAGATACTAAGTCATGCCCAGATATTGGTCCACTGGCTTTATCAGGTCAGCACCCCACTGACTACATACCACTGCTGTTTCACCCTCAAACCCACCCAGATTACTGCAAAATGATCTGCAAAATACAAGTACTGAACTAATTTACAAAGGCTAACAAAAGAAACACTGCGTAATCACTGGTGGGCTGCTTGGAAAACGCAGAGCAAAAAGCCAGTGGACCATTAGATTAGCCATTAGCAGGCCAAGAATGGCCCAATATACTCTTGCTATCAGGATAACTGATGGAAAAACCTTATTATTTGTATATTTAACATTATTATGATTTACTAAATGGCTGTATATTTTATATATATATATATATTTTACACATATAGATGTGACAGCCTGAGGTGGGAAAATAACATTTTCTGAAGGTTACGCACTTACTGTCACTAACACTTTAATTTTTAAAGAGCTTCAAGGCCTAAAATGAACTCTAAAAAGTGTCAACTACAGCAATGAAGGCAACTTTGGTTAGCATGGTGCATGCTAATGCTTCCATCACAATTGAGACTCTGGTCGCTGAATTAGAGATACATCAAACATTCATTAGTTTGAATGAAGTTTTTACTGAAGTTCTGTAAACTTTGTCTGTAACAGTTGCGTTTGTGGGTGGAGCATGGATAGGTCATCCTCTGTCTGGAGCCACAAAGCTTAGTGCAGTGCATTCATCTTATTCTAGTCACTTTGTTAATTTTCTTTTGGCCATGTATCAGTGAAGAGGAAGGATCTGGCGCTGTTTTCCCACAGGCTGCAGCAGGGCTGTGTACTTGTGTGCTCGTGAGATATTGGCCAACAGTACTTCTCTTGTTCTCTTTGCCTCTCCAGTGTTACTGCAGGTCGCGGGACGAGACCCACATGAAAGCGATGTGGGGAGGCAGCTGCAGTAGACGCTTTGCAGGTGAATAAATACTGCCGCGATGGCAGGATGCGTGTGTGTGTACGGGAGACCGCTTGATGTCAAAAAAGATCATCAGGCACTTGGGGGCTCATGACGGCAACACACAAGAAACCACATTGCTGTTCTTGACGTTTCTAAACAGCCCTGTTTCCACCCCAATAATATTCTTGTATGCAAGACTAGAACAAGAATATTTTGCTAGCAAAACAGTGCAAGGAAATCCTGGAACCTCTATGACAAATTGCATTAAAGACCACAGTTTTAAGACCACATAATCGTGGGCCCCATGGTGGCCCGGGGGCCCTAAGCAACTGTTTATTCGCTTATTGCAAGAAAGGGCCCTATTACTAAATAGGGGTGACATGCTAGTAGCCCTTCCACACAGCGCTGTTTAGAAACACTCTTGACCTTTTAGAAGCAACTGAAAAGCACACCCTTATGCAATATCTGCAAACTATTATGGCTGTTTGTCTGATATGCAGTGACATATTGTCTAAATGAGCACAGAGCCATGCTTGGAGGTCACATCATATATAGGTACACAACATTAATACAGCCTTTTATTCGCTACGATGTGATTCTCAAACAGACAGCTAATCTTGAAATGTTTGTCTGTGGATACAGTTTCTAGTTTGGTTAAAACAATTTACTCCCTTATCCCAAATGTAATTAGGCAGTTAAGGGAGAATTTTCAAAACTTTCTGCAAAATTAAACTGATGAGATGTAAACAAAGTCATTCAGAGTGGTTTGATGTGAAATGGTAGAGAAACTTACTTACCAACTTGAATTTCTTTACATTGATGTTGATGGAACAAGGGGGTGCAACATCTACAATGTCATTTTCTTTACTATTCAACATAAAAGTGAACCTACGTGTGCCTTCTGAGTTTTATATTTAACAATGTTAAAGGTAAAGCAGTGGTAAATCAGGAAAAAAAACTCAGGTGCTATGTTGCTTTAAGACAGTCTTCATGTACCTCACCACCATAAATGGATTTCAAAAATATACATATTAGGCTAAATTCATTTCTCCGAACCATCAAAGACAATGTATCATGCATGAAGTAATGTATTTGTAACCAATCAATGTACTAACTTCCTGTGATGTTGCTTTTAGAGGCACGTCTAGTTCCTATCAGCACTGTTGTGAACAATTTTGACTTAGAAAGTACAACCCCAATTCCAATGAAGTTGGGACGTTGTGTAAAACATAAATAAAAACAATACGATCATTTACAAATCCTTTTCAACCTATATTCAATTGAATACACTACAAAGACAAGATATTTAATGTTCAAATGGATAAACTTTATTGTTTTTTGCAAATATTCACTCATTTTGAATTTGATGCCTGCAACACGTTCCAAAGTTCCGGACAGGGGCAACAAAAGACTGGGAAAGTTGAGGAATGCTCAAAAAACACCTGCTTGGAACATTCCACAGGTGAACAGGTTAATTGGAAACACGTGAGTGTCATGATTGGGTATAAAGGGAGCATCCCTGAAAGGCTCAGTCGTTCACAAGCAAGGATGATGTGAGGTTCACCACTTTGTGAACAACTGCGTGAGCAAATAGTCCAACAGTTTAAGAACAATGTTTCTCAACGTGCAATTGCAAGGAATTTAGGGATTTCATCATCTACAGTCCATAATATCATCAAAAGATTCAGAAAATCTGGAGAAAACTCTGCAAGTAAGCAGCAAGGCAGAAAACCAACATTGAATGCCTGTGAACTTCGATCCCTCAGGGGGCACTGCATTAAAAACCGACATCATTCTGTAACGGATATTATCACATGGGCTCAGGAACACTTCAGAAAACCATTGTCAGTGAACACAGTTCGTCGCTCCATCTACAAGTGCAAGTTAAAACTCTGCCATGCAAAGCGAAAGTCATGGACGTCGTCATGGTCATGGGCCAAAGAGGAAAAAGACTGTCTGGATTGTTATCAGCGCAAAGTTCAAAAGCCAGCATCTCTGATGGTATGGGGGTGTGTTAGTGCCCATGGCATGGGTAACTTGCACATCTGGGAAGGCACCATTAATGCTGAAAGGTACATACAGGTTTTGGAGCAACATATGCTGCCATCCAAGCAACGTCTTTTTCAGGGACATCCTGCTTATTTCAGCAAGACAATGCCAAGCCACATTCTGAACGTGTTACAACAGCGTGCCTTCATAGTAAAAGAGTGCGGGTACTAGACTGGCCTGCCTGCAGTCCAGACCTGTTTCCCATTGAAAATGTGTGGCGCATTATGAAGCGCAAAATACGACAACGGAGACCCCGGACTGTTGAGCAACTGAAGTTGTACATCAAGCAAGAATGGGAAACAATTCCACCTTCAAAGCTTCAACAATTAGTGTCCTCAGTTCCCAAACGCTTATTGAGTGTTGTTAAAAGGAAAGGTGATGTAACACAGTGGTAAACATGCCCCTGTCCCAACTTCTTTGGAACGTGTTGCGGACATCAAATTCAAAATTAGTGAATATTTGCAAAAAACAATAAAGTTTATACATTTGAACATTAAATATCTTGTCTTTGTAGTGTATTCAATTAAATATAGGTTGAAAAGGATTTGCAAATCATCGTATTCTGTTTTTATTTGTTTTACACAACGTCCCAACTTCATGGGAATTGGGGTTGTATCTCTGAAATTGAGCATTTCACATCAAAGCCCTTTAAATGAACTTGTTTACAAATGAACAACTTACAGTTTTAGAATGTGTTTCAAAATGCTGAAATTTGTAAACATTGGTGGATTTCCCCTTTTTAAATAATTATTTATTTATTTATTATGTTAATTATTTAATTATTTATTAATTACAAATCTACAGTCACATTTGTAAAACTTGACAAACTTCTCCCAAATACTTTTCATGTGATATTTGCAATTCATCATTCACACATTTAGTTTGCATTTTACTTCATAATTTTACAGTTTACCTTGAAACCTGTATGTGATGTTATATTTAGCACAGCTGGCGACTGGAGCTTTTGATAGAAAGAAATGTGGCAAATCTTTGTAAAACAATGTGTGAACTGCAGGGTGGGGATAGCTGCTGAAAATTTAGTAGTTAGCTACTTTCCCAAAATTTGTAGCCAGCTACAATTTAGCTACTTTCATAGCACAACTGTTAGAATGTTTGTTTGGGAATCTCCAACTGACACACCAAACAAGCCCAACTGACAGTGTGAACAAGACACTGTATTTAATCCTGTGCCAGAAAGAAACACAATTGAAAATCTGCAAATATAAAAAAAGATCACCAAAAATGATTTTAAGTGTAACGAACAAACTTGCACAACCAATGGCGTGATATCCAACAAGGTGTTTCCTAACAAAAATCAACAAAAATAACTGAATACAAACCAAGCAACTGTATGCAAAGTGCTGTCAACTGTTGAAATAAAACTGCTCCAATTTAAACATTTCAGCAAGATGTACAGACACGACATTCAGAGTCCTCTGTGACTCTGGTTCGACAAACATTGATTATTTGGAGATGAATGGACTTATGTGCATTTATAATCACTCACTGGTTTCCTAAAACGTTTAATCTGCAACAAGTCGCGAAGATGAAGTCGCTTCTCAACCTCCAGCTTCCCGTTCGAATCGATCCCGTTCCACCTCAAATGGTGCAGCAGTACATTCTGGCGCCTCAGGCACCTTTTAAGGTTGAATGGGACAATTCGAACGAGAAGCTGGAGATTAAGAAACTGAAGCCTCGTAAAAAAGTCAAACATTAAGAGACACTTTACAAGAAACTCACAGAGAATTTCCTGAGATGCGAGAAAAGCTGAGCTGAAGCTTAAAGCAGAGAATGTCTGCGTTTTCGTTTATTATATTTTTAGCTGATTAGTACATCAGCACATACTGAGACATACAGCCAAGATGGTAAAACGGCCATAAAATGTTGAGGCTCAGCTAGTGATTTCATTTTTGTTGAAAGGACAAAAACGGTTCTTCTTAACACATCGGTTGCAACCCTTGCGCTAATCCTACTAGTAAGGGGTGATCAGCGTGTGGGGTCAGCACGTGGGGTCCGTTTGCTTGAACTGTCCGCGGCTCAGCCAGGATTGCACAACTGCCACCATCCCAGTTAGTAACCGTGTGCCATGTGGTTCAGGCCTGTAATGAATAGTAGCGAAAATTACCGCTATAGCTACACAACAATTTGTAGGCGCTACAGCGAATAGCTACATTTCATAAAACTGTACTGGCAAGAGCTACTAGCTACAAAAAACTGCGCTGCTTAGCTAAGTTACTCTCCCATCCCTGGGTAACTGTGCATAGCAATGATCACTCACTTGGTCATGGCTGTTTTCTCCAGTGCTGCAAATCAGGATTTTTCTGTGTGGCTGACAAAGAGAGATTATAGCTACAGCATCTTGCGGTAAATATGATTTATAAACCAACCATATAAATAATTTTTTTCATGAATTTCTCTCCAGCCAGTTTCAAAAACTGAAGTATTTAGCAGAAAGAGTGCATTTCAGTATGGCTATTTTTTCCTTATGATAATTGGTTGGGCAACTCCCTCCCATAATGAACAAAATGCCCCTGGCTACAACAATAATGTAGAAAACAAGTAGGCTAATAGATGCTTACAGTCCACCAATAGGAGTCTTAATTTCTTTCTGTACTTTAGTCCATTTTTATATATAACATTTCATACAGTATCTGAAAACATGTGGGCAAGTGTATGTGAGATTACTTAAGAAATCAATGTGGCTTGTATGATTTAGGCAAATATGTGATTCAGGTATGCAGTTGCATAATGCTAATTAGTTAGTATATGCTTCCGTCACTTGTTAGCTACATTATCCTCGTAGCCCCAATGCAAAACTAAAGAAGTAAACTTCAGAAAACAAACATGTCCTGTAAAATCGTCTACATTCGCATTAAGGAGAAAATTGTAGAAATTACATTTTCTGCCAAACTATCGCTTTAAAGTATGTGTTTTCAAAATAAAGTGTGTTTACCCAGAGTTGGTTAAGCTGAAGGCCGGGGTTAGGCAGAGCCTGCTCTGTAGGCTAAAGGCTTTCAGAGACGGCATGCCCTAAATGCTGGGTCAAACTGAGTGAACTCCAAACCCCATGAACTTCCAACAGTCCCTTGACAATACACGCCATCTTCTCATTCCATGTGTGGAGCTCAAAGTTCACTGCAAGTGCAGCAAAAATAGAATGAAACATGCCACTTGCGCACATTCAGAAAAACATCAGTGTCTGGACGCATAACAAGATCAAGTGGATTCTTACAGAGACACAAGGGCTGTGTTTAAAATTCACATAGCGGTAACATGAGGCTCAACGTGTTTGCAGGTAAAGGAGGTGTGACTGGTTCCCCAAAAGTCTAGTAGAGTTCTTCAGTAAAGGGAAATTAATAAAACAGAAGTGGTAATTTTACACAACATACTTTTATTGTGCAATTAAGGAATGTTGCATGTAGTTTAAGGCACAACTCTTTTGTCTCAAATGCCCTGATCTTCTATTCTATTCTATTCTATTCTATTCTATTCTATTCTATTCTATTCTCTAAATAATATTTGAATGACCTTGCTTCAGAGCAAATCTAACTTTTAAATGACTTGGACTTTTTACTAAAATGAGTGAGATCCCATTCTTAATCCATAGGGTTTAATATAATGTCGGCCCATCCTTTGCAGCTATAACAGCTTCAACTCTTCTGAGAAGGCTTTCTACAAGGTTTGGGAGTATGTTTATGGGAAATTTTGACCATTCTTCCAGAAACACATTTGTGAGGTCAGACACTTATCCGCTCTAATTCACCCCAAAGATGTTCTATTGTGCTGAGGACTCTATGCAGGCCAGTCAAGTTCTTCCACACCAAAATCCACACCATGTCTTTATGGACCTTGCTTTGTGCTCTGGTGCGCTGTCATGTTGGAACAGGAAGGGGCAATCCCCAAACTGTTCCCACAAAGCTGGGAACATGAAAATGTCCAAAATCTCTTGGTCTGCTGAAGAGAGTTCCTTTCACTGGAACTAAGGGGCCGAGCCCAACTCCTGAAAAACAACCCCACACCATAATCCCCCCTCCACCAAACTTTACACTTGGTACAATGCAGTCATACAAGTACTGTTCTCCTGGCAACCGCCAAACCCAGACTCGTCCTTTGGATTGTGAGACAGAGAAGCACGATTCACTCCACTGCTCTAGAGTCCAGTGGTGGCACGTTACACCACTGCATTTGACGATTTGCATTGTGTTTAGTTATATAAGGTTTGGATGCAGCTGCTTGGCCATGGAAACCCATTCCATGGAGCTCTCTATGTACTGTTCCTGAGCTAATCTGAAGGCCACATGAAGTTCGGAGGTCTGTAGCGATTGACTCTGCAGAAAGTTGGCGACCTCTGTGCACTATGCGCCTCAGCATCTGCTGACTCTGCTTTGCCATTTTACGTTGCCTACCACTTTGTGGCTGAGTTGCTGTCGTTCCCAATCGCTTCCATTGTGTTATAATACCACTGACTTAGGTAGTGAGGAAATTTCACAACTGGACTTGTTGCACAGGTGGCATCCTATCACGGTACCACGCTGGAATTCACTGAGCTCCTGAGAACGACCCATTCTGTCACAAATGTTTGTAGAAGCAGTCTGCAGGCCTAGGTGCTTGGTTTTATACACCTGTGGCCATGGAAGTGATTGGAACACCTGAATTAAATTATTTGCATGGGTGAGTGAATACTTTTGGCAATACAGTGTAACACAGAAAGACTAGTCAGTACATGACTAACAAACACAGCCTTGAACAGTTGTACACAATTTATAATTCTTTTCATTAAAAGACAAGAATGTTTATTGCAGAAGTCATATGTTTCAGTAGTGACATTTCTTAAGGTTACACACTGATTTTCAGACTTTGAGACACATTTACTTCAAAACAATGGGATCTAATTACTCACTATGCAGTCCCACTTCCTACTGTAAAATGTAGGGGTGTGGCTAAAATAAGACTCTACCTAAGGACTCTTTGTATTTGGGTAGTGACAATTTTTTCAAACATTTTTTTATTTCAAAAGTTGTAATTTAAGGGTTAAATATTTTTAAAAATTTAGCTTATTGTCTCCATTAATACTTCCACTTTTCCTTCTGGGTCGCAGGGGGTGCTGGAGCCTATCCCAGCTGTCATTGGGCGGGAGGCAGGATAACACCCTGGACAGGTCACCAGTCCATCACAGGCCTACTTGGGTTTAAATAGATCATAAATAATGTGAATATCTAAGATCTGTAAACTACATTGTGGTTTTAAATAGTTCTTTTTACTGTTCTGTTAAATAGTTCTTTTTAAAGTTTCTGGCTGTGTGGAAGTTTATTTTAGGGAAACTGCAAAGCATAAAAACCAGATCAAGGTGTTTTGCAGATAAATTCAGAATCTTTCAATAGAGACTCGCAATGCACTTAAGAATCAATTTATTTTTTCACTCCTACTACACGCTGTAAGCTACCACATGGAAAACATTAGATGTTCAAAACTGAAGAGGGGGATTATGGCAGCAATTAATACAGTAAGAGGATAACACTAGTCACTAAATATTAGAAACAGTTTATGGTCAAAATGTATCTAAAGCTTCTTTAGGACGCCAAATACTCTAACCACTAAAATGAAACCCTATATGCCTCATGTGAATTTTGACTGCATCCATCAAAGCCAAATCTCCTTTCTGAGTGTGTGTGTGTTTGTGGCATGAGGTGGTAAATGAATGTGTCAGCGGGGGTCTGAGGCTCATGCACGAGCGTGTGAAAGGGTTAAGGAGGTTTTAGCCGGGGAGCAAATACCCCAGATTAAATGGCCTTTAGCACAATAAACCGGATTGAGTCCTGATAACCCACATTAACAAGCAGCGAGATGGAACCTTTTAGTCCCACAACAATGTAATGAGTATCTAAGTATCAACCGGCCTATTAAAAGCCATCTGCTGGACCTCCTGGCTGGAGGGAGCAAAGAGAAGGAGGAAAAGCTTTACACAGAGGATTTCACATTACTGCTCAAAAGTTTGTGATCACTGTTTTCAATTATATAAAACTGATTTCATTACAGAACTGATTGTACCATTGCCACTACTCCAAAACTTTGTAGACTGCATATTACTTGTAGGAAGCTGCAAAGAATTATGAAATTCAGATGAAGAGAGCTATAGATCACCCAGAATTCCACGTATTTCAAAAGCAGTGAACAAATCTCCAAGATGATTACTGGTTAAGACATTACTATAAATTGACAAATGTTCATAGTTTATCATTTAGCTTCTTCTTGTTCACAAAATACCTGAAATATTGGATAAAGTGTCTTCAACAATTCTTCTGGTGTCTAGCTTAATCAGGCTTAAATAAAACAAGTGTTTCCAATGGTCTAGCTGGAGATTTAACTTTAAAATCTAAGGTTTACTTGCAGACTCGTGGTTCTAGTTGTATAATATTAGGTCTATCAATAGATTGTTGATTCTTGCTGTAGATTTCTGGTACCTACTGAAAACACTTGGTACACTCTTGGGTCTGCCTGTAGACTCTTAGTTCCAGCTGTTGAATCTTGGCTTTTGCTGTAGGCTCTTGGTTCTAGCTGTAGACCCTTATGTCTGGCTGTGGATTCTTGAGACTAGCTGTAGACTATTGGATCTTGCTGAAGACAAGGGGTGCACATCTCCAGTCCTGGAGGGTTGGTGTCCAATCCAGCTTGGACTTTTCCCTACTCAAACACACTGTAAATCTGCCAATTAACAGATGAGTGTAATCAGGTGTGGTTGAGCAGGGCCAGAGTTGTGCACCCCAGCTGTAGACTCTTGTTTCTAGATGCAGACTCTGGCATCTAGCTGTAGATTCTAATGTCTACCTGTATAATCTTGGTTTTAGCTGTAGACTCTTGGTTCTGGCTGTAGATTATTGGTTCCAGCTGTAGACTCTTAGCTCTAACTGTAGACTCTTGGTTCTTGCTGTAGACTCTTGGGTTTAGTTGTAGAGTCTTGGTTTAAGCTGTAGACTGTTAAGTCTAGCTGTAGAATATAAGATCTCACTGTTAAATCTTGCTTTTTGCTGTAGACTCTTAAGTCTAGATGTAGACTTTTCTAGCTGAGGATGATTCCAAACATTTGGACAATAGTGCAGATTTTTTTTTAGGTTTTAAAATAGGTTTTAAGATAAAGAAGGTTTTAAAATAATACAGTATAATTCATGTGCTAATGGACTGTTGGGCCCAACAGCATTTAAGCCTTTCACTGCTCATGCTGAAGTGTATTAATGGAGCGGCTGAAGGAGAGGACGTCTGTATATGGCCACAAACTGGCCTCATCCACTCAATTAGGCCGAGCAGTGAGGAACAGACAGCTCTCTCACAGAGGAGACAGAGAAAAAAGGCAGCCAGACAATGTCTGCATTTAGTTCTTCGTCTGCCTCCTGATTTCTGCCGCTCCGCTTGATGCTACTGGCCTCTGTGTATGTTTGTGTGTGTGTATGTTGGTGACGTGGTGGGGCAGGGCCTCTGTGGACGCCTACAGCCCAGAGGAAATCAGAAGCAGCGTTGGGGGGGGGGGGGGGGGGGGGGGGGGGGGTTGGGGGGGGTAGAGTGGTGGAGGGGGCGAGTGAGAAAGCGAAGCTGCTGGGATGGTGAGGGTCCAATGGGAAGGGGTGGAGGCGCACCCAATCCCTCCCCCTTCTTCTGCAGAATAAACTAACAGTGCAGGTCCACTGGAGGCAGGGGCACTGCTCCACTTTTCACCGTCATCAGACTCCAGCACACCACCTTGCCAGTTAGAACAGAAATCAAAGGCAGAACAAAAATCAACAAAGTATCTTGATATTGAAATAAAATGTGTTTATTTCAGACACTTGCAAATTCACATTTTCTTAGAAAACATTTCTCTAAATCAGCTACTTCAACCAAGCTCTTCTGGCTCTTGGTTCTTGCCTTAGACTGTGTGCTAACTCAAGATACTTTTGCTGTAGATTTTTGGTTCTACCTGTACACTCTTGGGTCTACCTGTAAACTCTTGCTGTGGTCTCTTGGTTATAGATTTAGACTTTTGTTCTGCCTGTAGACTCTTCATTCATGTTGGTGAACCTTGGTTCTACCTGGATACTCCTGCTGTAGATTTTTAAGTTCTTGCTGTATACTGTGCGTTCTTGTTCTAGACTCTTGAGACTACCTAAAGACTCTTGCTGTATACTCCTGGTTCTAGCTGTAGATTCTTGTTGTAGAATACTGGTTCTTGTTGCAGATTCCTGGTTTCAGCTGTAGACTCTTGGTTCTTATTGTAGATTAATGTATTTTGATCTTAATGTAGTTTTCTTCTGTAAACACTTGGTTCTACCTGTAGACTGCTGGCTGTAGCTATATCTCAATTTATTTCTGTCTTATTTCTGTCTCTGTATCCTTTTTTCTCTCTTTGTGCCTCCCTGTCTCACTCTAGATCTCTCTATCTCAGTTTATCCTCTCTATCTTTGCTTTCTTTCTTAGTGCCTATCTCAGTATCTCTCTGTCTTTCTTTTTGTCTCTTTCATTTTATATCGCTCCCTCAATCTCAGTGTACCTCTTTCTAAGCTTTCTCAGTTTCTTCCTCCCTCTGAGTTTATTTCTCTCTGCCTGTATCTGTGCATATCTCTCTTCCACTTTCTGTTTATCTCTCCCTGTCTCTACCTTAGTTTATCTCTCTTTCAGTGTCCCTACATCAGTTTATCTCTCTATCTCAGTTTTTCTCTCATTTTGTCTCTCTATGTTTGGCTTAGTTAATTTTGTTTTAGTCTCTCTCTCTCAGGTGTGAGATGTTTATGAACAGGAACATCTGTATAAGAGATAAAGATAGATGTTGAGTTTCCTCTCTCTGGAGCCTGTGTGTGAATGGAGGCCAAGCACAGTTCAGTCATGCTCTTTTCTCCTGTTCAACAGCACTAGCGGACCTGCTGTTTGCCTAAAGCCTCAGAAGACTCCTGTCCAGCCTCCCAGTGCAGGACAAGAGCAAATGAGGAATTCAGACCACTGAAGGTTGAACTTGATCAAAGCTGCAGTCTGCAGGCCTTGCTCGCTGAAACTGGGGCTTCAGCTTCCCCCTTTCCCTCTGCCCAGAAAGTCGAGCTCCTAGTTTTGTCGTACGAATAATTATTTCACTGGTCATTAATGCTGCTCTCAAAGGCAAGGTCTGTTTTAATATTAATGTCTGTGGGGGACGCGGAATCAAAACCGTAGCCATGCTTCAGCACCAGCATCAGAGAGCCGGGGGTATGGAGCGAGAGGAGCTTTGATGCTCTCCTCTGTTTCACAGTCCAGCGACCGCATTGTTATTCCTGAGCTGTTTCACCGCTAATGAGATTTCCAGGCAAGCCGAAGCCGTGTTTTCCTTGTCCTGTCTTACGAAACTTAAGACGTACCACTTCATCCCCCTTTTCCAAAAAAGGCAGCACTCTAATGTAGCCCCTTATAGTCTCCCTAGCCCCTTACCATGACACAGTGACCACACCAGTGCACCAGTGCTGCAAAAATTTATTTGGCCCTTCTCCAGCGACTACAGGCAGTTAGTAAATCAAAGGGGTATTTCAACTTAAAACTGGAGTTGAATATGTTATTTGTAGTTTTGGGGGCCTCATGTGTTTGACAGATATTGTTCTCACACTACAATACCCAGCACACACTATGCAAATACAACGTACATTGAGACAGTTAGCCTACTCAGCTATAGGCTAAACAATAAATCATTAGCATTAGTGTAACTCCTACCTACACTGCTGAACAAAGTTGCAAACTGAGGTAAGATATGTTCATAGCCATCAAACTAATTGCTTAACTTTAGCTTTGAGCTTGTTTTCCTTTTTATCTGACAAGTCGATTGTGTGTTTGAATAATATTTTCGCTCTATTATAATAATGATTTGATGACAGTTACACTATTTGCCTTCCAACTGCATTTACCAGCTAACAATGTTCCTCCTATCTTCAGGATACCAGCTTCAAACGTTCCTCCTATCTTCAAGATACGTTATCGGAAGGGGATTTTCCTAATTTAAATTAGTTGGAAAATCTTGCACCACTGCAGCACCACTGTAGGGTGAGAGTAGGCATGTTTACTAGCGATTACTATTTTCATCTCCTCATGAGGAGGACGGGTGATATTCTAATAAATAACAGCTACATTGTAAAAATAATTATAGTACGTTTTGGTTTTCTGACTGAAGAGCTAAAATGCCTTAGACGTGTCAGACCAATGAATCATTTATTTACATCAGTAATCAGAATCAGTGACTCACAGATAGCACAGTAAAATACAGGGCTCCATAAAAAAGCTCAAGCTGAAGTGATTCATTGAAGGTATTTATATAATGTTCACTTCAGTTAGTCTTCCTTTATGTATAATCTAGCTAAAATAAGCTAAAACAAAACAAGATACTGCTCTTTTTCAAACTTCAGTGATGTCACTATCAATAACATGGCAGAAATACATTTTTAAATTATCTTTGATGTTTTCTCTATATTTCGTTTTTGATTTAAGGAGGATGGTCTTTCTTCTAGGTTAACTGTCCAGCTGCCTCTGCCAGCGACTGGATGATGGCTCTCACTCACTCACACATTGGCAGACATGGAGGCCGCTGGGCCAGAAGCGGGTGGAGCCGCTGGTGTGATTCCGTGCAGGGAGGCCGCTCGGGGCCCCGCTACATTCATGCCAAAGGCAACGGCAGTGCACAGGAGTAAAAATGGAGATTGCATATTCCCCAGACTGTAGTGGAGCCACGCAGTGGGAAGTGGGTAAAAGTAAACAAGGCATGTGGAGGAAGGGGGAAAAAAAAGATTATGCTGAAATCACCATCGCTTAAAAAAAATAAAAAGAAAAATGTCTGACGAAATTTGGTGACCTGCTGGCCTTTCCCACAGCCATAAAACCCCCAGCACACATGGCTCGCATGCTCTCTTTCTCTCACTCGCTCTCTCTTTGTCGCACTCTTGCTCTTTGTCAAAGGGACCCATTACACTTTAAAAAAAGAGGTGCCACAAGGGTTCTTCAGAGCTTTGGAACTTCTGGTTCCCTGAAGAATTTTTTACATGGATGGCTCAACGGTCAAGATTCCATACTAGTTAAAGTTTTTTCTTAGAACTCTAAGCCCAAGCAAAGAACCATTTAGGGTGTAACTGTAAAGGGTACTGTAACTGTAACTAAAACTAACTGTAAGTGGCATCAAACTCAAACAAATTACATCAAATCAAATCAAATTTATTTGTATAGGGCTATTTTACAACGGATGTTGTCACAAAGCAGCTTCACAGAATTCCAGAAAAGACAAAGTTTTAACAAGAATGTAAAAAATGTAAAAACCCCCCAGCAGGCAAACCAGGGGCAACAGTGCGAGGAAAAACTCCCTCAGAACTGAGGAAGAAACCTTGGGAGGAACCAGGCTAACCAGGGGGGACCCATCCTCCTCTGGTCAAACTACCTACAAGTGATTATACTACTAATATTAATAGCAGTAGTATGGGCAGTAGGAATAGCTAGGAGTCTATGAAAACATCAGTGAAGGGTGGGCAGCTAGTCCAAGTCAGGTGGCAGTAGCTGGGGCGTGGGCAGCTGGTCTGAAGTGGGTAGCAGGAGAGCTCGGCAGTCGGTCGTCCTTCAGTGTCAGGCCGGACATGTGGGCGATTGTATACTTGGGGAAAAAAAAAGCAAGGAGAGGGAATTAGTTTTATTCTGTCTGTTTGTACGTAAAACAGGGGATGTAAACATTTACAGAGTGTGGCTAACGACTCCGGCAGATCTGACTATGACAGCTTAGCTAAAAGGAGAGAACCAGAAGGAGACACAGACACGGCAGCACTCTGAAACACACTCTTTGGCATCCCTCCGCTCCACCGTCCACAAACCTGGGTGACCGTGTGCGAGCAAGGAAAAAAGCTTCCCATTTTTTTCAAGTATGAATTTGAACTACATTGAAGTTTTCATCTAACGTCCACCTAATGTCGTCATCTACAATATGAGAATAAGTATGGGAAGAAGTGCATCAGCCAATGTTTAATAACAATTCTTCTGTCATCATAAACCACAAACTAATGATTGTTAATATTAGTAGTAATAGTAGACAAAGTGTTTACATCAGTATTTAAGTGTTTAACAATTTAACAGTAATATTGTATGGGCCTCTTATTTTGATGGAATTAATGTCATGAAATAATTTAACAATGCAGAATTAACTATTTGTCTAATTTAGAATAACAGCTAAGAGCTAAATGAGAATTAGTTCTAGTTTAATTACAGCCATGCTCGCTGAGTGTGCAGTGTTTATGCTGTGTTAGGTTTATGTCTGAATGGTTCCTCTTGCACGCAGCGTTCTATTTTTGCTTGTAACACCGTAAGCATCAGCCTAAGCTGATTTTATGTAGCTTATGTTGGGTAACCAGTCACAGTGCTTGGCCAGGGAAGGAAATCTACATGTCAGATGTAAATATTTAGCCACAGCAAAAAATATTTGTTGAATTGTAAGTGTGACGGCCCATATGCAGCTGTCTTTGTGTCAGTAGTTTGAGACGCTTGGTGTATCTGATCTTTAACTGATCAATGAATGCAGAAGAGTAGAGGATCATTCTAATTAGGCACTTCTCTGGCTGCAAAAGGGGGACTGACATGAACAGGCACTTTCACTTGGTCAGAAAAGGTAAAATATGTAGAGACCTCAAACTTTCTAGTAGTTCATTACATTACACTGAAAGAAGAGTTTGTGAGACAGATCCAGCACATAAAAACAGTTAGAAATAAGCTGTGGTTGAAGTTGGAGATGATGACAGTCATTTGGAAGACAAAGGAGGAATTGACCACTTCTAGAATCATCATCTATAGAAAAGGTTAGCGGAAGGGCAGCAGGGCAGCATTTACTGTTTGACAGGCAACAGCCTGGATGTGTCAGGGGTTTCGATCTGATTTGGGTTTAACTGCGTTCTTCTCACTCTCACACCTAGAACACAGATTGTGGTTAGCACCAACAGTGCAAGCTGACACATGACACTTCCTGCCATTGTGGCTTCTTGAAAGATAGGGTGTGAAAAAGAAAAAAATAGAGATATGCCATCTAGTTCTCTATATTGTCGCCAATATCGGCCCCCTTAAAGACCCAGGGAACATAAATCTGTCTTTTCTTTCTAATTAGGTTAGTCTTGCTCTTGCAGGCAAACAAGAATAAGAATACCCTGAATAATGTTCCAGTGACCAATAAATCACATTATATTTTTCTGGTCTTGATGTAAACTGGGAGGTCCTAACCTTAGTTAACACTACTGTAAACATCCTTGTTACCAGTCACAATGCTGATGTCTCTTGCCCTGACCACATTAAACAGTTTCAGAGTCTGAGAAATTTACCGTCACAAGCCAGATAATGATTTTAAGGTTTTATGAGTGCCAGAGCAGGCTGGTAGTGTTGGACCGAGAGCTGTTACTCAAGCTACTCATTAGCCGCGCCCACACAGTTCTCAGATAGGTCTGATCAGTGTTTTAAAAGCCACTCAAGTTTAGTACAATACAAACACTTTTAATATTTTACTCTGAGGCTTTAAGGAACTTAAAATGAGTCAACAAAGCCAATTAGTCACTGATGATATGAGTTATGGTCTGCCCCCACCAATGGGCCTAAAGTTTTATTTCACTTCCATAACCTGAGAATAGCTCAGCCAGTTTGAGCTGAAGCCCTGTAGTTACTGAATAATGAGCCTTATTATGTAATAAGAGATTTTAAGGGGCTAATAACGCTCTATAACAGCAATGTGAATCTTCAACTGAAAACGGATTTGATTCACAATATATTGTATTTTGAATTTATTTTTTGTAAAATTATTTGATTTGATTCAACAGTTTGATCTAGTGATTTCACACGCAAGCCAGAGATGGCATGGAAAGAAGGAAAATCTATTTCCCCAAAAATAGTAGCTAACTGAAATCATGATATGATAAGATGATAAGAGCAATTCCTTTTAGAGAATTAAAGAAATAAATAGGGCCTATATTGTGGATAGTATTTTAAACATAAATTCTTTTCAATCTCATAGGATAATATAGTGGTGGCTGTCAGCTTAGTTATTCTGTGACTTCAAGTTCAGTATAGCCTACACACTGTATTTTTTTCAAAATAAAGCTTTTTGGCCTATTTGTAGCTTCGCCTTCTTCATTCTTCACCACCATCTCTACAATATCATGCTTTCAAATTGAAAACAGTGACTGGAGGGGGTGAGTTAAGGCACACACACACTGAGTTAAAGCAAAAATGTCTCTAACTGGAACAGCTGAACAGCTTTTAGCTTAGCAGTTAACTGCATTTTTTTGTATCACTATTATGTGATTACAAGACAACCACAATTTACAACAATAGCTTGCCAACAACTGATAAAATTAAATTAAAAGCAAAGCTGTTGTTTGGTTTATTTCTGATCAGCAGTACCCAGACATTGATTTGTAAAATGAAGTTGGTGGAGAATGTCACTTATTTGTTTAAATACCATATATATATTTTTTTGTTTAATAATTCCTCTGATGCGTAGTATTTCCTTTTTTTTTATTAATTGGGAGGAATTATAAACGACACATCGAGAACTGCATGAAGTAACACAGTCATATGCAAAAGTTTTTTTTCCCCAAATGAAAATAAGTTACTTAAAGCAACATAAATATGCCATTAAAAAACAAAAACAAAAAAACTAAACAAAACACATTATTTGTTTAGGTTTTTTCCAGTGTGTTATATTGAGCAAATAAACTATAATTGTGTATTAAAATGTGCAGAAGTGTGTTCTCTGTTGATCAAGGGCCCCAAAACTTTCGCATACAATGGTATATCTTCTATTGTTTCACTGCACCATGAAAAAAAAACGCTTTGTTTCTAATTTAAATGATGTGGGTGCTGCGACAAACTGCGAAAGTCAATTAATCAAATAATGGCCCTCGCAGGAGCACTTAGGCTGCATTAAGTAATGTGTACATTTTTCTGGATACAGAATGTCGGTACAGTACTGAGGCTGGAGAAAGCTGCACATCACAAGAGGAGCAGAATATTCCGAATAAGCAGTCTCATGGGTATTGGAAGATTCAATATGATGTTTAGACTGAAGGTCATTTTGCACATAAAAAGGCAGGCAAACAAGCAAATAGATCTCAAGTATAGGTCAGTTCAGGCTGTCTGAGAGTGGCAGAGGGTTTTAGACTGCGCTATCTGGATCGCTTCCCTCTGGCATGCGGATTACTGCTTCATACACTCAAGGCTGTCTGCATAACCAAATGGACAGAGCTACATTATACCACTGGCTTCAGATAACTGCAGTGAATGATACGGCTAATCATTTGGTGGCTCCTGTGGAACGCTGAGACAGAAGAGAAAGATTTGATTGGAAGTATATGCGACCAGTCAAAACAAAGCAGGGCAGACATATAAGATCCTCATGCATGATTGGCATTGCCTCCCAGGCACATCTCTCTCTCTCTCTCACTCTGCTAACCTCCCTCCCCCACTCAACCCCAAACTGAACATCAAGGCTTGCTCCAGGTTTTTCCCAGATTTCTGCCCCCTCTTTCCCAGTCTAAAGTCCAAAGCTGTTACAGATTTACAACTCTGGGAAGGTTATTGAGGGTGTATTATACTGAGAGCTGGGCTAATCTGAGCTGAATAGGCTTTGGTCAAGTGGCACACTGTCCTACTAACAAGTTGTAGTCAGGTAATGTAGTCTCATTTCAACACCTCAGAAACAGAAAGGTATCTAAAAAAGTCAGAGCAGAATTAATTTACACAATTTTCCCCATATCCTAACTGTACATCAGCCTAGACATGTTCGGTATGAAGACTGTTTCTTTAGTTTGTCACTGGAACTACAAACCTAATGTAGCTAAGATGTAATAGAAACCAATACTGACCAATTAGCATTATGCAAACCACACCACACACTTTCCTCAAACTGCAGAGTATTGTTAAGCAATCTCATAGACATTGCTTGTATAGTTTCTGACACTTTACAACATCTGTTATCTACAAAAATGGTCAAATTCAGGCTTCAAGATGGCTGCTACTGCAGTTTTTAGCTTTGTGAAATATGTCTGTGCATATTTATGGGTAACAATGTGTCCAACACTATTTACTTGAAGCAATCTGAAGCAAGCACGTGATTAATAATGGCCAACGCATAGTACTGAGCTGCAGATAGAACAAAGCTCAGTGACAGCACAGACAGGTATCAAGCTCAAGGTTATTTTATACTCTATTAATACAGATTTAATTGAATAGACCTTTCATCATCTTTTAGTAACATTCAATAGCATTAGCTAACTGACCATTAGCATTTGTCTGTTCAGATGGTGGATTGACTGCATTTCTCAGTGTAAATGTCAAGCCCCATAGAATGTACTATGGCTTTTTGAAGTCCTTTTCTGGGTGTCATTTAAAAAGGAATTACTATTATTTTGTTTAATTTTCTGCATAATTCAGTCATTGAGATGTAAACAAAATCATTCAGAGTAATTTCAACTCTGAAAGACTCAAATGCTCTTTACAGTGGTTGTGATAGGAAACAGAGGTGGCAAGGTCAACAATGCAAATATAAGTATTTTAGTACTTGAACCCTCCAGAGATTCTACCAGTCCTCTGAGTTTTTATATGTAATGTTGATAATAGAATAGAGCTAGAGCGAGAGAGAGAGAGAGAGAGAGAGAGAGAGAGAGAAAACTAATTATTGAGTGCTATTTTGCCTTACAATGCCCTTCATGTACATTTCTGCCACTAATCTATTTTTAAAAATATATTTTAGGCCAAAACTTTATCCAGAAACGTAAAACAAAGTCTCAGGCATTATGTAACGTATTTGTAGTAACTTTCTGTGAGGTGGCTTTCAGAGGCATTAAACTCAGACATCACCACCATTGTGAAATATTCTGACTAGTAAGTTTCTCTAGAATGGTGCACTTCACATCAACTCATTCTGAATGACTTTGTTTACATCTCAAAGACCTTGTTTATATGGTTTCTGACACTTTATTTCATCTATTACAGATAAGCTGCCTGATGCTTGAGAAACTGAGCAGTGATTGCAATATGCTTGTTGTGCGGTAATGTTTAAGCATGTGGTTCATACAATGGTAAAGAGATTATAAGCTAATGTGTTGTCAGAAACCAGAAGGTAGACCAGTGCCCCAATGGTTACTCTAATAAAACAGCCATTTCTGAGTTAGATTACTGTCACCCTGCTTGTGACAGTGTACAGTAGCAGTGTGACATACCATTCTAATGACACACATCCTTCTAACACAAGGATGTTCTGACACTAATTAAGGCCTACGCACCAAAACGCATCAGTCTTACATCTCCCCCCACTGAGCACTGAACACTCAGAAACGAGGAAATGAAAATCTACCCCAGTAAAAAAAGACCGGTCTGTGGAACACTGCTGTCTGGCTGCAGTCAAGGGGAAGTATGTGGTGTGTCAAGCTTACAGACGTTAATTGATATGTGTGTGTGTGTGTGTGTGTGTGTGTGTAGGATGACTCCACTCCCCTGAGAGACGGCGTGTGCACACTTCCTTTAGCAGCAGAGGGCCGCGGGTGTGGCACATCATGTACGTGCTTAACCAGCTCTCTCTGTACTGCTCTTTCTCACTGTCTCTCTCACATATACACACATTACTGTGAAGCACAATGCAACTTACCTAACTTGCTCGGCCTACGCCCATGCCTCCAATGCACACCATCAACACAACAGGCTTTGTGTGAACCCTGTCAGTGGTCACAGGGACTGAAGCCAAACGCTGCTTCTAGAACATCTACCTAAGCATTTACAGAGGTAAAAAGGACCGTTGCTGAAGGTCCTCTGCTCTTCACTAGGCTGAGTCAGCAGTGAATTTGAGATTCTTTCTACATTTCACGGTATATGGTGGAAATGTTTTTTGGCATGCTTGTCTATGTGTACGTATTCAATTTGATTATGATTCTTTAAGTAATGGTTTGGTGAAAAAGTCAAACTAAAAAAAAAAAAAAAACAGTTTTAGAGTACAAATGTTACTACTTTAGAACATTAGAACTGGAGCAGCGTGGCTAACATTGCTAACCAACACCAGAACCCAGCACTCACCCAAATAGCCCAAATTGTTTCTGAACAAAACAGATCACTAAAACTTCGGCCAAGTCTCTCAAACCACATCCAGGTCTTCATTAAGGTCATGAAGACTTGTTCATGTGGTTTAGGACTCAGTATGATTTACTGTGGGCTATAAAAATGAGCAAAACAGCAGGCAGCTTCTTTAGACAACAGGGCCTGTATTCACAAGCCACTTCAAGAGGAGGAGTGATCTAGTATCAGTATTTGTGACAATGACAGTCAAACACATTGGAATCTGTTTCAAGATCAGTCCTGCTTTGTGAGTACCAGCCCTGGTGTTCTCTGAAATGGCTGCCTGTAGCGTTTCAGGCTGTAGTCAAGTTTTGATTATTAGTTCTATAGCTCATAGTAAGTCACACTGTGTCCTAAACTACATGCACAAGTCTGTGTTCATTATTGAAGGTCTGGAAGTGAGTTGAGAGAAGTTTTGGGGATTCATTTTGATAGAAACAATTTGGGCTGTCTAGTCTTCGTTAGCAATGTTAACCTCATAGCTCCAGTTATAAACTAAAGAAGGAAAACAGGTTTTGGTCGAATGACTACTTAACTGATCTCAGGAAAAGTGAACAAATTAGATTTTTTGCCAAACCATTCCTTCAAGGTCAGAGCACACCAACTTATCATTCTCCAACAGTATGCCATAACATTCTTCAACATCAGTGTGACTGTTGGAAAATTCTAGAATGCCCTCTGTGAATTCTTATGTGAATCCTCTGTGTATCACCATTCTTGTTCTAGAATGTTTTCCATCACTTATAGTGTTCTTAATGTTCTCCACCATTTACACGGTTCTAGAATGTCCTCCACCATTCAAACTGTGCAAAAAGGTCCAGTCCATGCTCACTCTGTTCCAAAGTGTTCTCCTTCTTCTCTTTCATTGTTCTAGAAATATTCTGCCACCGTTCACACTGTTCTACAATGGGAAGGCCCTATTGATGCTGCTCAAAAATGTTCTCTTTAAATCAAATTGTTCTAGAATGTTCTCTCATTTTCACACTGATTCTTGTCTTTTTGGTTCTAATTATAGAACAGTCTGAAGCAAAGTGACAACATTAACATGTTCATTTTACAAAATGCATTATAAAATTGCAATTTAAATATTTTGGTATGAATCAGAATTATTTGTAAAAAATACACTGAATACACAAGTATGACTATTGTTACAGAGGTGAAAACACAAAAAATAAAAGACAAAAACAATACAGCAACCTTTTTTACATTTACATTTGAAACAGATGTTTCTTTAGTACTGTTCTATTTAGAACCATGTTCTTTTAGAATGGTTCTTTGATTGATGGAGAATGTGTTGTTTGTGATTATATATGGAACCTTTTTGGAAGTACTTCTATGTAGCACCAAAAAGGGTTTTGCTATTGTTACGAAGTCAAGATTGTAACGATAGAAGAACCTTTTTTGGTGCTACATAGAACCATTTTCAAAAAGGTTTTCAAAAACCATTTTGAAAATATTCAATATTTAAAAAAATGACACATGGCTGTCTGGGAGTAAAATGTTGTGACCCTGCATTGAGCTGCTAGTGAGCAATGCGATGGAAAAAGCTAAAAAGCCATTCCACCCAAGATGACCAAAGATGAAGCTAAAGGAATTCACAACACAGACACACTGTAGGGTAATGTGGGTAGAGAAGTTCGGCAAATGTACTCAGAAAAACAACACAATATCTGATTATGAATTAGTGGAACACATTTTCTGCACAAAACAAAATCAGCTGGATACCTCTTAGATACAAACAGCAGAGAGGAGAAAAAGTAAACAGCACTTACCTCAGATTCACTTCTTTGAGGCTTCATCCAAAAAAATTTACTGGGTACAGCAGCAGATTTTAGAATATCTTGCAGAAGACCTTCCTTGTAATCATCTAGTAATAAATAATCATATACACAAAGATTTTGCACATTGCCAAAAGCCACAGTTTGCACATGTTTGTATCCATGGGCAATCAACTGTAATGTACCAGGCTACCTGCAGTCTCTCTGTTCTGTTTTTGCTAAATGGAATACACCTCAACAACTAAAAACCAACCTTTATCATTATTTGATATGCAGTTTCTAACTCTTTTAGTAAGATATTCTTGTGCTAGGACTACATATCTGTGTAGAACATGCCCTTGCACTCAAGCTTCCCAGTTTGAAGGTGCAACAGTACAATAAATTGGGATGTTATGTGGATGATAATGTAGTAGATAATGTAGTTTAGCCCAAAAGTGTAAATTAAAAGCCCATGCCATTTTTAAACATCTGTTTGCATCACTTTTGGACAAAGTTTGATGCAAGCACATGGAGATTTTAACCAGTTCCAGTTCTACATTAAAGGAGCAAAATTAGGCCAGGCAACATGTTTTAGCCGATCAACTACATTTGTGGTAAGTGGAAAATCATGTAAATATTCCTCTAATCTTTTGACCATAGCTGTAAATAAGGCTGTTCAATTTACAGAGGAGTGCTATGGAATATCAATTTTTATTCAGAAAAACAATTCAGGGTCATCTGTGAAGATGTGTAAACTATAGACATACACGGGCTTCATAAAGCCTCACTTTGTAATGTGGCATAGTGGCACAAGCCGCAGACAGCATGGGTCCTGTTAGTGTTGTGCAAAAGCATGAGGACAATGACGGGAGGAGGTTGTAGTTGGACGGGTTGTTCCAGAGTCACCTTGATGTCTTTAACATCTTCCGAGTGCCCCGCCTGGCAGGACACAGGGCCGCTGTTGAAAGAAGGCTGAGAGTCGACATGCCAGTGAATGCACTTCGGTCTCATTTGTTTTTGTAACCTTTGATAAAGTATTTGGGAAGAGGCAGAGCTGTCAGTGAGGCAGCATGGCTGAGCTGTGCAGTAAAAGGCTGTGCTTTTGGCAGACGGTGTGCTGTAGCCATGTGGCTAAGACTGACCCTACCAGATCAATACACATGGCTTTTGGGTATTGACTGACTGAGAGTACCACGCTGTTCAGGGAGAGAGAGAGAGAGAGAGAGAAAGATAGAGTGAGAGAGAGAGAAAAAGAGAGAGAGAGAGAGACAGAGGAGAGAGGAGAATGAAAGGAGAGCAACAGAGAGTGAAAACAAAAAGTTAAATGTCAGAGAAAGGAAAGAAAGAATGAAATAAAGAAAGACAGTAAGTGAGAGAGGAGACAGGAGAAGGGAAGGAGGAATAGAAAGTGAGAGGGAGTGAGAGACGGGAAGTATAGAAGGATAGAGAGGGGAATGAGAACAAATGATGGAGTAAGGGAGAGTCAAACAGAAAGGAGAGCGAAAAAAGCAATAGCGAGTGAGAGAAAGGAGAGAGTGACGGAGAAAAGGATAGGGAGAGAAGGAAAGAGGAGACAGCGATGAAGAGAAGTACAGAGAGAGAGAGAAATGAACAATGAAGAGAGAGGACAGGGGGAGAAAGACAAGAGACTGATGGAGAGTGGGAGAGCGTGTGTGAAAGAGAAAGAAAGGAAAAAAGAGTGAGAGCAAGGGAGAGAGAGAGAAAGAAAGAGAGAGAGAGAGAAAGAATAAAAGACACACACAGACAGACAAAGAGAAGTCAATGACGTCAGCTCCTATTACCCCTGGCACCGCCCCTCTAATTAAACAAGCCTGAGACCCCCTGGGATCTGAGAGAGTCTAAACATCCAAACCTCTTCCCTCTCTCACTCTCTCCCTCTCACTCTCTCACACACACACACACACACTCCTCATATCCCTAAACCCAGACTCTCTCTATTTTCTTTAACTCTTAGAAACCCACCAACTTCTCCACATATATGAGAGAGAGAGAGAGAGAGAGAGGGAGAGAGAGAGAGAGAGAAAGAGAGAGAGAGAGAAAGAGAGAGAGAGAGAGAGAGACAAAGTGAAGAGAGCAAGAGAGTGAGAGACAGTGAGGGACAGGAAAAAGAAGGAAAAGAGAAAAAGAGCGGGGGCAGAGAAAGATAGAAATATGTAGAAAGAGTGAGAGAGAGAGGAGAGACAGAGACAGAAAAAGAAAAGAGCAAGAGAGTGGGAGAGTAAGAAAAAAGAGAAATATATAGACAGCAAGAGAGAAAGTAGAAGAGAGAGAGAGAGAGAGAGAGAGAGAGAGAGAGAGAGAGAAATCCTATTAGTTATGCCCTTGAATCCATCCACGGATACGTTTCCTCTCTCAGCAGTGCCTCTGCTCGGAGTGGGACGGCAGGGCCTTTCATGCTGCTCCAGGGGGGGTCCACCTAAAGAGGACACACATGACCACCATCTAGGCCCGCCGGCCCCTCAGTGTGGGGGATGGGGTTTATGTGTGTTAGTGGTGGTGGTGTTGTGTGTATATATGTGTATATAAGTATGTGTGTGCGCTTGGTAGGGATTAACCTAGTGCTATCTCCTCAACCTCTGGTGCCATCTGCCAGTGACTTTGCAAAAATGCAAATCAGCTACCCAGAGTGCACAGCAGCTCCATCCGAACAGCCGCCGAAAATAGGTCAGTCGCGCCATGCGCCGCGTGTGTCTGCCGCAGCACCCTCCGCAGCTTTGTGTGTGTGTGTGTGTTGAGAATCCAGTCTGGAGCCGGAGAGAACAGTCAACGTCTGGAGAGATGCTTGTGCAGATGCTAAACGCCCTCTCCAACAAACAAAAACGATAAAATGAAAGAAAGAGAGAGAAATCAAGTCTCTCTTTAATTATGGAATAGCTTGAGCAAACATTAATATGCTAACATAATTAATAAGGAATAGCCTGTCCAAACATACTTACATGGTTATTAATTAGGAATACATCGACAAAACATTTTGGCACTCTAAAATGCTAATGAATAGCAGCTTGAGCAAACGTTAACACACTAATACGCTAATTAATAAGGAAAAGCTTGACTAAACATGTTCATATGCAAAAATACTAATAATAGAAAATAGCTCGATCAAACATTTTAAAATGGTAACATAATATTTAAAAAACAACAGCTCGACCAACCGTTAACATGCTAACATGCTGATTAATAAGAAATAGCTCGACCAAACATACTAACATGGCTAATGATGGGCAGAAACTAGCAGCTGCCAATTAGCATGATGTCACTGGTATAATGCTAACTAGTGGCTGTGCCACTGCATTCACTGTTGGCAACATTAGCATTTTGGACACAACTGTTCCTTTAAAACGAGCCTTGGCAGCCAAACAAAGGCTTCGCCTGACTTTGTCATTTACCAAGTCCTCCATGTGCCCGTGAGCGTGCCAAAGTGTGTGTGTGTGTATGTGTATCCCTCCGCAAGGCTTCAGCACCACACGTCACATCTCACGGGCACCTACTGCCACCAATTCGCTCAGACCTCTAAGCTCAGGACGCCCGTCAACCGGCCCAATCAAATCGCCGCCTGTTTCGTCCCCTTGAGTGGAGCGCTCATCCACAGCCCATTCTTTCTTATCAGCTGCTATAAAAAGATCAAAGACCCCCAGCTAGTAACATGGCCGTTAATGAAAGAGGCAGGCAGCTGATGCAACACTGTGGCAAGGCTGCTGCAATACAGGCAGCTGAGCGCCGTTTCTCAGAGGATGACTTGTATGAATTATGCATCTATTAGAGTAAGCGCTCTCTCTTTCTCTCTTTAGCAGGTCACACCTATGTCTCTGTACACACTGAAAGAAAGATAGACACAGACAGAAAGATGCTTCCTACTAAACTCTGATAAAACAGAAGCACCGCCGCTGTTGGGTCCACTCGAAATAAGGTTGCTGATATTGTCCATGACTTTAGTGGTTTCTCCGTGCAACCAAAACCTACAGTTAAAGACTCTGGATGCTAGATTATCACTGGAGTTCCAGTTCAGCAATACCCCTAAAACTGCACTTTATTACTTGAGAAACATTTCCAAGAACACATGCTATCTATACAAGAGGCAGAGAGATTATTTCCCGCTTTCACGACTGCTAGACTGTAACGTGTTACTGAGCGGGTGCCCTGCTATCTCTAAATCGGCACCAACTAGAAGGCAGCAGCCAGTGTGCAGACCAGGAAAGAAAGATCCTGCATTTTACACTCGTCTTCTTCAGTTTACACTGGCTCCCTGTAAAGTTCTGCAGAGATTACAAGGTCTTGTTTATTGCATTTAATGCTCTTACTAGTCTAGCACCGTTATATCTTATTGATCTGTTGAAGCATCATAGCTTGTCGAGCTGAGTCGGCCTACTGCAAACACGTAGGAGCTCAGTTAGGGGAAGATTATTTTTTATGAAACTCCTAAACTGTGAAATAGCCTTCCAGAGACAATTAGGAATGCAAGCTCAATAGGTGATTTTAAAGATTAAAAAAAAAAAAAAACATTTGTTCAGACCACCTGTTCTCCTGTTTGTAGTTGTGCTGCTGTTTTCATTTAGAGCAAAGTGGTGTTTTTTCCAATGTTTTACTTATTTTCCTTTGTAAAGCACTTTGATATTGTCTAAGTAAAATGTGAAGTGAAGATTTATTATAGTTATAACACTTTCACTTTCAGAGGTTGACACTATTGATTATTACAAGAGCATTTTCAAACATAATCTGCAGTTGCGTACAAAAATTTGGGTACCGCTGGCCAAAAAAACATTAACATATCATCTACAGAGAACACATTTTAATGTACTTGCAATTACTGTTTATTTGCTCAGTTTAACAAATATTTTAAATGCAGCAAATAAATAGACATCGTCACTAAAACCGTCAGTAAAAAATCTCATGTTTAAGTTTGTTCTCTGAAGAGGATGTTTAAACTTATTTCTGCTTAGACAATCAACAAAACATGTCATCTGACTGGGAATGTTAAAAAAAAATTGCATACAGCTGTATGTCTGCCACATCTGTAATATACTGTTGATTTACCATGGATTTACTGTATTTAGTAAAAGAAACTTCAAACACATTGACTAACACTCAGTAGAATTGAACAGAAGCCAAGAGAAGCCAATGAGCAAGTATGTGTTTTGAGCCAACAGGTTTTCTTTTCATTTACTAGGTAAACAGGAATAATTGTCAGTGGTAATGAAAGGCATAGATGTGGCAGATAGAAATTACACTAAAAATGTGAGAGTATTCCTTTCACTATCCTGACCTATATGTCTACAGGATGTAAAACAAACAGACAAGTTTGGCCGTCCTTCACTTTTCAGGCCTCTTTACCCATTACAGTGTGACTTTATTCACTTTCATACTGCTGGCCTGCCTCATATGATTAACCTTGCTATTGTGTTTGTGCTCAAGAACATGTACGGATGACCGTCTCTTCACAGTGCTGATGTATAGAAGTAGGTCAACCAATCACAGCATATTTCTGAATGACAACTGCCATATATACACAAATTTCCTTGCCAGTCAGACAAGCCAGTGTAAGCTGTCTGGTGCAGAACACTGATAAAGTGGCCCATATCATGTAAATCTCATTTTTCCTTGCCCTTTTGAAATAAGAGTTTAATGCAATATGCAAAGTTTCAGAGCATACTGTTCATTCCCAAGTCCATACAGTCTAGATATGGAACTATGCGGCAAAAATGGCTTTCGAATTCATTATATTCTGTTATATTGTGAAAACCAACATATTTATATATATCCTCCTATTTAACCTACAGCTATTTAGCCCCACCCATTTATGATGATGTTATAAACAGTGTTTGTTCTGTGTCACATTAAGGCAAAAAATCAGTTTGTGCCCCTTCAGTCTGGTATTGTAAACAGAGCTTAGGGCTGTTTTTGTTACATAAACCCACATACATTGGAGTCCAAAAACCTGAGACCACACTGGAAATCTTTTTTTTTTCCAATGAAACTCGGAAATAAACAAATAGTTTAGGAATCTTGAAATACTTCAAAACAAAGAAAAGTTATGAGAATTTAAAAAAGATGAAATACTTGAAATTTTGCTATTCACTATTCAAACTGAAGCAAATTATGTAAAAGACTACGTAAAAGCCTTTGTACAAAAAGGTTTGATTTTTTGTCTTATTCTTTCCATTCATATACATGCTCAGATGACTCTCAGGTGGATTCAATCTACTTATCAAAGGCTTTTGTGCAAACTTGTCCAGCTTGAGTACATGCTGTCACTAAGATACTTTCACCAGTGGTCTCAGACTTTTGGACTATATATGTTATGGACCTCAGAGGAAAAAATAAAGGAATACTCTAATGTTGTTCAATCTAATTTCTGTGTACCGCATCTGTAGTATATGTTTTATTATCACAGACAATAATTTTCATGTACTTTGCAAAACAAGAGAAAGCCTACTGACTCAAAGCATTTATAATAGCAGCCTACTGGTTCCATTGTTACTGTGTTTCAAGTCAATGTTTTTTTTAACCCATGTCTAAGGAAATGTTAGAATTACTATAATTGTAATCAGCAGTAATGCAGCAGACAGAGCTGGAATATTCTATTATAAATCATACACGCATTCATTCAGATAATGCATAGCATGTCTATTAGTCCTCTAAATAAGAGTATGTCTGGATGTCTGGCTAAGTAATACATACTGTTCTCCACCCCCCCCCCCACCGTCATGATGTAGTACAATCTCCAGAGGGGTGGGATGAGAGTGTAATATAATCCTAGTGTGGCGCTGTGGCTGACATTAGCAGTGGGACGGGGATGGGGGATGGGAAAAGAGAGAGAGAGAGAGAGAGAGATAGATGGTGAAAGAGAGAACATGATAGAGATCATGGGGTGGGTACGCCCAGCTGTGCAGTGGGCCTGGGGCCCACCGGCCCGTAATTATGGCTGGATTAAAAGGGGCTCTCTCCCCATCCAGCCTGCCAAACAGTTTGTCCCAGATTATGGCCCAGCTGCAGCGCCGTTAAGCTGTGCAAGTCGGTCAGTGGCTGCTTTCTCTCCTCTCAGAAGCATCCCAGAGCGGCAGCCCATCACTCCCCCACAGCACACACACTCCCATAAACACACTATGAGTCTGATTTACATGAATTATCTTTTAAGCTTTGCATGGAACACCAATGACCAATGAAGAAAGACAAACAAGCAAGATCCTTTTTTTAAATTTTTATTTCATCTTAAACCCGAGAGCCGGTCAGGAACACATGAATAGAATTATGGCACATTTAACATATACAACGTGGTTTAAGGCCCGCTTGCGGAGCTCAGTGTTGCCCTATATAACACCAAATTAAGGGATCAGCTTTTTTTCTCTGCTACTCATACTTCACACTTCATTCAGTCTTCTTCTTAATCCCTCTGAATCTGGAGCAGACAGTATAATTGGTTTTGCAACAAAAACGTGTCTGCATGGCCATGAATGAGAAAAAAGTCTTGCTGTGCGTTGTACAGCACTTCCGGAAATGGGTGGGGCCTAATTGCTGGTAAATTCTCAGCCAGTTCCTTGCTTCTCAAAAAAAAAAAAAAGCTTCAGAGGGACGACTTCAGAACCTCGAAGACCTTCAGGGCAGACTCGACGCAGCCGTCGAAATTAGAGTGTGTGAAGGCGTCGCCCCCACACACCAGCAGAGGCTTGGAGAGCAGCGTGATTTGCCCTGGGCAGTCAGTCACCGATCCCGTCACCTAATTAGGGAACAACACAATCGAGCGCGCGAGGCATTAGTGCTGCACTAACGATCCGCCTTCCAATAGCTGATGCAACCTCCATCTTTTGCTGCTATTGAGCGGGGCTGTACGCTCGCTTGTCCCAGATAACCTACATCTCGTTTGCACTGAAAACTGGAAAGCTCCTTTTCTGTAGCTGACTCATATTGTAACAGAAATTTTAAAAAAATTAACAAAATACTGCCTGTGCAAAAGTTATAGCACATTTTACATTTTCTCTTTTTTCTCCCATTATGTTAAACTCAGCAAACAAATCAAAATTGTGCACTACAATTAGCAGAAAAATGTGATATTTAAGTGTGTTCTCTGTAGAGGATGTATTAACTTTTTCATATGGCAGAATGGGGTTCTTTACATGTGAAAAAATCGTGATGGTGAAATTTTAAGGAAACAGAAAATAAAAAGGGGCATTTCAACTTTAATAAAGTACATAAGCTTAGTTTACTTGATCAAAACATTCTGAAACAGCATAACAGTTGAGATGTATATATATATATAGACCATTTTAAATAAAAATTATATTATTATATTAATATTATTATAGCCTTACTTTTTGCAAAACCCATGCATTTTAGAGCAGGACATGAGACTGCATCCGTGTTCCTCAGGGACACATGGTGAGCTGTTAGATTCCACTGTTTTGAAGTAAATTTGTCCCAACTTCAGTAAATCAGCAGGTAACTTAAAAAACTGCCACTACCGATACACATATCTTTCTGGAATTAAGTAAATTCTTTTTGTGGTTTAGTGACTTTTTTTCAATAATTTTATGTGCAACTATTTGAAGCTGAGTTGAAGCTGCTAGTCATGTACTGGATAGCACTGTAGTTCTGCTCAAAATGAGTTTAAACATTGACTAGTGAAACATTTGGTAAGGTTTCAGTAGTGTTATGATTTATTTCTTAGTGACAAAAAGGAATATTCAATCATTTTTTTAAAAATAATAACCATACTTAAGGTACAGGCTCATTCAAAGCAGAAGGATTTTAGTTTGAAGTCCAAGTAAGTTAAAAGTCTGAAATGTTTTAAACTCTGACCAAATTCAGTAGAACAATTCACCTATGCTGATGTATACATTTCCATGAATGATCTAGAACACAGAAAAAAATCTGGTCGACCTTGTAAATGTAAAGTTAGAGACCGTAGTTCATCTGTTGATGCACAGCTTGTCTTAGTCATTTCTAGCTCATTATCAGTGGTCCATATCTATCCACAGGATCACACTGAGCTGGATGTTTGTGGACTATTCTCACTCCAAAACTGCATATACTTGTAGCAGCACCACTCACACTACCATTCTATTACCACATCAGTATCACTGCTGTGCTGAAAATGACCACATCCCAATGATATCTGGACAGTGATGTTTTTTTTCCATTGATGGGTGGGGCAGAGGGTGGGTGATAAGCCGTGCAGTTAAGGATTAGCTACAGTCAGTAACTGTAAACCTACCAGGTGCACCTTGCCAATGTTTGGGAGCCCCTGGTCATATGACGTTTTTTTCAAGTGAACATAAATAGGTATCCTTTACAGAGACGACACATCTACACATTTTAATACACGATTACTGTTTATTTGCTAAATTTAACATACTGAAAAAAGGCCCAAAATTATGGCATATTTTACAATCAAATTTTCCTAATATACTGAAAAATGCCATGTTCCCTGTAGAAAATGTGTTAACTTATAAACATATTATAAACATATATATGTTTATGTTTGGATATATATATATATATATATATATATATATATATATATATATATATATATCCAAAAGTATTCACTCATCTGCTTTCACATGTTTATGAACTTGAGTGATATCCCATTCTTAATGCATACGGTGTGATATGATGTCGGTCCACCCTTTACAGCTATTACAACTTCAGCTCTTCTGTGCTTTCCACAAGGTTTAGGAATGTGTTTATGGGACAATACTTTTTTTTAAGATTAAGTGACCCTTATTAGTCCCACAACGGGAAAATTTCACCTCCGCATTTAACCCGTCCATGAAGTGAAACACCACATACACACTAGTGAGCACACACACACAAGGGGGCAGTCAGTACATTTGTCCAGAGCGGTGGCGCCCGGAGAACCTGGGGAGCAGTAGGAGGTTAAGCGCCTTGCTCAAGGACAACTCAGTCATATACTGTAATCAAGTACATGTACTTCCCTAACCTCCAGCCCATGACTGCCCCATGACTTCCAGAAGCGCATTTGTGAGGTCAGACACTGATGTTGGACGAGAAGTCCTGGCTCACAGTCTCCGCTCTAATTCATCCCAAAGGTATTCTATCAGGTTGAGGTCAGGACTCTGTGCAGGTCAGTCAAGTTCTTCCACACCAAACTCGCTCATCGATGTCATTATGGACCTTGCTTTGCACACTGGTATGCAGTCATGTTGGAACATGAAGGGGCTGTCCCTGGAAACCCATTCCATGATGCTCTCTATGCACTCTTCTCGAGCTAATCTGAAGGCCACATGAAGTTTGGAGGTCTGCAGTGACTGATTGATTGATTGATTGATTGCAAAAAGTTGGCGACCTCTGCACACTACGAGCCTCAGCATCCACTGTCATTTTTCGTGACCTACCACTTTGCGGCTGAGTTGCTGTTGTTCCAAACCGCTTTCACTTTGTTATAATAGCAATGACAGTTGTCTGTAGAATATTTAGTAGTGAGAAAATTTCATGTCTGGACTTGTTGCACAGGTGGCATTCTAAAAGAAATGGTTGTAGAAGCAGTCTGCAGGCCTAGCTGCTTGGTTTTAAACACTTGACCACCTGAGTTCAATGATTTGGATGGGTGAGTGAATACTTTTGGCAACACATATTATATATATATATATATATATATATATATATATATATATATATATATATCTAAGGGGCTGAGCCCAACTATATATATATATATATATATATATATACACACACACACACACACATACACACACACACATTTTTTGGTTAACGTCTGCATATAGCTGTGTATGATAAGTGTAATTGTTGAAATTTTATGTAATGTGTCTGTTATTTCATATAAAATGATTCTAATATGAATAAATGTGATAAAATTCTTAATATATGATGTCAAGATGTAAAATATAACTTCATATGTTTGAAATAATTCTTAAAATTAAAAACAAAAATTAAATGTGCCCAAAATGATGAAGAGCTGGAGATGATTCTATAATAAATGAGATAGCTGTAAATCTTGACTGTTATAATATTATAGAAGTTATGAGAAAATAAACATTTAGAATGCCTCATATGTCAAAAGTGGTGATCAAATATCAAGGCTGACAATAATTACTATAATTAGACAATCACAGATTATTATTTATTACTTAGTATTTATTAGATATTATATTAGAAATATTAAATAAAACAAATATCTTCTAATACTTAATCTACAGTGTAAATGCCAACAATTATTAATATGACCAGTTTCCAGATTTTTGCATTCAACTGTTTTTTTTTTAGCAAAATTTTAGAATTTTGTCCCCATATCTCTGAGCATTTTCTCTGTAAGTCTCCAATGAGACACTGAACAGTATATGAGACTGTTGTAGTGACGTAAAGAGATGGATCAGAACTCATAATCAGAAAGCTCCTCTCTTATCTCTGTCATTTGCAACAGCCATCTAGCTCCGTCCGTCTGCCTGCAGGGTGGGTCTGCCTCAGCAGGGCGGAGGCCACTCGCTATGTTTCGAATTGGCTCAGCAGACCGCAGATATCAATGGCCTGATTGCGAGCTTGGCCTACAGGCTGAAGCTGACGATACATTGCCTCACCAAGTGCAGACACCTGGGCCATGCCTGACAGATGGGTTTGACTCATGCTTTACACTGAGCAGAGGTTTGGACTCAGATTTCCACTAACGGCTTGTGAATTAAACCAACAAAGGTTGAGGGAATGACCAACCCAGTAAATAAAATCATGAGTCATATGATAAATGGTCATACGATAAAAGCCACAGAGGCTTGTCCAGCTATACTGGTATTCTGAACTACAAGTCAAAGCGGTAATGACCGAGTGGGTTTATCAGGGCAGACAGGGATGGGACAATCTAAACTGAGATGAATCATTTTTAAATCTCATTAACCTTTACAAGTCACTGTTATCACCAGAGCTATCAAATGCATGGTGTAATTTCATATTAATTATTTCTCACTCGTAGCTTACTGAAACAGGCAGAGACATTCCATCAAAAGTGTGAGTCCTAAACTTTCAATCACAATGAGCATGCATGTGTGTTCATAAGAACTAGAGTTGTTTTTACATACCGTTGGTGTTAAATAAATAAATGGGGGAAATAAATAAATAAATAAACAAAAGTATATCCAAAATGTTAACTTCACAGGCGAGGGCAAAAATGTTCTTCACTTGTAATGTAAGTCAATGCGAAGAGACTGTTTTAAAAGTAACTGTTTTCAAAATAGTTCCATTTTACTTTTTTTTTACATTCATCATGAAATTTCAAGACAATTCTTTTGACAGTGACGACATATAATTACATATTGCCCTACAAATGTAAATGTACATTCATAAATATGTAATCAAGTAATTACAAGTATAACAGGTAGTTACAGTCTTAAAATCTGAGGGGCTGAGCTACATTAGAAGCTGCTGCAAAATACTCACAACTAAATTCTATATTAATGCGCCAAGACACTCAAAACAGTTGTGTTGTGAATGAACTGTTATGCTGCTCACATGAACTACCGAGCTAACAGATAAGGTAAGAACCAGGTTTTGTTTAAACTGAAGGCTGAGTACTTAATATCCTTAACAACATAATTAAGTGATTAAGTGATAATTTTTTGATCCCACAAACGGGGAAATTCCACCTCCGCATTTAACCCATCTGTGAAGTGAAACACCACATACACACACTAGTGAACACACACACTAGGGGGCAGTGAGCACACTTGCCCGGAGCGGTGGGCAGCCCAATCCACGGCGCCCGGGGAGCAGTTGGGGGTTGGGTGTCTTGCTCAAGGACACCTCAGTCATGGACTGTCGGCATTGGGGATCGAACCGGCAACCTTCCGGTCACAGGGCCAGATCCCTAACCTCCAGCCCACGCCTGCCCCCTCAATTATAAGAGAGCACTTTCTTGCTGCTATGCCCATCAAACTTTCACTACAGGCAATGTGCATCTGTAACACTTGTACTATCAGACTACAGTAGTGTGACATAGTATTTACCCCACCTGATTTCTTCTATTGTTTAATATTTGTCAAACATAATTGTTTCAGATTGTCAGTGAAGACAACCTGAGTAAACATTAAATACAGTTTAAATGAATCATTCATTAATTTAAATGAAACAGACTTGCCATAATTGACAGAACCATGAAAACCATGCAGGAGAATGCCTAGTCATCAGTCTGTGATCTGAAGCTTGATCAAGCTCAGATAGCAGTAAGACAACAATCTTAAGCACAAAAGCAAGCCTCCTCAGAAGGCTCAAAAAGAAACAAAAGTTTCCACTGTGGGTGAATTAAGTTTGGGGCTTTCAAATTTGGTGACAGATGTTGCAAAACTTTTTTCCCCTCAACAAATGAACATTAAAAACTGTGGTTCCTCATGTTCTCCTTGTGTCATATTACAGTTTAGTTGAGGATCCGAAACCATTTAGTGTGACAAATATGCAAAAAATACAGGAAATTATGGCACTGTAAAAAGTACACGAGTACAGAGCAAATTTATAAGCACACAGAGGAGAGCATTCGAAACATTCTTCATTCAGACATCGACTGCCTTTACAAGATGTTCAGTGCAGACATACATGTTTAAGAGCTGACAAAATCATCTGTTACTTAAACTTTAAATTGGTAGGATCTTGAAGCCTAACAATAAGGTTTTAGCAACAAAAGCAACACCTTCAGATAGGTTAATGCTAAAGCTGGAGCAAGTCAGAGCAATGTTAGATGTCGTTTGCAGAGATCTTTCAGCAATGAAACTTTACAAAAGTGGCATGTGTACAAGTACATTAATGTTTAAATTTACATGCAACGTTTCAGTCACTAATGTGAGCAATGTACAGTCCTGTTTAATCTAACTGGTTTGAGTGATTAAACTGACTGTCGGCAGCTAAATTAACAAACGCTAACTAGTTAGCTAACTAATCCAAATATATTCCCGTAGCATTATTGATCATATTTAATTTTTAGAAAACACAGTAACCCACATAAAGTTTAGCTTACCTTAAAGCAACCTTAAGTCTGTTGGTTAATTATTCTGTCTGTGAGGTGTTCCACATAAATGAATCAAAAACTACAAAAACAGCACCCCTGGTATTCACAACTATGTTCAATGGGAAGCAGCTAAAGCCTGCTCAAAAAGTCGCAACTTTTTTGAAATTGTGTTAATTATTTGCGACGTCACCACATCATATTTACGTTCTGCGCAGTGTCAGATTTTGTCCGATATTTACATCTAGTTGGTTCCCTACTCTCTGTGGTTGTATATACTGTATTTTAGCACTACTGAATTCCCAGTAAAGCTCATTTTATATATATTTTCTGTTTCTGTTGTCAGACAACAGGATGAGTATGAAATAGTGACTGAAATGCAACGCAATAAGACTATATGTTAACCAGCAGTCACTTCCATGCTGTTTCCATGCTCCTTCTCTGCACTGCTAAAATTCAGATTTTATGACCGCAATATCATCTGACAATATCACTATATACATAATTTAAAGACAATGGCTATGCTGTGATTTAAGCTATACTTACATGTAAAATGATCGCTCAGAGAGAAAGTTAGAAGCGACAGAATATCTTTTTTTATTTTTTCTCTTCTCACAGTGCACAGCCTCTGTCTAGGTGATAAAGCACAAGAAGGATGTTTGTTTACAGTCCAATAATAAGTGATAAGACAGTGATAATGGTCAAAATGATCAAATTAAACTAAATTAAGGTAAAATAAAGTCAAAGCAAACAATACGGATTAGTGTCTGGTCCTTGGCAACAGTGTCTGCACATGCACAGCTCATTCCTGTCTATGTAAGCTGCCGTGCGGACCGAATGTGATGCTTTGCTCCGCTGCCACTCACTGGACAGAACAGACACAGAGAACATCTCTCTTGTCTGACAGTACTGACGACTCTCTTCTATGGAAAGTAGCTATGGTTTGCCCAGAAAAAATTATAGTTTTGTCACTAAGTTCTAAAAAGATGCTAAGTTAGAAACATTACGGCCAAACATCCCGAGGACCAGGATAGAATGTTTTAGCATGTTTGGGATAGTGTTTGACATTCCATGTTCCTCAGCAAAACTCCTCCACCATTTCTTAGTCTAATAGTTCTGACAACTTTATTTCCTGCCCCATTTTCCGTGCGGGTTTGTTTTGAGAAAGGACGTTTAGAGGTGATGCTTCAAATGTCTGTGTCTTGTGTTAACAGTATTAAATCTAGTGTGGGAAACAAATGTGTGGCACTGCTTTTGATGATTAGCAGATTTGTTGGGACTTTAGTGTGCAAACAACACTTTACATTTACATTTACAGCATTAAGCAGACGCTCTTATCCAGAGCATCTTACAAGAAGTGATTTGTCTATCTAGAGAAAGTATCTTTGCTAGTTACCAATAGGTTAGAGAAAAAGACAGTCCTAAGTTCAGGTACTGCTAGATTCAAAAGTCAGTGTAGATACCCAGAAAAAAGGAACAGAGTTGAGCACAAAACTCTGTGCCATGCAGTGCCATGCAATATAATAAACTACAATACACAGTGCATTCAACAATAAAGTAAACTACAAAACACAGTGCAATACAATAAAATATGATATTCAAGTGGAGCACAATATATTGCAAACAATACTTAATTCAATGTTCATTTAAGTGCTGTGTGAAGAGATGTGTCTTATAAGGTATAGGTATAGATGTGTCTTATAAGGTATAGGATTTTGCTTTACCATATTATGATATTCTCATTATTATACAACAAAATTTTGCAATGATGAGTGACAAAGTTCCTGTCCTCCTTCAGCTGTCCACAGTTGCTTGCACTCTAAATCAACTACATTTCTTGGTGATCATCCTCTTTATAATCACCACCATCATGATCATCTTTACCATTTCAAACCGTTTAATCCAAATAGGGTCGCGGCAGCATTTGGAAGAGCAGAAAATCCCAGACAACCCATTCTCATGCAACTTCCTCCAGCTCATTCCAGGGGACCCCAGGAATTGGGATGTAGACCGACCGATAAACAGAGAGCTTTGCCTTATGGCTCAGCTCCCTCTTCACCACTACAGTCTAGTACAGCAACTGCATTACTGCTACCACCTGTCCCCATCTGCAGCCAATCTCACAATCCCTTTTCCCATCACTCATGTACAAGATTCCAAGATACTTACAGTGGGGAAAAAAAGTATTTAGTCAGTCACCGATTGTGCAAGTTCCCCCACTTAAAAAGATGAGAGAGGCCTGTAATTGACATCATAGGTAGACCTCAAGTATGAGAGACAAAATGAGGGAAAAAAATGAGAAAATCACATTGTCTGATTTTTAAAGAATTTATTTGCAAATAATGGTGGAAAATAAGTATTTGGTCAATAACAAAAGTTCATCTCAATACTTTGTTATATATTCTTTGTTGGCAATGACAGAGGTCTTTACAAGGTTGGCACACACCGCTGCTGGTATGTTGGCCCATTCCTCCATGCAGAGCTGTGATGTTTTGGGGCTGTCAGCGTGCAACACGGACTTTCAACTCCCTCCAAAGGTTTTCTATGTGGTTGAGATCTGGAGACTGGCTAGGCCACTCCATGACCTTGAAATGCTTCTTACGAAGCCACTCCTTTGTTGCCCTGGCAGTGTGCTTGGTATCATTGTCATGCTGAAAGACCCAGCCATGTTTCATTTTCAATGCCCTTGCCGAAGGAGGTTTGCACTCAAAATCTCACAATTCATGGCCCCATTCATTCTTTCATGTACACGGACCAGTCGTCCTGGTCCCTTTGCAGAGAAACAGCCCCAAAGCATGATGTTGCCAGCCCCATGCTTCACAGTTGGTATGGTGTTCTTTGGATGCAACTCAGCATTCACTCTCCTCCAAACACGACGAGTTGTGTTTGTACCAAACAGTTCTACTTTGGTTTCATCTGACCATATGACATTCTCCCAATACTGTTCCAGAACATCCAAATGCTCTCTAGCAAACTTCAGACGTGCTCGTCTGAAGTTTGAAGTGCCTGTCTGGCACTGCAAGATCTGAGTCCCTGGCGGCGTAGTGTGTTACTGACAGTAGCCTTTGTAACATTGGTCCCAGCTTTCTGCAGGTCATTCACTAGGTCCCCCTGTGTGGTTCTGGGATTTCTGCTCACCGTTCTTGTGATCATTTTGGCTCCACGCAAGATCTCAGCCCGTGGGCTGATCGAGGGAGATTAGCAGTGGTCTTGTAGGTCTTCCATTTTCTGATTATTGCTCCCACAGTAGATTTCTTCACACCAAGCTGCTTGCCTATTGCAGATTCAGTCTTCCCAGCCTGGTGCAGGTCTACAATCTTGTTTCTGGTGTCCTTCAACAGCTCTTTGGTCTTCATCATAGTGGAGTTTGGAGTGTGACTGTTTGAGGTTGTGGGCAGGTGTCTTTTATACAGATAACAAGGTCAAACAGGTGCCATTAAAACAAGTAATGAATGGAGGACAAAGAAGCCTCTTAAAGAAGAAGTTACAGGTCTGTGACAGCCAGAAATCTTGCTTGTTTGTAGGTGACCAAATACTTATTTTCCACCATTATTTGCAAATAAATTCTTTAAAAAGCAGATAATGTGATTTTCTGAATTTTTTTTTTCATTTTGTCTCTCATAGTTGAGGTCTACCTATGATGTCAATTACAGGCCTCTCTCATCTTTTTAAGTGGGAGAACTTGCACAATTGGTGACTGACTAAATACTTTTTTCCCCACTGTAAACTCCTCCAGCAGGGGCAGGTCTTTTCCCTCTCCCTGGAGTGGGCATGACATCATTTTCTGGGCTAGGATCAGGACTCAGACTTGGAGTTGCTGATCCGCATACCAACTGGTTCACACTCAGCTGCAAACTGCTCCAGTTAGCTCTTGAGGCATCCATGAGATAAAGCCAAAAGGACGTCATCATCAGCAAACAGCAGAGAGTCCAACAGTCACAATGAATGAGCTTGACTTAATGCCGGACACAACTATCACTTTGGCATACAAAGACTGAATGGCCCGGAATAGAGGCCCCGGCACCCCATACTTTTGGATGACCCCACACAGGAGATCTTCAAGTCAACAAAACACATGTAGACTGTGTTGGGAAACTCCTATGCACCTCTCACCCTGTGAAACTCCTGAGTAGGAGAGAGACTAAGCCCTATCAAGGAGTTTGGTTCCAAAGCCAATTCTGTGGGTGGATGTAAGCCCAACTAGTTCTACCTCTCAACCTCCTTCCCCACCAGTGCCAAGAGCTAGTTTCCACTGCAAGGGTCCATGCTGCCAAAGATCTCCCCGCTGCACTCGCCCCCCCATGCTGGGTCTTGCAGGTGGTGGCCCACATGTTGCCTTTTCAGGCTGATGCTGGCTAGGTTACATGAACAGCCTGGCCACTAGGTGCTCGTCGTGGAACTCTACCCCCAGGCCTGTATCCAGGGTTAGGTTCCGGTAACCCTCTCCCGGGCAGGGTACACAGTCTCTTGTGTCCCCTAATCATGGGGGGACTCTGGATCGAGTTAGTCTGTTTCTACATTCCAGACCTGTTCACCTAAGAAGACCTTACCAGGAGAATACTGCTCCAGACGACTTCTAAGGACTTCTAAAGATCCCTAGACTACACAAGGTCTTCCGCCATGACAAACCCTGATCCAGGAAATATGTGTGTGTGTGTGTGTATATATACAGTTGTGATCAAATTTATTCAACCCCCAATGCTGTGAAGGGTTTTATGGAATTCAGTGCACATGTGTAATTGCGTTCATAATTAAATCTTACAAGGACTTGTTAAAGAACTAAATGCAACTAAAATAGCATCAATTGTTTTTGTCATAAAGTATTAAATGGCCTTTTTGTGATTTCTTCATTGACACAATTATTCAACCCCTTTATGACTACCACTCTTAAGAACAGAGGTTCATTCCAGTGTTTTCAATCATGTATTAAAACCACCTGTGGATGTCAACGAGCAGCAATCAAGCATAATAAGCACCAATTAGGCAGATTTAAAAGAACTGTGATACTCAGCTCCTTCTAGACATCTACTGGTGTGTTTACAAGCATGGTGAAGGCAAGAGAATGGTCCCAGAAGACACAAGAAGAGGTTATTTCTCTTCACAAGAATGGCAATGGATATAAGAAGATTGCGAAGTTGTTAAATATTCCAAGAGACACTATCAGAAGTATCAATCGCAAGTTCAAGTTAAAGGGCACAGTGGAAACGCTAACTGGTCGTGGCAGAAAGAAGATCCTGACTGCGACTGCTGTGCTCTACCTGAAGCGTAATGTGGAGAAAAATCCCCGCGTGACTGCTAAGGAACTGAAAAAAGACCTGTCAGATGTGGGCACCAAAGTTTCAGCTCAGACAATAAGGCGCGCACTGCATAACGAAGACCTCCATGCCAGAACTCCCAGACGCACCCCCTTGCTGACTCCAAAGAACAAGAAAAGTCGACTGCAGTATGCCAAAAGTCATGTGGACAAGCCACAAAAGTTTTGGGACAGTGTACTGTGGTCAGATGAAACTAAATTAGAACTGTTTGGGCCAATGGACCAGCGCTATGTTTGGAGGAGGAAGAACCAGGCTTATGAACAAAAGAACACCTTGCCTACTGTGAAGCATGGCGGGGGGTCAATTATGCTTTGGGGTTGTTGGGGTACAGGAAAGCTTCAACGTGTGCAGGGTACCATGAATTCCCTTCAGTACCAGGAGATCTTAGAGGAAAATGTGATGGAGTCAGTCACAATCCTGCGGCTTGGGAGACGTTGGACCTTCCAACAGGACAATATTCCGTAGCACACATCCCAGTCCACTAGCATGGTTGAAGATGAAAGGCTGGAACATTCTAGAGTGGCCATTGCAGTCACCAGACTTAAATCCAATTGAGAACCTCTGGTGGGACCTAAAGAAGGCAGTTGCAGCACGCAAGCCTAAGAATGTGACTGAACTGGAGGCTTTTGCCCATGAAGAATGGGCTAAGATACCCATAGGTCGCTGCAAGACACTTGTGTCAAGCTATGTTTCACGCTTGAAAGATGTCATAACTGGAAAAGGATGTTGTACTAAGTACTAAAAAATAATGTCACTAGGGAGTTGAATAAAACTGATAATGATGTGAGCACAGAAAAGACATTTGTGGTTATTTCATCATAAATGTTATGTTATATTTGTCTAATTTATAAGTGCCTCTTTTATATAATTGTAAATAAGATGACTGAAATGATCAAAATCAATGTCAAACTGGCCAAAACACTTTATTTCAGTGGGGTTTGAATAAATTTGATCACAACTGTATATATATATATATATATATATATATATACTGCTCAAAAAAATAAAGGGAACACTTAAACAACACAATATAACTCCAAGTAAATGTGAAGTCAAACTGTCCACTTCGGAAGCAACACTGATTGACAATCAATTTCACATGCTGTTGTACAAATGGAACAGACAACAGGTGGAAATTATTGGCAATTAGCAAGACACACTCAATAAAGCAGTGGTTCTGCAGGTGGGGACCACAGACCACTTCTCAGTACCTATGCTTTCTGGCTGATGTTTTGGTGACTTTTGAATGTTGGTGGTGATTTCACACTCGTGGTAGCATGAGACGGACTCTACAACCCACACAAGTGGCTCAGGCAGTGCACTCATCCAGGATGGCACATCAATGCAAGCTGTGGCAAGAAGGCTTGCTGTGTCTGTCAGCATAGTGTCCAGAGGCTGGAGGCGCTACCAGGAGACAGGCCAGTACACCAGGAGACGTGGAGGAGGCCGTAGGAGGGCAACAACCCAGCAGCAGGACCGCTACCTCCGCCTTTGTGCAAGGAGGAACAGGAGGAGCACTGCCAGAGCCCTGCAAAATGACCTCCAGCAGGCCACAAATGTGCATGTGTCTGCACAAACGGTTAGAAACCGACTCCATGAGGATGGTATGAGGGCCCGACGTTCACAGATGGGGGTTGTGCTCACAGCCCAACAACGTGCAGGACGCTTGGCATTTGCCAGAGAACACCAGGATTGGCAAATTCGCCACTGGCGCCCTGTGCTCTTCACAGATGAAAGCAGGTTCACACTGAGCATATGTGACAGACGTGACAGAGTCTGGAGACGCTGTGGAGAGCGATCTGCTGCCTGCAACATCCTTCAGCATGACCGGTTTGGCAGTGGGTCAGTAATGGTGTGGGGTGGCATTTCTTTGGAGGGCCGCACAGGCCTCCATGTGCTTGCCAGAGGTACCCTGACTGCCATTAGGTACCGAGATGAGATCCTCAGACCCCTATGCCATATGCTGGTGCGGTTGGCCCTGGGTTCCTTCTAATGCAGGACAATGCTAGACCTCATGTGGCTGGAGTGTGTCAGCAGTTCCTGCAAGATGTAGGCATTGAAGCTATGGACTGGCCCGCCCATTCCCCAGACCTGAATCCGATTGAGCACATCTGGGACATCATGCCTCGCTCCATCCACCAACGCCACGTTGCAACACAGACTGTCAAGGAGTTGGCGGATGCTCCGCCACCTCATCAGGAGCATACCCAGGTGTTGTAGGGAGGTCATACAGGCACGTGGAGGCCACACACAATACTGAGCCTCATTTTGACTTGTTTTAAGGACATTACATCAAAGTTGGATCAGCCTGTAGTGTGTTTTTCCACTTTAATTTTGTGTGTGACTCCAAATCCAGGCCTACAATGGTTAATAAATTTGATTTCCATTGATGATTTTTGTGTGATTTTGTTGTCAGCACATTCAACTTTGTACAGAACAAAGTATTCAATGAGAATATTTCATTCACTCAGATCTAGGATGTGTTATTTGAGTGTTCCCTTTATTTTTTTGAGCAGGGTGAATATACATAGCCGGGCTGCTATAGCCAAACCTTTGGTCACTCGTGCCAATGCCAAACGTCGGTTTCAATGGTGCAAGGAGCGCAAATCTTGTGCTGTGGACAATGTGAAACGTATTGTGAAATGTATTGTTCTCTGATGAGTCCACCTTTACTGTTTTCCCCACATCTGGGAGAGTTACGGTGTGGAGAAGCCCCAAAGAAGTGTACCATCCAGACTGTTGCATGCCCAGAGTGAAGCATGGGGGTGGATCTGTGATGGTTTGGGCTGCCATATCATGGCATTCCCTTGGCCCAATACTTGTGCTAGATGGGCGCGTCACTGCCAAGGACTACCATGAGGACCATGTGCATCCAATGGTTCAAACATTGTATCCTGAAGGCGGTGCCGTGTATCAGGATGACAATGCACCAGTACACACAGCAAGAATGGTGAAAGATTGGTTTGATGAACATGAAAGTGAAGTTGAACATCTCCCATGGCCTGCACAGTCACCAGATCTAAATATTATTGAGCCACTTTGGGGTGTTTTGGAGGAGCGAGTCAGGAAACATTGTCCTCCACCAGCATCACGTAGTGACCTGGCCACTATTCTGTAAGAAGAATGGCTTAAAATCCCTCTGACCACTGTGCAGGACTTGTATATGTAATTCGTAAGACAAATTGATGCTGTATTGGCCACAAAAGGAGGCCCTACACCATACTAATAAATTATTGTGGTCTAAAACCAGACGTTTCAGTTTCATTGTCCAACCCCTGTATATATATATATATAGTACTTACTGACTATGCACATTTTGACTATGCACATTTTGTCTTGGTTTTTACTGTTTTTTGTCTTTGCACTGTTTGCTATTTATCTTTTATTACTGCACTGGAAAAGTAACCCAATAGTGTTTCATTATACTGAATGTGTTGAATAAGTGTGTGTGTGTGTGTGTATATATATATATATATATATATATATATATATATATACGCACACATAGATAGATATATGTGTGTGTGTATAAATATATATATATATATATATATATATATATATATATGTATATATATAATGACTATAAAGTTGAATTGAATTGAATAAGTGTGTGTGTGTGTGTGTGTGTGTGTATACATACATACACACGCGCACACACTTATTCAATTCAATACACACACAAACAGCAACAACATAAAAAAATATATTTTGTTTATGTTGTATATGTAGTCACATACATAATTGCAATGAACAATTTGTTTATTTTATGCAACTATTAAAGTGACTAAAGTGACTGATTAGCCATCTTGCCTCCTGCCTGTTGATATGTAGTGGCTAAAATTAGGTTGTAATGAAATGAAATGATGTTGTATGTGTTATGTGCACAGTTGATTAAGGCTTGCATTTTTTTCATAAGAGTGTGAAGATATAAATGATAAATGTTTACTTTTCAAGCAAACATACTGAAACTAGTTTTAACTATCCTCGAAAAGTCTAACAGCTCCCAGTTACAATGTTTGAAACATGAAGTGTTTCAATAAATGCATTTTGTGCTTTCTTTTGGTTTCATTAATGGCCTCAACCCTATCAATAAAACACAATTAACATTCAGTTTTTGACAATGAAAATAAATGATGATGAAAGTTAACAACTGTGGTCTGACAAAAATAACTGCTATCATGTGATGACAGGCCTAATATGCACTTTCAACAGAATTGCTCTACTTGTTTGTGAGCTAGGACTGAGACAAAAATCATATAAAATTTGCTTTCAAATCACCTACTTGAAGAGTTAAGCCAAGAGATAAGCAAAGTATACGATCTGAATCAATGACCTTAGGAGAGACTGATATCTGTCAGTCAGATTCTACAGTTGGTCAGAAGTTCTGGGTGGTAATTTTATTACTGACAGAGATCCACAGTGCAAGGGTAGTAGATGAAGTTAAGAATAGAGCTGTTAGTGGACATACCATAATCGCGTCAGCCATTTCTTAGAATAGACTTGGAGGTAAATGGCTACAAAGGGGATGGTGTGGTGGTATGCCTATAGTAGAATCATTCAATAACACTGGAATGTACGCTGTCTTGTATGGAAGACTATTACTTTCCTGTGGTTACGGCCTTGTATCCCAGATGTGAAACCCAGTAAAAAAACAAATCCTACGTGGGCGTAGGGAAACACTCCCAATTTCAACGTATAAAATACAAGACGCCCACTTCCCTCTGAGCTTCACTGCAGTGAGGCCTGGCTGCCTCTTTGTTGCACTCTGCTTAAATGTGAAACATTTAAGCTTCAAGAGCTACCCTTATATTATGGGTGGCATAAAAAAAGGTGCACAAAAGTCCACCGCTTTAAAAACAAAGCCTACATGATGCAAATCTTCAACGAAATTATCGTTGCATTCAAAACAGGCTGCTAATTCTAGAAAGATAAGCACTTTCAACGACCTCTCTCTATAATGTTTAACCCTTAGAAGTCACAGTTACTGCCAGTGATAACAAAAGCATGGTGTAATTTTATACAAATAATTTCTCAGCCCATTAAACACCACAGTTATGTTTGTGAACAGTAAAGAAGATATTTTATGATGATTTGAATTTGAGGATACCTTATTGGCATGTGTACCATCTTGTTTTGTAAAAGAAAAAAACAACAGTTTGCATTTTTACTATGTTAGCCTGTTATACACGTATATAATTTAGACAGCTTGTGGTAGTCATTCTTATTAGTTAGCCTCTAATTTTATCAAGATGGAAGCCAAATTATAATCCTGCTCCAAGGCTCCCAAAAGCTAGAGATATCTAGCATGTGTAATTACACTTAAGTAGAGTAGCAAAATGGCTTATTTTTTCAGGATTTATATGAGTTTCCATTCTGAAACCAAGTTTTGATTAGCTCAATTCAATATGTTATTTTAGAATATTAACATGTTTTGATTATACAAAGATCTATTTCTGTATTGGTTTTGATACATATACAATTTCAAACAGAACCTTTTCAATTACAGCTGTATGATGAAATACCTCCTAAAAACTGCAACCCCCCTCTTTTTTGAGCTTGACTGCATGACTAGCAGAAGCCCCACCCCCTCTGATAGTGTTTTAAACAAAAGATGATAACTGTGGACCCTCAGAGGAGGTTAAGATATTGGCAATGCAGCTTAAAATTTTCCTTACACTGCACAGCTCTGCCATACTGTAATGAAACTGTCATTCCCTTAAACAACAGTAATAACTTGTGACTTCTAAATGTTAAAACCTAGGCAAATGTGACTCAAATCTTCAAGGCAAATAGTGTTTCATTCAAAACAGGCTGCTAATTTTAGAAGGATAAGTGCTTCCACTGACCTCTCTAAACAATGTTTAAAGAGTAAAAGTGAAAATGCAGTGTGTTAATGAGAGTAGACGGTAAGCACATTCTTGCTTGGTGTACGGCTCATTACAGAGGCTTCTGTTGGCCCCAGCACTGTGCCTAACTGATAAACATCGAGGTGCAGTGCACTAAAGCCAAGGAAATAGTATCCATTTCCTGGGGCTTTTAATAGGCATTGGTACAGACGATGCACTATCATCACTGCCTCCAAAAAACGTTTTTCTCCCCCTCCTCCCTCTTGTATCTTTAAACGGTAATCTGTGTGTAAATCAAATGATAAATGTTCCGGCTGAAACGTGGCCAAGAACAAATTGTTTGGTTTACTTTAGCAGTAAGTTGATATTAGCAGGGCTGACCTCCTCCACCTCATCCAATGCATTTCGCTCCACACAGCACCAGAATTCAGCTGAAAACAGGCAGAAACATTCAGAAATGGGTGGCTACAGGCAGCGGAGCAACCTTTGTGAACACATAGTCGCCAAGAATCACCTCATTCTACTAACTGTACAGGGAAACTATAGAATCAGCATGTTTAAGTACCAGTCATGATTGCACATTTTCTTAAATGCCAGTGACGAGGCAGTAAAACCTACCCTAATCTCCTGAACACTTCGAAGCAGCCTGATATTACAACGTGCACTTTTTCCTAATCCTGAGATTACACACTCCTCTGAGCATGAGCAGTTTGATGGACAGTGACTCAGAGAGATTCTGTATACATGTGACAGCATGAAGCAAGTCACTTCACTTGTGACATTTGTTAAACGAGTCACACTTCTAGATTGCTGTTATGTAATGCCATGAGCGGCTGAAGCTTTTCTCTGTTCACTTCTCCCTACACTGCTCCCTAACAATGGAAAAGGACTGAAAGAGACAAAGAATATTCTAAAGCCTGCAGAAAGGGCTGCATAAGGGTCCATGTTAACATTTTTAGAAACATCATTTAGAGGAATTGTCCAGTGTATCATCAGTTACCAGACAATAACAGACAATAATTCTGATGTATTTCTGTAATGATAACATGATGACTTGAAAAGGACTTTTAAGTCACATGGCAATTGCTAAATTCTGTGAAGTAAATGTTTGTATAATTGTGTGTGTGTGTGTGTGTGTGTGTGTGTATATGTATAGGGGCAAATAAGCCCACTGATTTATAAAACAATTAGAACAAACAAAATAAACAAAACTAGGCAGAAATCACACAAAATAATATCTACAACTCTCATATACCTAATTGTTTAAAAGTATTTTTAACAGCCTAAAAGGTCAGAGTAATTATATTTTAGCACTTAGTTGAAAGTTCCACACTAAAGGGACATTGCATAACCTGCTTTCTTTTCAAATTCTGAATGTGAGAATGGTACATTCAGAACTTGTCAGTCATTATTTCTAATACATTTTTCATTTGATATGACTGTAAGGATAGATAAAATATAGTTTATTTTTATTTAAATATGTTTCGACAGAGCCTTATAAATAAGAATAAAAAAATGCCGCTTCCTTCTTATGTATAAAGATGACAAGCCAACTTTACAGTACAGCTCACAATGATGGGTTTTAGATCTGTCAGCAGTAATAAAATGAAGCACTGTGATAAATAGCGTCTAAAGATTTCAATGTCGAGGGAGCTGCATTCATATAGATTTCATCACCATAATCCAATACTGTTCTAACTGTTATCTCAACAACAATTATATGTCTCACTATACTAGTGAGGAATGCAATGACTTTGGGACTAAACATTTTTAGTTTATTTCATCATGCTTGTTATATTTAAACTCTATGTTGACTCTTTCAAAATTGTAACCCTTTTATTTCCAACCAAAATTTAACAATGAAATAAGAGTAGTACTACAATACAATGCAAAGTTGTTACATTTTCCTGTGGTATCTTAAATGAGGTAACTAAAAGAGGTCGCCTAGTGTTTAGAACAGCAGGATCAAATCTGTGGGAAAAATCACTATAGACCATCTAGAATGACAATGTCCTAAATGACAGAAAATATAATCCGTAGTCAAAGCAGGTTTACTATTGCCCAAACTTAATTACTTCTAATGATCACGGTTCACCACTGCACTATACACTATACACATATGTTTTTTATTATCTAGTGCCTGGATTTTTTGTGAAGTTTATTGTCTCACTAACAATTTTTTCTAAATAGAAAATGACAATTTACCACACAGTTCCTCTTATCAAAAATCTGAACTGCCTCTATACATACAATGGCCAATTTTAAAATTAAAAATGTTGAAGGACAAAGATGTTTAAAAAATATTTGTACACATAGCAGCTTGATGCATTAGCCATTTTGAAAGGGTGTCTCCATAGAGTCTATAAATTTGTGGAATGGCCATGGATCAACTACATCATCCAGATATTAGCAGTACACTACATCCTGTTGCATCTGTGTGAACAAATGCATTGGAGTGTAAACACACCACTTGCACTAAAAGTGGCAAACATACTTAGCAGAGGGGCCAGATGTGCCAGATAAAAGGATGAGACTGCTCTCTAAAGTTTTTAATTTGAGAGCTTTGTAAAATGGTGTCTTTCTTGTTGTCCTTCACACCTCATCTACAGTCGGTGAAAGCACCTTTCTTCACCTTATCTGTGTTGAACCACAGTTAAGACTTCAGTTTGACCATAAATCGCAAAACATGGTCAAAAACAAGGAAGACAAAAAACATTGCTGCAATAATGCTGATTTCTGCTCACATCTCTATGGGATAGCACTATGCTAACAAATTCACATAAATCTTTTTGGCTATTGTAGATTAATTATGGACATTTTGAAACTCACAAAATACAACAACAACAAATATACTGTACTTTGAAGCAGTTTTACAGTGACTCTTTTTAAAGAACTCTGCTGTTAGGGGAAAAAAAGTTACTTATATTTAGGCATTCAGATATACAGGCCACTGCGTCGCTTTGTTTGCAGCAGGAGAGGACTAAAAGTCAGACGAGTACAAGTGGTGCAGAACTGAGGTGGCTTTAAAGGGAACGTAAAGTTCAACTGGTAGAATTTGTTTTGTGTGCGAGTGATAAGCAACAATTTATTGACAGAGGAACATTTTTCCACTTAGTACTTTTCAGAAAGAAGACACCACAAACCACCCTTTTTGTAGCTAAGTTCACCTTAACTTAGTAAGAACACATCACACTAGGACAGGGATTCTTAACCTGGGGGTCCCAATGTAGTGCCAGGAGGGGCGCAAAAGTGGTGTTATAAAGATATATACCACATTAAACACAGAGAAAATCATTTTGATGAGTGTCTGATGGAAAATTCATGTTACTTCATTGGAAAGGTATGCAAGAACACATAAAATGAATTGGTTTCTGGTAGCACTGAATTTTGCTTTGCGCTGAGGTGAACTTTAACCCTGCAAATTTGCATACTTCAGAACACACACACACATCTATCTATCTATCTATATATATATATATATATATATATATATATATATATATATATATATATAAATGTATGAACCATACACAAACATTTGTGAAAGAATGCATCATTCTAAAGAGCTAAATGAATTTGAGCACAATACTGCAATAGGATGACACCATTGCAACAAGTCAGTTCACAATATTTCTTCTCCCTTAGATGTTCCACAATCAACTGTGAGTGGAACTAGTGAAAGGTGAAAGTGTTAATAGACCACCATGTTACAGAGCAGGGCCGCCAAGTGCTGAGGCACATAGTGCATAAAAGTCACTAACGGTTCTGTTGACTCAGTAACTGCAGAGTTCCAAACCTCCTCTGGCATTAACATCAGCACAAAAACTATGCACCAGAAGCTTCATGGCACAGGTTTCCATTGGCATCTGTATGCAAGTGTTACATCACCAAGCACAATGCCAAGCGTCGGATGGGGCAGTGTAAAGCTTGCTGCCATTGGACTCTGAGGCAGGGGAAATGTATTCTGTGGAGTGAGGAATCACACTTCTCTATCTGGCAGTGTGATGGACGAGTCTGGGCTTAACAAATGCCAGGAGAACATTACCTGCCTGACTGCAATGTGCTAAGCGTAAAGTTTGGTGGAGGAGGGAGATGATTATGGTGTTTTCTTTTTCAAGAGTTGGCCTCAATCCCTTAGTTTCAGTAAAGGGAAATCTTATTGCTTCAGCAAACCAAGACATTTTGGACAATTGTGTTGTGTACAACTTTGTGGGAGCAGTTTGGGGAGGCCCTTTTCTGCCCCAGTGCACAAAGCAAAGTATATACAGGCATAGGTGAGTTTGGTATGGAAGAATTTAACTTGGTCTGCGCAGTGCCCTGACCTCAAACCCAATCGACACCTTTGGGATTAGAGCAAGTCAGGCCCCCTCGTCTAACACAGTGTCTGAACTCACAATGCTCTTCTGGGTGAATGGGCAAAAATTCCCACAGACTCTTGTAGAAAGCCTTCCCAGAGCAGTGGAAGCTGTTATTATAACTGTGAAAGTCGGCTTGTGCTTATAATCTTAAATTTTGTGTGGACACAAAAGGGTTAAATTCTTTAAATGTCCAACAGAAAATCAAGATTTTTTTCTCCATTGTGTATTGTGTATAGAGTCAAGCCTCTCACTAGTCAGGCAATCAGAGGCTGAACTCAAGACTTGTTAATTTAGATTAACCACCAACATATTTAGAAACTGACAGTGGAATCAACCCCCAATCATGCTTTCATTTCCAATAGTTGGGACCAATTTAATGAGAAAACACATGACTAGGTCTTGTGGGAGTCCTACATACATCACTGATTTTGAATACGCATAGTGGTCTAACCAGGTTTCAGTCAGTCGTTAGAAATGGAACACAATGGCAGCAGCTTTATACCACGGATTTTCACTGAAAGAGTTACTACAAAACTGTAACGTACAGTATAAAATATATGTTATTATTGGTAGCAAGGTTTAAATAAAATATAAGATGTCTTTTACAAGCTTATTAAACATAGTTTTAATAGTCATGGTTCAATACTGTATAATATACATGAGACAAATGTATGACCTGATGTCCTGACACTGTATAAAAACAAGTGTTTGTGTGTGTAGGTCCAGACAGGCCTTGGCCCGTTTTCTGGCCTGCAGAGAGAGCTGGTCTCCCACACAGATGTTCCATGTCCTCTGACCTTAAGCTGAGGCCCAGCTTTGTGTGTCACAGAGGAGCCCGGCGTGGGGGCGGGGGCGGGGAAAGAGAGAGAACGAGAGAGAGAGAGAGAGAGAGAGAGAAAGACTGAGAAATGGGAGTACAGTGAACTACTGTAAGTGTATGTGTGCGTGAGCCAAGTGTGTGGGGGGTGAGTACGCATTTTTGTATGAGTGTGTGTGAGTCAGTAAGAACACAACTTTACTGTATTTCTCAGAGAAAATATTCCTGCGCATCATTAAAGAGTAATATACTGCATTTTCACTCCAGACCTCAGATAAAAGAGCTTTGAGCATTTCCCTCTACCGACTCATCTGGAACATTCTGTCCTCATCACTAAAGCGCATAGGCCTCCATTACACCCCACTTTATTAAATATGAATGCCTTTCGCTGTATAGTAGGAGAGCTTTTCATTAGCAGCACTTAAGTATGTTTGGCCCCACAAAAATGGCACGCTACGGCATCGGAGCAGCTTCTTTCTTGCTGGACCACAAAGATCCCGAAGCATTTTCACCTTAAGCCGTGCCTTGTTCCAAGAACATTTGATAAATTAAAAATTTGATAAAATGTGATAATATATATCTAGTATTGGAAACAACAGTTAATTGCAAAAGTCTGGGCACCCTTGGTAAAATTACATTTTGTTGATTTGCTAAGTGAAAATAAGTTAACAAACCCTCTATAGAGAACATACCTGTACATTTAAAGTATTGAAAAAAAAGTTGCTTGTGCAAAAAACATGGAACATTTTATATTTTATGTTTTATTTTTTTCTAACATGTTAAAATATCTGCATACAACTGTAAATCTACGTAGACAGAAAATAAGAGGTGGCCAAGTATTGCTGAATATCATTCATGATTTGCGCATATATTTATTTTGCAGCATTAACTTCTAAATCATAATCATGTATTTTGTAAATGTAATAATGAATTACTGCTGACATACAGTATCCATCAAATGTTTGGGGGACATAACCTTTGGAAACGTTTTTGTTCCATTCGCGCCATTGCACTCAGTGATGTAGGGACAGAGAGAGTAAGAAAGGTCAATTATGCTCTTCTGGACCCCTTCTGGACCCAGATGGGGCAAAGGGGTATCGAGTATTGAAGAAAATAATATCATAAAACACATTACAGCAAATATTTGTCACAATCACTTAAGAACAACTACAGTGCTGTGCTAGTTAAGAGACCACACTTCTGTTACTTAATTTCCAGTCAAGAAGAAGCATTTCTAAGGAGATTATACATTACATAATTCACAAGTATGGGTGAAAGGAAAGTAAGTCAAAAAACATGAGCTGTCAAAACAACTCAACACTATGAGTCTGAAAGAATGTGAAGCTATGGTCAAGGTCTTCTAAAAAGAATGGAAACTGTAATAAAGGCAAAGGGTGGACACACAAAAAATTGCCATTAATGGCCATTAAATGAATGAGTGGACATCTCTTTTGCTCAGTACATTCAGCAAAACATGCAACTGCTGCACAGTTACATATGAACAGTCAAAAATACATGGAAAAACAGAAATATTGTGTGATGCTGTTTTTCTCAAGATATATACTTGGATAGTCTTTAATGATATCACTATCATAAGAAGACTAGGCAGATTTTTGATTCCTATATTGCATTTCTTGAAGATGGACCAATGGAAGTAGAAATAGAAAAAGCAAACATCTGAAATATTTACTGTTATACTAACAGATATTGAGAATGCGTTCCTCTTCCTATAAGTAGCCAATTCAGAGATATAAGGTTATGATAGTCACAGTAATGTGATGAAGAAAACATGCTGAGTATTTAAAACAGATTTTTAACATGCAGATCTGTGTTCTCCGGCTCTTGAAGAGCAGTGTGAGAACAAAAAACGCTTTTGATTAGACTATCTTCTCTCACCTGAGAGTATCTCCATTTCTGACACTTGATGTTTTCAGGCTTGGGAAGTTCAGGCATCACTTTCTCAAGCTCACACAGGATCACAGGCTGCACCTCCTCCAGTGGGTCCTCCAAGTGCTGCAGGCCAAAGGGGACGGAGGTATGCACGACCAAAGAGGGCCCACATTCATCTGACACTGAATGCGTGCCCCCACACACACACACACACACACACACACACACACACACACACACACACACACACACACACACACACACACACAAAGATGATTATGAAATAGTTCATTTTTATTGTTGACATTGCTTATTTTTAAAATTGCTTTATAATGCTACATATGACATATATGCTGTCATTCTGATTCCAATACACTACAGGAAGTACCATGGCCACTGTCATCTAAAATTTTGTTGCATGATAAAGGAAGTGGCAAAGAAATAAAAGCTCAATTTGTTTATTTATTAAATAAGTCTCGACAGGTTAACCGATTACAGAAATAATCATTTCCTGCAGCCCTAACATACAGTAGCAACTCTACTTCGATTACATGAGTAACTGAGTAATAGTCGATAGATAAATTGATTATAGAGATAACCAACTAGCTCAAATCAAATAACTGTTTGTAAGTTAATCAATTACCGAAATAAATGTTAGTTGCAGCCCTAGTTTGTTAAGTCAGTTAACAGAATATCAATTATTAAATGACATTATTGAGATAATCATGAGCTGCAGCCCTAACACAGCAGTCCCAGCTTCATTAGACAGTTAATCGAATAATAATTGACAGGTCAATCCATTATAGATACAATCGTTAGCTCTGCACAGCTCAGGATTCAGTTTCTCATGCAGATGGAGGAAATGAGAAAAGTTCAAGTTCTGAACTCATCCCACCAATTCCAGCTCATACATTAAGCATCATGTGGTGCAGCTAAAGATGGCGAACTGAGCATGAGGCAAATCAGCAGTGACAGCTGTGGAAAGAGCAGAGAGATGGACTGAAAATGCCACAATCACTTTCCTGACTAACAAAAAAAAAAGAAAACTTTCTTTGAGCATTCTGATTTAAAAAGGAGTGGAATGTTCCTGCCATTCCCAGCTGTTTTAGAGAAAAAAACAAACAAAAAAAAACGGCACATATGAATCAAACGGATGACTGAGGCAATGCAACTCTTCACCAAGCCACGTGTTTCAGTGCTACTTTTGACCTGTGACACGAGCAGCTTTATTTGTTAGTCAAATCCTCTGGCGGCTGAACAGGTTTAGTGTGAGTGTGGCGTTTAATGGCTACTTGCGATGGCGTCCAGGCCCGAGGTACACGGTGATATCATCTGTAGGCACGCCGAAGAAAGCCTTCTGAGCTAATGCCTTACAGACGCAGGTTCTTTAGGCTGGTCCTGATTTATTAGACCACTGCGGCATGTAGTCATCTCTCTAATGACACTGTCTTAAAATACACATTCAACCTGATTGGGAGGAATAATGCTTTATTGTGCTCAATAAATGTGGCCCATGTTTGAGCAGCTGGAGATGCTGCGAGTCATAATCTGCCCTTGATGGCCACCTGGGGAGGCGAGGGCCTTGGCTGAATTAGGCCGAAGAGAGTGAGCAAATCTAAATATTTAAAGTCGCTGGCAGTCTCACATGGTTGACTCATTGACTTTATAGTGACCCATGAAGAAGAGCTTTTTATTTCATACTGCTAGTTCAGCCAGATCCATTTCTGCTTGGTAAAGTTTGTGAGGTAATGGTGAAATGGCGAGCTATTTAAATGGGCCGCTGGCTTCGGCTGAGGGAACACAGTGTCTTGGTGATTCTGGAGGAAGCTTCCAAAAATGAGCTCCTCAACTGGCATATAGTTAGAGCTGCGGGGGCGAAAAGGGGAAGTGACTTTGGTCTGCTGTATGCAGTCAGTTAATCTGCTAGCTAACTATATCACAGTAATACTAGACCTAAAACAGAACCACACAATGTTGTCACTGCACTTTCAATCCCTGGCAAGTTTAGCAGTGACATGGGGCCGAGCTTGCTCATTTAGCACACTAGTGCTGTATACAACCAACCCCTTCACATTCCTAGACCTACCAGTGTATCAAATCCTCACTCTTATAAGAATAACTTAAACAAGCAGACCTCGTTTTCTATTCTATTCTAATCATTTGTTTAGATCACATGATCTTTTTTGCAGAATCTTTGTTAATGACTGTCTATTGCATTTCAATGGGAAAGCAAAAAGACAAAGAACAGTTTTGAACAATAGATTCAAATAACAAAAATAACTGAATTGAGTTGATTCCTGTGTAGTTAGTAGCTTTAACATTAAAAGTCGTTAATCTCACCTGCAGATACCATTATCTCCCACATGGGAGACTGAAGTTTGTTTTTGCATTCAAGATTGCCACTCCAAATAATAAAAGTACTTAGGCTTACTCCTCAAACTACACTTGAAAACAGACAACAAAATAGAATCTCTAATTTTTAATCCTTTGTCTTCGTTACAGCTGCCATTCTTTTCAAGAGATTTATGCTCAGGTAGGCCATCCTACCCAACCAGAGAAAGTGAGGCTAATTCTGCTCTCTTGGACTCCCAGCCACAGATGGCTGTAGTTATCTCCTGATAACAGGACCAATGCCTAGACGGTTGCGTCACTCTGGAGCAGCAACTGCTTCTTGACAGCAGCACATCCTTTCAGACCCATAGTGTTGAGTTGTCTTCCACAGTGGAAGGATGGACACAAGCGCCTGTGGATTTTTTCAGATCTGAAGGAAGAGTGGAGCTCGATTTTCTCCACTCTCTCAAATATGGAGTTTTTAAGTGCTGTCTATCTTATGATGATGTTTCCTCAGAAATATCTCCTGTATCTAATGTCTATTCTCCTCAGAAATATCTCCTGTATCTAATGTCTAATCTCCTCAGAAATATCTCCTGAAAAATCAATAGCTTGTACTTGATGGAAATGAAATAAATGAAGGGTAGTCTTTGATTTTTGGACAGCACTGTAAATACAAAGACGCTGAAGCAGAGCTGACACTGGACACTGGAATTTGATGGATTTGATAATTCGATAATAAAAGGTTTGGACTTGAGCTTATCACCAGGCTTGGCACGCAAACATATCTGTACAAGGGCAAGTGTATTATCTTTATGAATAATAGCAGTAGGGTCAACACATTGTGGCTGCAAGACAGAGGGAGAGTTGCTTGCTTCGGAATTTGGTGTCAAACAAGCCAGGCACATGGCACAAAGCCAAGTAAATAGTGGCGGAAAAGGGAGACACAGTAAAAGAGGGACCGAGAAAGAGGAAGCGAGAGAGAGAGAGAGAGAGAGAGAGAGAGAGAGAGAGAGAGAGAGAGAGATGGACAAATAGAGAGAGGGAAAGAGAGAGAGAGAAAAAGAGTTGGAGAGAGAAGAGAGAGAGAGAAAGAGAGAGAAGAGAGAGAGAGTGAGAGAGAAAGCGAGAGAGAGAGAGAGAGAGAGAGAGAGAGAGAGAGAGAGAGAGAGAGAGAGAGGTCATGGTGTGTGTGGGCAGAGGGCTGGCATGCTGCCTGCTGGCTGAGTCACTTTATTTGTTGGTGTGGGGCAGTGCGGGTCACAAAGTTCACAGGGTGAAGAGCATGCAGGCAGAAAATAATTTGCCCTGAAAATGGCCCGCATTCATATTAATAAGCCATCTATTTTTATAAAAATCAAACTTTTGCATGAAAATCAATCCTGTTTGCAGCCAAATCTTTTTTTATTTAATGACTTTAAGAACACAACCAGCCTTTTTTTCTTCCAGAAATTGCACAGATTTACAGGGGCTAAACCTGAACCCTTAGAAGTCAAGGGTGGTTAGTTTCATTTTGCTATACCATTCAAATGTAGTTACACAATTATATATTCAATTACACAGTGATTTATGCAATGAATTACATTTACAGTGCTGTGTAGGGGTTAGAGCCCAGCATTCGCATATTCATTTCCAGTCAAAACAGCCATTAGGTTCAACTTATTCATCTTTCAGTATTAGAAAATAGAAAACATGTTTGGGAGAAAATTACACAGAAACCTCAATTTAACAGTCATCAAGTTGGTCATTCTTCTCAACATTTTCGATACTTAGTGTGCTCATGCTGCCTTTAGTACAGCTTCCACTCTTCTGCTTGCTTTCAGTTTTTCAATTAAATCTGCAGGGATATTTATCCACATCTCCAAAGTTCAGTCTTAGAAATTGGTTAGATTTTCTGCTTCTCACATCAGTCCATTGTTCTGAAAACATCAGCAGCTTCTTTGTGTGGTTTGCATTTTTTTCCTTTTTCAGTCTCTTTTAGGGGAGCCCAAAAGTGATTTGGAGGCCAAAGTGTAATGTTTGCGGTGGACCACAATTACATAGTATAAAATACATCTGTTCTCTTTCTGGGTGAGGGGATGGCACGCCAAATCAAACATCATCATTATCAGCTTTGGTGGTCTACCAGGTCTTGCAGGAATGGTCCTTAGGAATCCAATTTTGTCTGTATCTTTTAACAGTCTTTTGAACTCCACTTTTGGAAACTCCTGTTTTTTGACTTACATTCTGTACATTCAAAACTTACAGGTTTAAGTCTTGCAGTTCTGCTTGATTTGAAATGTCAAATGAGTAACAAAAATGTTGAGGATGGTTTGTTGTTCTGCTAAACAAACCTACACACAACTATAACTTCTCATCATATTCAAATAAAATATCTCTGCTTCTACTTCCAAACACAAATGTGCCATCATTGAAATCTGCAATTTTGGCAAACATTCAACTTGTTTCAATGAGCTAAGAGTAAGAATTATTATAATTATTGTCAAGCTGCACCATGCTTTTGTTAGCACTAACTTCAACATTAAAGGCATATCCTTCAGCTAGATGCACTGCTGAAAAGTCTTGGTCCTGCAGACTGTTTCAGACATTTCAAAGCAAGAGGTTTGCTCCTTGAGTTCATATTCAGGCCTACTTAGTGGAGCTACAAGCAAAATACATTACACAGATAAAACTGAAGATTAAAGCTCAACAGTAGGGAGGAAGAGGGAGGATGGCAGGGAGCGTTCCAGCCTGAAAGAACACCGCAGCCGAATGCAAAATTTAACAGCGGCGCTAATTAAGATGTTGCCGTCGGAACGGCAGAGTGAATAAAAGGTGACAGGTGTGGCGGCCCTTGTGATGAGGCTTAACTCTGTCTGGCAGGCCTACGCATACATAAACGAACGCATACTTTTCTGGGCGTAACACACACATACACACTGTCTATCAATCACACACACATTTCTAATGTATAAGGTACACGGTTAGCAAGTTTAGGATTTATAAATTTATATTCATAAAGTTGCTGGTGTTTTGTGTTCACTTGAGGGGGTGGGGGTGGGGGGTGGAGCTATAGCTTGTGTAGTGGTGGAGCTAATTAAGCAGTGTGTGAGCTGTATGAGTTGGTGCTGAGGTGAGCCTGTCCTCGAATCTACCCCCGTCTCACATCAGTAATGATTACTGACATCACAATCACCTCAAACCCCAATCTTCCCAATCATTTACAGTTTCTTACAACTGCTATCAAGCATTTTCAGCACTGAGCTTGCCTTTATAAAACTCCTCATACAGTCAGCACTCTGTTTGGGCCAAACCATGAACAATTTTTTTCCTAGTTTGAATACATACTGGATATAGTGATCATATCGAAAAAGAAAAAAAAAACTAATAACTACCAAATAACTCTTTACTACTTCACAGAGTTACATGAAATAGCAGATCTACCTTAATGCCAGCAGTTGTTAGTGTTTCTTAGGTGACTGTGCTCTGATTGAGTGTTCCTGTTATGAGAACACTTGTGAACATTTTTGTTGAAAAGTTTTGATGGAATTAATTTATTTTTAGATGTGTCTGCACTGTTTTTATTGTTGTTTTAGGAATACAAATGTTTTTGTTTGGCACCAAAAAATGCTTCTTAGCAATTGCTAAACCTGTAATACTGAATATTTTAGATTGTTGTGCCAACTTTACTAGCAGAACAGTAAAAAAATTAATTTCAACCTTACATCTGATCACAGTCCTGATGCTCTCCACATTTTCTCTTCCATTCACCGCTGAGCAACCGATCCATTATTACCTCTGTCAAGATTTCAATCATGTTTTCTTTTTTAATCAAGCTAGAGATATTGTGAATGTAGTTCTGCCTGTAGAAAGTGAGACGGGATACTTCGACAGAGTAGAACTTGAAAAAAATAGCTGCATTGTTGTTGGGCATTTATCTGTGAAAAGGCTATGTCAAAAGTAAGATGTAAATACAAAAAAAATCCATACCGACTGTGGCAGTATGCTTAGCTTAAGGTGCTTGACAATCTGATCAGAAAGTTCACTGGTGGCTGTCTGGATTTAATTGATATCGTTTACACTGGAGTAAATGTACTTGTGAAGAGTGGATGCATGCTTCATAAGGAAAAGATGCACTGGATGTTGGGCTTATATTATCTTGTGTTCTTGTTAATGTGTGTGTAGCTTTGCTTTGGTTTTTATCACAATGGCATAGTGGAATATGCAGAATGATGACTGTACCGCTGTCAGCAATAGGCTATGACCTCATTTCATGCCATAGCAGGACACAGAGCATTTGGAAAATGCATTGCTTGTCAATTTGCTGTTGTCTTTATGCAACCAGGGAAGGTCAACCTTGCTTCTTAACTTTACATTAAGCTATAATGGTATTATCGTAAAAGAGATATGCAATTCAAGCGGTTTGTGTCAAGAACAACTCAAAATAACCTGATTTTATTTTTTTATGCCACACGTTCCAGACTATGCAGCTTAGTAGTAACATTCAAAAACGTTATTTCAAAAAACAAACAAACAAAAATATTAAATAATAAACAACCTATTTTTCCTATTTCACTGCTCTTGGCCAATACCCACCTATAACCTAGCTAAGTCTCCCCAATCACACAATTTTATGTTGCGAGTGTGAAGGCCATCACATCTTTTCAAACTGTCACCACATCACTGGTCACCTCAACTTGCTTGGAGGAGAATGCTATCTGCAACTGTTACAACTGCTGTGCTAACTGATGAGGGAGAGAGGGCACCATCCTACTCACTCAGAGAGATCAAGGCCAATTGTGCTCTTTTTGAAACGGATGGCTGTGGCATCACTGGGGATCGAACCTGTAATTTCCCCAAGATAGAACCAAAGTTTAGAAGGTTGTGAGATACATTCAAATGGACTTTCCCACTTGGTCATGAACACAGCATTTGTCTGAAAAAACAAAACATCAGTGTAGCTAAAAACAGTAGTAACAACCAACTTCAAGCCTGAAATTTGTGTGTGGAAATGACATAAGCAAGTTTGTTTGAGATTACTTAACTGGACACGAATGAGTGACGATTTAGACATGTAGTCTACACAGTGCTAATTAGTGGAGTATAAGCTTCCATTACTTATTAGCTACAGTAGCTTTGTAGCTCCAGTGCAAAAGTAAAGAAGCAAGCTTGATAAAGAAAAACCTGTCTTAGCTGACAACATTTGTGGGGGAAGCCATATAAATATGTGGCCAAACTTACACTTTAAAGGTGCTTAGAGCTGTCAGGTCAACAGGAAGAGGCAAATGGGGATGTTCAATTAGACAGAAACTGTTGTGCAATGCCTTCATTTAACAGCTGCCATTTATAGACTGGGAACATATGAAGAGGAAGATCAAGCAAAAGAAGAGGAGAGGAAGAAGAAGGGTTGGGGGGGGGGGCCCAAGAGAGGAGTGTGAGAAATGATTTGAAGCGTTGAGAGACAGTGAGTTAAAGTGTGTGTGTGTGTGTGTGTGTGTGTGTGTGAAAGAGAGAGAGATAGAGAGAAAGAGAGGAAGAAAAACTGAGGCACTGACCTAAATTGCGCTTTTTGTCGTCTATAGCAATGTAGCGAATGCAGGGATTACTGGAGACATACTTGGCCGCCCAGGGGACGCTGATCTGCACGCCAGCTTTGTAGAAGAGTCCCAGAGCAAAGCGAGAAGAGTAACTGACAGCCTCCAGCTTCTGCCTCTCACTGTCCTTCAGCACTGCACACACACAGACAAAAAGACGGTACAAGATCAAGCCACCTGACAGCCTCCTCCATCTCCTCATTCTTACACTCATACCACGAGACAGCAGTGTTCACAATGTGTGTGTATGTATTTAACTCTTACTGAGGACCAAATAGCTGCACGATAATAGGAAAATATGAAAATATAGTTGCACAGACATATCAGAATCACACTGGATTGGACGTCTTCATTTTCATGACATACAGTACTGTGAAAAAGTAAGAAAATACCAAAACAATTGCTCAGATAAACAGTAGTTAAAGCTTTCATCTTTGAGAGAGAAGAGAAAATCAAGCTCAACTTTTATTTCAGATCTGAAAAAAACCTACATCGGTTTCTGTCCATCCTCCCACTGTGAGAAGACAACTCAGCATTATGAGTCTGAAAGGATGTGAAGCTATGATCAAGGTCTTCTAAAAGTAGTAGCTGTCATGAAGCCTTTACTGAGAAAAGGAAATAGACAAAACAGAAGAAAACTTCCAATTCCAAGAAACTGTTTCTCAAAACAATGGACTGTCCATCTTGAGGTCACCGAATGTGTTTACATGGATCGTGAGATATAGAAAATTGAACTTTAGAGGAGTGGAATAATATCCCTGCAGATTCCTTTGAAAACCTCAAAGCAAATCTCCTGAAAAGAATGGAAGTTGGAAGAAACTTGCAATTTTTTTTTCCAGATGTCAGAACTATTTTTCTATGAGCTACCTACCCTGTGAGATGGCAGAGCAATGTTCAGAGTATTGAGTTCAATGGAAATGGCTCATGAAGATAGTTTTACAAGATTTGGTGTGTGTGTGTGTGTGTGTGTGTGTGTGTGTGTGTGTGCGCGTGCCTCCAGGCTTTCACTGATCAAATGGGAGGAACTCTGTACCATTCAATCAAACGTCCTCTTAGCGCTCAGGCTGGTGACATACACTGGCAGTCAAAAGGAATTGCTCAGATACCCATGTGTCATGCGTTGAGGTTTTGCAATGGTGCTTGATGTGTTTGAAGGCATTTTTGCCTTCTGTTCACTTAGGAATACTCCAGTGTTTTCCAACCTAATCCCTATCTGCAGCCTCTGTAGTGTATGGCCGATTACAATGGGCTGTTCTGTGTTTGAAAAAGCACATAAAGCCCACTGACTCAAAACACATTTATAACAGAATGTGGCCAAAGGCAGACACTGGAGTTGCAGACACTGGAGATTTCAGTTTTACGTACAAGTACAGGGAAATTACTGTCAGTGGTAATCAACTGTTTGCTACACATGCAGCATACAGAGATTAGGCTGAAGAGTGTTGGAACATTTATTCAAAGGATTTATTATTTAAATCACAAAAATGACTGAATATTCTGACAATAGAATGAAACATGCCATATCTCTAGTTAAATGAAGAAGTGGTTTGAGGAAGAAGAAATTAAGGTGATGTAATGAGAAACAGCATCACTAGATTTAAATCCCACTGACAGCTCATAAAATGGACAGCAGTGAAGGACACACACACACACACACACACACACACACACACACACACACACACACACACACACATATATATACACATGGCTTTTAAACAGTAACTGGGTTACTTGAAATTTTGAGTCAATTAAAACTTAAAACAAACTTTTACACTGTTAACTTACTTGTTAAGTTTACAAGCTACATAATTACAGGGTGGGAAGCAGTTCCTTTAGGTATTAAAAACACAAACAAAAAACACTGAAAAACACTCTTAATGGACTGCTGCCTGTGTTTGCATTCCTTCAATATTACAAAAAATGTTGGAAAAATACTTCAACAAGAGTTCAAATCTTAAAATGCCCAACAGAAAACTCTCTAGGTGGACAAAGCCAAGCCAGTGCACTCATTGGTTAATCTTTAGATTAACAAAAACTCTAACACATCAGATTAACCAGCAACATAATTAGAAATCAACCAATCACGTTTCGATCATTTTTGAGAGAAAAAAACTCACTTTAGGCCTTCTGTCAGTCCTACATACACCACTGCCTATAAACACAAGTGGTAGCCTGGCCTATTTGGCCAGTTATTAGTAAAGAGCAACAGTGACACCTCTATGCCAGCACTCTTTTCTGAAGGACTCACTTAAAATATGTATGTGAATAAGCTTCAAATAAAATACTGAGTGTCTTTTACAAGCTTCAAATGTCCATACTTGATCTACAATGGCCAAAGAATGTTCATAGCTTAGTGTTGACATACTAGCAGAAATCTCATTTGGCTGCTAGAAGTTAGCATGATCACAAAGGTGTTTTTTTATTTTAATTTTTAACCATATTTTGACATCTGTTGGCCAAACTGAAAAACAAGCTTTCAGCAACTGTAAAAAACACATGTTGAAAATTTTTTTGGCCTAAATGTGTTTTAAACAGGTTTGTGTACTGATGAGTGCCGACATCACAGCAAGGGGATCAAATATATGGAGTATGGCATTATTCCCAAGGTAGTGCCTTTAACAGTTTGCGCTAAGAAAAATTAATAAAATTAAAAAGAAAGGAAAAAGACAAGCACATTTGTACTTTTGTACCATCAAGCTATTGGAAACTAACAAGGAAAAATGCACATTTGTCTTAAAACATTTAAAAAGCTAGGTGTCCCCAAAAAGGTGTTGCATAAACAGAAATCAACATTACAGCATCAAAGGGAGACACGTTAATGTTTAAAGACTGCTAAAAGCTACTGGCTCCAGGTACACTTCACCACTTAAGCCTCTAATAGATCCTGATGAAGTACTAGACCAAGTACTAGCGCTAGTACTATTTAACCAGACTAGAGTTCTCAGCGCTACATGCAAATATGGACATACTGAAGGAGCAAGGAGCATTTGGCCTTTGGATTTTTTTCCTTCTCTTTTTTTTTTTTTGAAGGAACCTTGTCCTTGTTTCCGGTGGGGAACATCTGTTGTTTATTGGCCCAGGCAGTTCATGCTTGGCCCTGCTTTAGTCATCTATGGCCCATGGGTTCTGAGTATAGCAAAGGTTAGAGTTCACTCCTGAAGAATCAAATACATACTTCTTAAACTCAAAGGCTCCCCTGTTTCCACTGAAGGCCAGGCAACATGAAGGTTGCAGAAAATGAACAAAGAAAGAGAAACTCACAAAGGATTAGCGGCCGAAATGCGTGTCTGCATATGTTCCGCAAGCTTGCTAAAAATAGTGAAGTGGAGTCCAAACTTATCAATGGGCTTATAAACATGTGAGAACGATCAAAAGAAAGGACCATGTAACCCACTGCTGCTTCTCTGATGAATCAATGACCATATGAAAGCACTTGCTGTGGCTGGGTGGTTTTGCACAACAAAAGAAGATGCCATGCAAGCCTCCCCTGTTCCGCCAGCCCACTACAGCAATCCAGATGAACACTGAGAACACTTCACGAAATGCTTGCTTAATTAGGGAGCAAACGAATCTCAACCGCAGAAGAAGACGACAGCTCGAAGACAACAGGTCACGTGACCGTCCCAGGATGAGCTTCTTTTATCATTTTCTGTGTCACTGCAGAACATCTGGGGGAGATTAGGAGCATGTAAATGTGCCCCTTGGTACTGAGAAATCTGGTGCTGCATCTGAGCACAGCAAGCTTGGGGACAGCGCAGACCCTCAGGGTGGAATCCATAAAGAGCCTTTCTTCTTTTCTCGTGGTAATAGAATCTGGTTGTGGAACATGTCATTGTTAAACGGCACAAAAGAGCTCAACACAGGATTTGTTGTCTGATGACAATACACCACAATGCATTTCTTGCTGCACTAACCTTTTAAGTCCAATACAGAATACATGCATATTTGCACCTGTTACAATCACATCCCACTTCATCTAGATTGCACATTTAGTTTAAGTATGTGGGCATGCATATTAATCCCTTAAAATCCCAGGCTTATTACACTTAATATATTAATATTATTATTATTATGATATTGCCTATTGCTGAAATTGCTTACAGGCTATGAGAACCTCCTTCTCTCAAACTCCTGACCACGGAGTGTTTTGTACTTTGATAAATAACTGTTATTTGTTGTTATTTTATATAGTTTTGAAATCATCTTTGAAATGTGTTATTAAACACATTAATAGCTTTTTTTCCTGCATTGTCAAGCCATCAAAATGGTGCAACTTTCTGCTGCTGCGTTCACAAGTTGAACGTTGGAAAAAAAATACATTTGTTCTGCACCTCATAGCTCTATACAATCAGAAGAAGCAAATGTGAGCATGGTGACAGCATTACCAGCAAAAATGGAGGAGAGCTTACCAGTGTAAATTGTTCATTTAGGTGGAAAGAGGCAGGAGGACGTTCTTTAATTCTTTATTCTGTGTTGTAGAATACGGTTAGTCTGGAATTCATTGAAAAGTGGAACAGCCAGTTTTGTCCATCTACTGCCAACATCTAAACGTAGTGTAACTGCTTGATCATCAAGAGATTATGAGTTAGAATACTGCAGCCCTTTTGCAGTTGGGGTTCTGCTCGCAGGAGGAAGCCTGTGGAGGAAATCTGAGTGGAGGAAGCCTCATAGCCTGTGAGTGGGAATTGGCAACAACTAAAGTGGGAGGAGGAACTGAATAAAATCCAGTGAAAATGTAAGCAAGTTCAACATATAACGAGGCAAGGCGGCAAGGAGGCAATCACATTCGCTGAGAAGGCTTAGTTTCAAGGTCCCGGATCCTATGTTTTTTTCACCTAAGTTCCACTTAAAACATTTGCGCCACTTTATGTTCTAAATTCATAAGTTATAATTCATTTTTACAAGAGTATTTTCCAACCTCCTCTTCTCCCTTTTTGTTTTTGTTACTGTGCCTGCAAGATGGACATTTGCAAACAACCACTGTTCTGCTTGGCTGTCTTGTATTGTGCTGAATTGAAGCACCCCTTAAAACTTCAGCATTAATGGGCGTGCTAAACTGCTGTAAGGTGAATACATAAAGGTCTTAGTTTTTGTGACATCACGAAAACGATGATTTCAAAATGGCCTGTTTTTGCATTTATGGACTGTATGGACTGGTGAGTGAATGGTATGTTTTGAAACTTGTTTCATCAAACCCTTTTGGTAAAAAAAAAAAGCAAGGACATTTTATACAGTTTTTACATAATATAGCCCCTTTACACTTATGTTGTAGACCGAATTTAAATGCAATACTAAAAATGTAAGTTGATAGAATGTTTAACTGAACTAAAGAAATACTATGAAATACTAAGTCTGATGCAGGCACAAAGAAAAAACATGCTGTTGTCACTTACAGCAACACAATTAGAACACTTTTTAACCAACTGATCTGTGTTGCATTTATTCATATTTGTTTACTATGTCTGTAAGCATCAATTTCACCTAAATAAATCCTTCAGTACATTTACATTTCATCCTGAAATCACCTCTGCTAGGGCTGATTACTGAACGGCTTTTCAAAACCGATCTGTCTATTTCAACAACAGCATCTGCCCCAAATGCCTTTCAGACTGAGCGGTTGAATGAAAAGAAAGGAAACCACCAGTTCAACCTCTGTTAACACGCACCATAATTCAAAAAATGTTTTCTATGGCATTTTCTGAAGCTCTGCTGTCTAAAATGGACCATCCACTCATTTGTCGAATGTGACAGTCAGCAAAGTTGTGAGTCATGGTGTGTAGAGGATGTTCTGTGGGATTTTACTGCCTGCTTTCTGCTTCCTCAGCTTGGTGGTACAGTAACCACTGGCAGGATCATACTGGGCTTCTTCAGGACTGTAACCACATGCCACATTCACAACGGGATGCTGATTTGAGTGAGAAAAAAAAAAACTAAGCAAAATCTAACAGTTGCTGCACGCGAGCTTTTCAGACAAATCAAGCCATTACTTATTTTCAGGTGTCAGATATATAAACAGCTGCGCTTGGTACAGTGTGACTCTCTCATTCTCATCTTGAGGGCAAGCTGCTGACCAGACTTGAACACACACCTGAGGTCAGTGTTAGAATAGTTCAGTGAAAAAATCAAATTTTCAATACTGAACTTACACTCTTGGTAAATGGTTCTATGAAAACGTGCCCAACCAGGACTGTTAAATGTTACCCAAACAACAAGTCGTGGGTAACAAAGGACATTAAGCTCTCCTCAACAAGAAGAAGAGTGCCTTCAGACCTGGAGATAGAGTGAAGGTGAGAACGATCCAGAGGGAACTGAAGACAGCTATCAAGGAAGCGAAGGACAAATATAGGAGGAAGCTGGAGTGGAAACTCCAGCAGAACAACATGAGGGAGGTCTGGAATGGAATGAGGACCATCACCAGCTTCAGGTCCAGCAACAATGGAGGAGTAGAGGTCCACACCTCCATCCCTCCCCCTCCCATCACCTCTACAGTGTGTCTCACTGCTGACCAGGTGAGAAGACAACTGAACAGACTCCACACAAACAAGGCTGCAGGCCGTGATGGGGTTCCACCCAGGGTGCTTAAAGCCTGTGCTGCCCAGCTTTGTGGAGTACTTCAACAGGTCTTCAACATGAGCCTGAGTCTCCAGAGGGTCCCCATGATGTGGAAGACATCCTGCATTGTTCCTGTTCCAAAGACGCCATGACCCAGTGACGCCAAGGACTACAGGCCAGTGGCACTGATGTCTCATGTCATGAAGACCATGGAGAGGCTCGTCTTGGATCAGCTCCGACCCATAGTCCAGCCTTTTCTAGATCTTGACTACTTGACTGGCAGACCACAGTTTGTACGCCTGCAGCACTGTGTGTTGGACAGAGTGGTCAGCAACACTTGAGTTCCACAAGGAACTGTCCTCTCTCCCTTCCTCTTCACCCTCTACACCACAGACTTCAGCTACTGCACAGAGTCTTGCCACCTTCAGACGTTTTCTGATGACTCTGCAATAGCTGGATGTATCAGCAAGGGAGTTAAGGATGTGTACAGGGCGACGGTGAAGGACTTTGTCGCATGGTGCGAGCGGAACCACCTGCAGCTCAATGTGACAAAGACAAAGGAACTGGTGGTGGACCTGAGGAGGGACAAGGCACTGGTGACCCCTGTGTCCATCAGGGGGGTCAGTGTGGACACAGTGGATGATTACAAATATCTGGGTAGCTAAATAAAATACAAATAAACTGGACTGGGCTAAGAACACTGACGCCCCCTACAGGAAGGGCCAAAGTCATCTTTATATCTTTATTACTACGACACGGTGATGAGACACAGGAGCTCATTCAGTGCAAGACTCATTGTACCGAAATGCACCACAGAGCGCCACAGGAGGTCATTCTTACCTGTGGCCATCAAACTCTATAACTCCTCCCTCAGTGTGTGATTCACAAACTCAATATCAAACTGTTCATATGTGCAATAACAACAATTGTGTGTGCAATAACTCAGAGGGACACTAACTTAATTTAAATAATTTAAATAGTTGAACTGCTTTATACCAGATGTTTCATTATCTAGATTATCTATTATCACAATCACCACCACTTTACTGTATTCATAAGTACTTAAATCTTGTGTACATACTGCAAATTTCTCTATATTGTTTTAAATTATTAAAGTGCATTATGGGTTTGGAGTTTTTCCAGCTTTAATAAGATTCTTCAAATCTTATTTTCAAAGAACAATCCATTAAAAGGTTCTTTAGGAAACAAAAATGGGCTCTTCTAGGTTTGGGTTTCTTAACCACTCTGAACCCTCTGGTGGTCCTCAGGCCTATACTAAGGGGGAGCCAGTAGTCCTAGTGGGCCAGTGATGGCACGTTGTCATAAAATTTGTGACAAAATAATTGATATACTAGTAATAATAATAATAAGAATAATAGAAACTGTTAACATAAGACCCACGAAAATAAAAAAATATAAACTATTAACATCAGACCCAAAAAAATGCTGTTTGATGCAATGTTATTACAGTGTTGCCTTAACTTTCCTTTATTTGTTAGCTTCTTTAGTTGTGTAGCTCAACTGCAAAACTAAAGAAGCAAACTTTGCACACCAAACATGTCTTGGCTGACCGACTGCATTTAGGCTTTTGGGAAAACTGTGCTAATGAGTTTTTTTCACTGAACTATTCCTTAAAGTGTAGCATGTGGGTGGAGGGGGCTGGTCCAAGGTCAGAGCTAAAAGGATCACAAAAGGGTGGCTTTGACCCAGAGCACTACAAGCAAAGCCTGAGTGTTCAAACATAGTTACAGATCTTTTCATTCTGTTCTCTTTCAGTGCGCTAGAGGAAACAGTCTTCCAGCGGTTTGCTGTAGGAGGACCTAACGGGATGCTTTGCATTTTTCCAGATGGATGTTCAATTACCTTCATCTGGAAGAATATTTAGCTCTGCTGCCCCTTTTCACACACAGCTGTCCAACAGGTGGGGAGCCATGTTCTTTGGCAAGCAGAATGATACTCTATATGTGTTCTAATTTTTTTTTTATTTCCTGTACAATACTGATCACTCAAAACAGCACACTCTCAAGCCTATTGGTTTTGTAAATGGCTCAGATTGAACCTGGCAATCTCACAAGCCATTCTGTAGCAGGAGTCCAGAGGAAAGCAGTTAACTATTCATGCTCTGCTTTGTGTGGCTTTTGTGGGTGTTTGCGTGACTTTTCATTTTTTCATTAGGATATGAGCCTCTATTTGTCTCTGTCCATCACTGTCACCAGTAGCTAGACTACTGATACAGCTCAAGCTAATACATTTTGCTATATATTTTTGACAGAACATTGTTACAGATATCAAGTAGACAGGCCCAATGCTAGATGGTGCTTGAGCACCCACGGTAATTTTTTCAGCACCTCTATCAGTATCCCCTAAAAATGTAAATTTTTATTTTAATTGAACTGAATTCAGAATTATCAGCCAACTATGTTTGCACACTGTGGAATTAGACCTCCACTTTTAACCCACTAACACACTAGGGGGCAGAGAGCACACTTGCCCAGAGTGGTGGGCAGCCCTATCCATGGCACCCGGGGAGCAACTGGGGGTTAGGTGCCTTGCTCAAGCACACTTCAGTCATGGACTGTCAGCCGAGTGGGTCGTACCGGCAACCATCCGGTCACAGGGCTGGTTCCCTAACCTCTAGGCCATGACTACCCCCATTAAATTTGCCTCCATTAAAGGACCTATTTTTGTTTTAACCTTACTCCATTACTACATATTTATGATCAACTGGTTTAATTATGTGTCAGTTTGAATTCAACCAATAAGGTTGCTGGTGTCTGGCTCAAACTATCAAAAATATATTCTCTGATGTATGTGACATTGTCATGGCTTGTCTGCAATTTTTAGCAGCACCTCCTGCTGTAAGAATGATACGAGCTTCAAATGTTCAGCAGGTTGATTATGCAGACAGTACAGCACTGACATCCACTGAGAAAAGTGTGCCCTGATGTTGAACTCCTTGTTTGGTGTTGATCATCATGAACATGCATGTGAAATAATAATCTAAAAGTCAGAGCAGTCAGGATGGATTTCACAGGAGAAACCACATCATACATCTTTATATTTACATATTAATAACATCACATACACTCAAAACAAAGATCTGACTCAATGCTCAGGTCTCAAATGCAAAATCAACATTATGCTGATGAAGATATGATGACAATAGTGGATGATTCACATTCCCAGAAGAAACGTCCTGGACCAAGTTTTGAGTGAATTCTCTTTGAATACTCTTAACACACTCACAAACAGCATATTCATCCACGCTTGTTGTCTGAAGCACAACTGACAATATAAAATGTTCCTCTACATGTAGCATGCGATTTCACATTTTCAACAGAGAGGTCCTCAGATCCCCGAATGTTACAGTGCTGTATTAAAACACAAAAAATTAGATCTAACTGCTCACCATGTGGCCTTAGCGGACAGGGATACAGTCTCTCTTCCTGCTCTTAAATGCAGGGGTGTGGCTAAAATAAGGCTCCAGCTATGGACTAAAATGATTTGTGCTTTGGTACTGACAAACATTTTCTGAATAAAGTTATTAAAATTTAAATGGATAAATTTAAATCTTTCAACTTCACTTTAAAAGTAATTAAAAATGTTCACAAACTGAAAGGGTTTAGTCCATTTAATCCACATCACATAAGCAACTCCTAACTAACAACTAGCAAAGCTAAGCTGTCACTTGAGTGAGCACTCCTCATGTCACTGGGGTGGAACCCTCAAGGGTATTTCTTCAATACTTTTAGTAAGGGAACACAATTGCAACCTATTCTATTGCAATTATATTTTAAGTTGCACAGACTCCACACTCCCTGTCCTGAATCCAGCCATCATATTACATCTTTCAGTTTTAAAACTACAGGTTTCAAAAATGTACAAATCCATACCTTTCCCCAGTAAAACCTTATTTAAGGTACACAACTGAACCTTTATTTAAGTGTTGCACCACTGAGGGTATATTTATATTGTTTAGTCTCACACGTGTACAAATTAAATAACATCTAAATTTGATCACATTCTAAAAGTTAGGGATTTTGAGAAAAAATGGAGTGCATTCAAGCTAATAAGCTCATTTCTCATTAGCCTTAATGTTTTTTTCAACATCTAATCTCTCAGCAGTTCCTCCTAAAGTATGCATAGGCAGAACAAGGACAGGTTAATTAGGACTAGGAGGCAGGTGTCACTCGTTCTGCTCCACATGGTGACAAAATGACACAGCTGTGTGCCCATACAGTCACGTAGCTAGTCAAGCGGTTAGCACACTATAAGTGTGTTGATACACACAGCAGTGGTGTGTGGCTAGAGTCTTAAAAAAGATGTGGGGACAGATGTCTGGGAAAGTGTGCCTTCTCAGACTCACTGGGTCATCATGTTAACTCACCAAGAGTGAGAATAACCAAACTGGGCAAAAATCTAATACACACACACGCACACACACACACACACACACACACACACATTTCCCTGAACAGGAATCCCTTCCTATTCTTCATCCTTTTGAATGCAAGTCAATATACCAACTGGTGGCCATCCAGAACCACAGGAGTGCACATTTCAGTGCTGTCCACTTTGTTAGTCAAATTAATTTCATTACATACTGTTGTTATCATTTTCTTTCCTAGACAGTTGCTCTGGCCCAGGCACTTACACATCCACACAATGAGAGAGAGAGAGAGAGAGAGAGAGAGAGAGAGAGAGAGAGAGAGAGAGAGAGAGAACCACCAAACAGCCTCTGCAAGAGAAAACGCTGTTCCCTGAGCGAGCTCAGCATAAATCTCCAGAGTATTCATGCAGCGCACGCACACACACACACACACACACACACACACACACACACACACACACACACACACACACACACACTTCTTCCCTCTTTGCACATTTGTCCCTGCAGAGCAGTGAGGAGCGCTGGAGCCTGCTCTGTGTCTGTCTGAACATTATAAATCCCCCAACGCTAACAGAGGGAGAGAGAGAGAGAGAGAGAGAGAGAGAGAGAGAGAGAGAGAGGAGGAATATATATATATATATATATATATATATATATATATATGTATACACACACACACACAGTATCTCACAAAAGTGAGTACACCCCTCACATTTCTGCAAATAGTTAATTGTATTTTTTCATGGGACAATATAGAAATGAAACTTGAATATAACTTAAAGTAGTCAGTGTGCAGCAGTATAAATGTACTGTCCTCTGAAAATAACTCAACACACAGCCATTAATATCTAAATACCTGGCAACACAGTGAACATGTAAAAGTGAAACAGGAAGAAGGAAGGAGGGAAAGAAAAAGGGAGGGAGACAGAGAGACAGAGGTAGAAAGAGATAGAGAGGTAGTGAGACAGAGAAATACAGAGAGAGATGTAAAGAAGGAGAGAAAGATAAAGAAAAGGGGAAAGGAGAAAAAGAGAGGATCAAAAAGCAAGAACGGTGGGAGGATAAGAGAGAAACAGAAAAAGAGAAAAAAAGGACAGAGACTGCCTGCTCTCACTCTCAGGCTGATAAGCTGCTGTCTGACTGGCAGCTCTTCATTTCCTCCAACCTGCAAAACACACCAGCTGAGCCCACTCTGACACTGACACACACACGCACACACACACACACACACACACACACACACACACACACACACACACACACACACACCCTTCACTCACACCTTAGCAGCAGCTCTACACTACAGCGTGTGTGTGTGTCCGTTAAGAAATTTAACATTTTCCAGTGGGCTCAGGGTGCTTTGTGTTGAGCTGTGGGTTTGTGGCCTCTGGATCATTGATGTTGTATGTTGACAGAGACCAGCCTGATCAATACAAACCAAAGTCAACAAAGCCCCTTTTCTCCCCCCCCATTTCTTTCTTTCACTCTTCCCTCCTTCCTCCTCTTGTTTCCTCCCTCTCACCTTCTCCCTCTTTCATACTCTTCCTCTTTATCTTTTTCACTCTCTCCTTCCCTTTCTGTCTCTCCCCTTCTCTCTCAATCTTCATCCCCCCCTCTCTCACCTTCTCACTCTTTTTCATTCTCTTGTCCCTCCCTCCCTCTCTTTGTCTTTCTTCCTGACTCTGTTTCAGTTTAGTAAGCTTTACTGGTGAGGTCATATTCAGATACAATACTGTAACATCATCATCAAAAGGCAGGATTAAACATTTAAAGAAGTCCCAGTTTTGTGAGCAGGGAAAAAAATTTAAATACTACTACTAATAATAATAACGGTCATAAAATTATCATAAAACAATAATCATCATATATAATTATCATAATCTTAAAAACATAGTACTACAAACATATAATCTATGTAATATTTTACACTAAACAATATTAAAAATACTAAACTTTATTATAAACATATAAACATTTAATAAAATAATCTTTCTCTCTCTGCTACCCTTTCCGTCTCTTCCTCCCTCACGCTTTCTTTTCCTCCTTTTCTGCCCCCATGTTTCTCTCTCTCTCTCTCTTCCTCCCTCACTCTCTCTTTCTTTCCCTCCCTTTCTGATGATGACTGATTTCCCCAATGTTACAAAATGCTATTCCGCTCATTGTGTGCAATTACACATTTCCACTGGAGAGGTCTCCAAATAAAAAAAAAATGACAGTGAAGATTTAAATGAGTTTTTCAGTCGCAGCTCATTGAAACAAGCATTGTGTTTGTAAGTAAGAGAGGAGAGATTAAATTATGATGTCAATTTGAAAAAAGTTATTGTTGTGTGTGTGCAGCTCATTTTGAAGAAAACTGTCCTTTACACTTTTGTCTTTGACCTTCAAACAAAAGGGCAACTATTCAGAAGTGCAGTTAAACCTCTTAAAACAAAATGCAAATCAAATGTAAGTATCATCATGTATCATAATGTTACTTATGTGATTATGTAATTACAAACAAATCTGTAATGTAAATTGTATTGGCAGGAAAATGACAATGGTGATTCTAGACTTAGAGTTAACTGGAGTGGAGTGAAGACAAAAAAAAAAAAAATCATGATCCACAGCTCAAAAACGAAATCTAGAAGTTGAATGCAGAAGTTGCACTTGACCTGTGCAACTACATTCTGCTGCATGACTTAAAACTCAGAAACTGTCAATTAAGTTCAGTTTGCTCAAATGAAGGTCAAATAAATGAAAGCAGTGCAAGATTTTAAATCCACCATTTCATAAAGCTTCAATCTAACAACATGATAATGTTATATGTCTAAATATTAAACAGAGCTGCTAAACAGGAGAGAGCAGCTGGCTAGCATTAGTCAAGGCATTAGCCTTGTTAACTTGTTAGAGACAGGTGCTGGAATAACAGACAGAATCAAATGTGTGTTGTGGTTAGGGTGACCACCTCCAGGCAGACAAAATGTGGGACAAGTACCAAGTTTAAGTGGGACAATGTGGGACAAATTAGTCAACTGTCCAAAGGACCAGGCATTATTCAACTAAAACTATGGTCTCATACTCAGGCACAAAAAATAACAGGCCTTGCCTATTTAAGTTCAAGAAAATATTAGGCCTAACCTATACAACATTTTAACAATTTTAGTGCAAAATATTAGGCCTAGCCTATACAAAGTTGAACTATTTCAGTGCAAATAAGGTAAACCAAAATCTTTTTGATAAGAGTCTGGAAAAATGACTGGAGCTAATTTGTTGTTGCAGTTGGTAGAGCGATATGAATGAGCATGTTGTACAGCATGATAAATGCTCGTCACTTCTGCTGCAGAAATTTTATCAAGCTGGGGGTCATTTGGTTTAATGAAAAACGATTGCATGGATTTGCATGTTTCTTGTTGTTGTGCTCTTTTTCTGTGAGACTCACATGCACCGCGTCGCTTCACATCATATTCTCCGCCATGCCCGACAGAAAAACTGCTTTTACATAAAATGCAAAAAGCTCTCTCTGCTTCGCCATCCAACGGTCTTAACCAAGAGTATGTTGCTGTCCATCTGCTACTGAAACCGCATCTTCTCTTTTTCGTGGTCAAACTAGCCATGGCTGCCTAGCCTGACCGAACAGCGCGCTCTCAAATTTGAGATTGTTAACAATGTTGAGGAGGCGTTTGTGCGCATGTCAACAGCTTGACTGACATACGACTCAGCCTATCGACTACCGCTTTTATTGCTGTCCTCTGAACTATTGGACAAAAGTCAAGCGTAAACCTATCCATGGTGTTTTCCATGGTAGGGTGGAATTAAAAAACGGGACAGAATGCTCAATTTGCGTGACGCGGGACAAAGGGTAAAATTGCTGTACAGTGCAACGAAAACGGGACAGGTGGTCACCCTAGTTGTGGTGGGTGCTGTGTGTGTAGCTTTTAGGCAGTCAGCAGTTAGACATTTTTTGTGTAGTTTTCTTCAGTATTTGATGGTTCTGATTTAGCAGCACAACAGATGGAAAAAGAAACCCTAAGTCCACACCAGTGTGGAACGTCACAGTATGGCTCTAAGAACCATTTGACTTGACAGTGGAAAAGAGGCCAATTAGAGCAAGGGCCTCACTCTGTCTTGGTGGGTAGGATGGCCCTACCTTTGCCCCCCAGCAGTCCTATCACTCAGGGCAATTCTAGCCAATGCATCTGTTCACCAAACATCAGAGTATGTATTTGTGCATTTGTGTTCTTCTCCAAGAACTGCCCAGTGACACTGCGCTATTAGCACTTTGAAAAGATGCAATTACACGTGTCATGGAGGAAGCCTGTGTTAGCCTTCTCCCTCCCAACTTGGTAGCATCATGTGATCGAGGAAACCTAACTAGGTAGAATTTGACATGACTAAACTGGAGAGAGAGAAAAAAAAATTAACTTATGTGCAATTTATTTCCTCTTAATTGTACTTTTGCACTGCCTCATACAGACTTGAGTTGAACATCATATGCCGGGCCGGTTACACATCAGGGCCTCTTTCCATCTGGCAGGGGCATGGCTATGAAAAAAAATCCAATGTTATTGTGAAACATGCTGTATGGCTCACAGGCAATCAATGGTGTGTAAAAGAGTGTGTGAGAGAGAGAGAAAGAGAGAAAGGGAAGAATTACAGCACAAAGGCGTTTTCTCATGAAGCAAAGCTCATCTTTTGGTTATCTACTAAAGAGCCAAACATATCCCTGGCGACTGAAACATCCCTGTGAGAGAACAGCCGGGACGAAGACGGTGGCCACAGGAGCTGTGGGTGAGTGAGAATCGCCCACTGAAGGCCAGGCCTCTCTCTCTGCCGCACGGCGGTAGGTCTGTGAGTGGATGGGAGTGGAGGGTGACGCTGCCAGGACTGTCTCCTGAGCGTTTGGAAATCTACAGCACGCTGGCTTTGGGAGGTGTGCCTGCGGTGCGGTGTGGAGTGCTGTGTGTGGATTTATAGGCTCTGCTGGGTGTTTGGTGCTGGAGCGGTGGGGAGAGGGAGCATGGAGAGCATACGCTGTTAATCACTGCTGCTGCAGCATGTAGGCCTGAGCCATGGGGGAGAGTGAACTCTTTCAAAACCCCCAACACACTTATGCTTCCACATTAAATACTGTACAGAGTACTACACTTCATTTAATGTTTCTCAAACTGGAAAGACTGCACACTTTAAACCTTTTAGTCAATCTGGCAGATTTTTCACAGTGAAATATTGAAAAAAAATGTGAGCATTTTAGTGTGTTGTATACAGTGGTAATTCTAACTAAGACTTTTACTGCAGAAACACTGAAGGCAAATATGCATACTGTAATGGCAGTGTTTGGCCAACGTTTTGCAAACTTACAGCCTTTTTGTACCATTTGAACATATGTTCTTATGGTTCTAATGGTTGTTAAGATACTCAGTACTCAAGGGAGCGTTAGAGGACAAATCGTGATAGAATCTACTGTTATTCAGCCCTAACAACTACGAAAGAGAGCAGTAGAGAAGAAAGAGCTGCTTTACCTGTTCGATTGGAATAAAGAGGAAATTGTGTATCATATATATGTTTATAATTTGCCAATTATTTGAGGCAGACAAGCTTGTACTTTATCTTGTAGTGATTTACAGGGATTCCTTCAGTAAAAAACACTTGCATGAAGCTGCAACCAGTGTTTTCCAATTCTAACAACTGACAAACGCACTTAGGCTACCACTCCTATTTGCAGTCAGTGACATATGCAGGACTTCCAGAGGCCTAGAGTAATGTTTTTCTTACAAAATTGGTCTTACTTACATTTCTCACTGGAAATAACTGATTGATTCCACTGTTCGTTCCTAATTATGTTGGTAGTTAATCTGATGCATTAGGCCTTCAGTTCAGCAGTTCAGTTCCTGAAGTCCTAATAAGAGAGCTTGCTTGGCTATATTTGCTTAGATATCACAGAGAACGCTTTTAAGAATTTAATCTGTAGAGATTCAGTACTTGCAAAGAACAACCATGATGACTGCATTAAATATTACACAATATTCAACTAAAAATGACATACATGTATTTTTTTTGTTTCAGAGAAATAATTTCTCTGTAGGCCTAGGTGTCTACACAATTGTACGCAAAGGTTTTGGTGCCCCCTTTTCTAAGAGAAAATCAGTAAACATTCTCTACAGAGAACTTTTCTGCACAGTTTAATGCCCACTTCCTGGTTATTGGTTGAATTTCCAATAAATAAAATAAAATAAATGTGGCCTGTACAAAAGTTATGGCACATTTTCTTAGTATTTTTTTTTTTTTTAACATTTTTTCCTTATGTGTTAAACTCAAAAAGACATATATTGTGCATGCATTAAGGTGTATTAAATAACAAAAAAGTGATTGTATAATAGTTTTACCTCACTGTAAATACATGCTTTCTGTTTTTTTTTTCTGATGCTGAAAAAAGAAACTTGTACAAAATGACCGTTTTGACTAGAAATCAAATAAATGAAATAGTGGCCTCTTTTGTACAGTACTATAGATGCCAGACACTATCAGGACAGACCAGTTCAACAGGGGAGTCCACCACAGTGATCACGTGGTTTGTGTGACGTGATTTTTTTTTTTTTTAATGGTGCAAGTCATACTACAGTTCATGCAGTGTATTGCAGTCTGTCAGAATAGCTATGTACATCATATATAAATAAGGTTAATGATGTGCAGACTTTTAGTCCAAAATCAACATCATCTGTGACTAACTGATGTTGCCAACTAATTGCTGCAATGCTAATCTAACACTAAACTGCCCATCACACAAATACAGAAGTTTATTCTTGAATGTGGGTGGTTAATTTATTTGGGGCTAGTATTGTTCAAAGCAATATTGTTTCTATGGGAGCACACCAACTCCCATGTATTTGTCATTGTTCCCAGGGAGGGCTGGCCTTTGCTGCTCCCCTTAGGGATTCGGTCCATAAGGCAGTGCAGCACACTGGAAAGCTATTCAGAGTACATGAGAGAGTTGCACCGCTTCCCAATTTATGATCTTGCAGTCCTTTAAAGGTTGATTTAATACTTGCCTGAGAGGTTCTGGAAAGCATCCCAAAAAAGGGGGGAAAAAATAAACCTGAAACCGTGTTGGGAGCTGTTTTTCTAACCTTTAATGCACTTGTTGGTGAACTGTGTCCAACAATAAGTAAAGCATTTATTGGGCAGGGCAAGCGTGTCCAGCATAGATGGGTGGGGGAGTATTTGTTCGGGTGCGAGCAGCCCATCATTAGCCAAGGCTCCGGATGGACCCTGCTTCAACACCCATTTGCTAAAATGACATGTGAAGGCAATGATGCATGCTTATGTTTAGGGGGAAAAACCTGAATTACTTTTCCAACTGTGAGAGTCGGGTCATATTCAAGTTGCTGGCAAAGAAGGAAGTTGAGCTGTGTAGCTGATGAGATCTGCTCATTCGGTGCCAAGGCTAAAGCCGAAACTACTGCAGCCAAAGCACCTGGAAGAGAAAGCACTTTATCTCACGCAGTCAATTAAAGCAGTGATAGCGTCATAGATGCCTCCAAGTTGTCTGTTAACCTTTGGCAAGCTGCTGTCGAGTCCCAAACACCCACAATCACAATCACTGCTTTGGTAAGGCCAACTGTTTGCTGAGCTTACTCTAGTTTTTTTTTTTTTTTTAATTACACAGAGTTTCACATAGATTTGAAATATGCTTTGCACTGGGGTGGGGGTGGAGGGTGGTGTGAGGGGAGACACCTCCTCTAAAGCTTGCATAAATAACAACATTCATAATAACAGTTTTAAAACAATGTTTACTCTCAGATATTACAAACACACACGCAGGACTATGTAGGTAGAGTGGGGTCTAAAAGCCTGAGACCACATTAGAAATCTGGCATTTTTTATTGGACTTTGAAAAAAAACAAACAACAAAATATTTTAGAACTTTGACAAATTTAAAACAAAGAACAGTTATGACAAGTAAATGAACAAAAATTCAGTTCTGCTCTGTTTCTAGGCCACTATTCATATTTAAGCAAATTTTTGACACTGGCCATTTTGAGGTCTTTCTACAAAAGGTAGAGCTTCCACTGAAGCTCATGTTCAGACGACTCTCAAAAGCATCTGATCTATTAATCAGAAGCTTTTGCCCAAAATTGTGGAGTCTGTACCAGCTCAAGTGCACATTGTCATGAAAGCAAAAGAAGGACTTATCAAATCCAAAGGAATTCTCAAATTCACGTTATAATTTCACAGATTCTACTTTTCATTTAAATTATTATGCAGATTTTCACTAAATTAGAAAGTGTGTCAATTGAAAAATAGAAGCATTTTTACTAGTGGTCCCAGACTTTTAAACCCCACTGTATGTTAGTTACTACAAATATTAATAACTAGTGTTGTAGTACTCTGGTCAGGTCTTTGTCTGGACTCAGAAATTGTTTTTGAGACCAGACAAGTGCAATGAATTAGAAACCGTCACATCTACTAGTCACATTTAGCATTATCGTATAAGCTTCTAAAATATTCACTACATGCCTATCAGATGAAGACTTTGCGTTCATTTATTGTTTTTTTTCATATTGATTTATGAGCCATTAGATGCCTGCGTACTTACTACACCTAGTTTCACATTTGAAATACCACATAAGCTTTACCCTCCTGATGTTGGCACTCCCAACTTATCAGTTACCAAATTTGGCCCTGTGGCTGTTTACACTGTGTGAACATTTCATTAGAAAGTCTTTTCACAATAATGTACATTAAAGGGCCTGTAGCCTATATTTTTCTTGTACTTCATTTTTTCACTCAAGGTCCACAAATGTATATAAATGTGGCATTACAGAAACAAAGAAAGCATCTTTGTTTGCATGTATGGAGTGTGTGAGCTGTGTGGAGTGAATGCTAGATTTTGAAACATCAACAGTGTTTACAAATTATTTCAAACTCTCGGACAAAGTTACCACTTTGAAGACAGAAATGTGCACATCATATCCACGTGAATAAAATATCTGTTGTACTGTGCCTGCCACTAAGCAACAGAAATATGTGATTATATATCTTGGTTTAAAAGTTATTTACTAGCTTCTATCTTTAAATTCATAGAATATTCTTAGCTTGATAATGATTATGTTGTTTATACCTCACTTAGGCAGTAGATCTTAGAATGGAGTTACTGGCAAAACAAGCTACATTAGATCAATTTGTTTCAAGATTCAGTGACACAAACTCAAGTTTGATTGCTTGATTTAAGAAGCACACATCCAGTTTTACGTCACTTTCCTCTGCTGAGGTTTTGTCATTCCCTGTTATGGGGTTTACTTTTATTTAATTCCCAAATACTTTTCTCTCTGATGTTAAGACAGTACATCTTTTTTGTTCTTCAATGGTACAGCATCTTCTCTCTCTCTCACTCTCTGTTCAGTTATCAACAAATGTTGATGGATATTTCACTTGCAGTACTGGCTTTGACTTCAGTAAAATAAGTTGCCCGTTTTAAAATCAGTTTCCTGTTTTAAGATGTATGCTCTGGGATCAAAGACTTGTTTTAAATGAAATCTGGGTTTACACCTAACTATTTTAAGATGAGCCCGCCATAATCATACTCCATTAGTATTATGTCAATACCACCTAAATTAGTGAGTTATTCTCTTGTTCTTTGACCTTCAATTTTTCAGTGAGCAAGCAAAAAACTGAATTAAGATTTATTTGCTAATATTTGGTGTTTTATACTTATTCCTGGGCTATAGCAACTAATTAGCATTTTCTACTTATTTTAAACATTTAAACACTTACCAGAGATTACTTATTTCTAGACTGGAACCAAATTAATTTAAGACTTCTTGTCAAGTAAGATTATCCTGCTGCACGGACAGATAATTTCACTAGTAATTCCACTCTTTTTTGCAGTGTATCTTGTTCATATGGAAATGATGTACACATTTGAATCATGCATCACTTTTTTTTTCACAGTTTTCAAAGCTCCACAACTCTAGCATCTCTGAATGAGGCTCACTCAACATCTGGCACTCTGGTCAAGACAAAAACATAAACAATTTTGAACCACATCATAGCAAAAATAGCACTAAGCATCTAACACCAGATGAGTGAAGAATTGTCCATGAAGCAACATCTGCATTGAAATGTCAAAGGTCAAGTTACACCCCCTAACTAAGGCATGCGTTAGATAATGCACCACAACACACATCCAGGTTTAATCAGCAACCACTTCCCCAGACCAGAGAGAGAGAGAGAGAGAGAGAGAGAGAGAGAGAGAGAGCCAAAGTGTGAGTGAGAAAGAAAATGTGAGAAAGAGAGACAGAGCAAGCAGCAGGGAGAGAAACAGAGAGAGACAGACGTCCTGTGAAACACAAGCTTTGGCTCGGCCCTCTAAATGAAAACTCTCTTTATTTCCGGAGGTTGATCCCGGGGCCGCAGGAGAGAGACGAATGTGCCTGCTGCACCTCCACAGCTGCACTCCACTCTAAAGCACACGTTTGTGGGGATGTTTATTAATGTCTTTGCTGGAGGGACTTTTTTTTTAATCCCCTCCCTCCTTCTTGCTGCAAAACAGGCCATCTTTGTGTAGCCAGGCAAAATGAAGCTAGCGTCGCTCTGATGTCAGCTAAAATATTTGGATGGGTAAACAGGAGCAACTCACGGGCAACAACTGGCAGGTTTATTTCAGAGATAGCTCCGGTTTAATTCAGGACCAAACACAGACATTTAGGGCAGCCACCTGAGGGCTCCGCCGCTGACGTCAAGCTGCACGGTTTATTTTAAGCAGCTGGTCAAAGGTAGCCTGTTAGACGGCCCTTTTTTTCTTTTAGAGATATTTTATGCCAGCATGAGTAACTCGTTCAGGTCCCATGTTATGGCACGCGCCTTTCCATTTTAAATGAATAAATCAAGAGTCTGTTTCATCTTGTTGTCCAGTTTGTTGGCGAGTGCTTGCAGTGGACATTCAGTGATGCTCTATAGGAAATCAATATGTTCCATTTCTGCTCCAGACTAATTCAGAGAGCAAATGAAATCAGCTTTACTGTGACAACAAGATCAATTTAGTTATCTAAATTACAGTAAATTCATTTAGGGGGCATCGCTACTCAGGCCAGCCACTCCAATACAACTCAATCAATCCAAATATTTGCGTAATCACACAGCGTTCTAAACCACTCGATAACAAGGCCTGATACCGAATTAGATGGCCACGCTGGCTTAAATTTGCTGACATGTGAGCAGTGAAGCAATGCACACGTTTATAGAGTTGACATTTACCTAAGCAAAAAAAATACTGCAAAATCTGTTTCCTCAGACACATGACTAATTGTTGTAAAGATACACTTTGCTCCTTTTTTTAAACCAACAGCTTTCACATCTCAGGGGACATTACAGAGCGAAAGCATGCTGAAACAGATTAAGACCAGAATTGACACACAAAATCAGCAAAGGCTGCCATTACTCATAATAAGCTAATTTTGGTTCGGAAATGACTGGCAGAGGGAGCAGTTCTACCATGATATCTATGAGGCGCACGATCTAGCCTAAGCTTTTCCTGGCCTCCCTGTCAGAGGAACTTTTTTTTTCTTTGCAGCAAATCAGAAACAGACATTCTCTTAATTTAGAGAGCAATTCAATGCTCATTCATCTTCTCTTCTAATCCATATACAGATCATGGCACTCTCCAAATGGCATTCACTCTTGGCATACCAAAGGAGATTATCTGGGGCACCAAGAGCTTTTTCAAGCAGGGAAGACTTTCAGCCCCTCAGTTCTTGACTGAGGCTTTTGGGAAATCTTGACTACAGTTAGATTGGTGTAAGACTGAACACTACACCAACAAGCTAAAACATTATGACCACCTGCCTAATATGCTGCTGGTCCTCCAAGTGCAGCCGAAGTGGCTTCAACCTGCTGAGGAACGAAGTCTACAAGACCTCTGAAAGTACCCTGTGGTATCTGGCACCGGTTGCACCAATTTTAAGTTTGTACTTAAATTTGAGTCTTTGGTTAACATTAGTGAATTTCAGAATATCGTTTTATCAATGTGGTTGCATCACAATTGCTTATGCCATGTCTTAATTAGTAACAACTAATGGGTACATTGCTTTAATATTCTATTATAATGTGTTCAAAACTAATCAATAAACCCAATGCAATGGATATGCAGCAGCAGCATACTTTATGTTCTGTAAGTGGTGAGGTGGAGCTGCTGCAGATCAGACATCTTGTTCCAGCACTTCCCACAGATGTTCGATAGGACTGAAGCCAAGGCAACACCTTGAACTCTTCGTTGTATTCCTCAAATCATTCCTGAACTAAGTGGGTGCATTATCGTGCTGCAAGAGGCCACCACCTTTGGGGAATACATCTGCTATCGAGGTTTGTCCCTGGTTCACAGTGATGTTTAGGTAGTTGGCACGTGTCAAATTGATGTCCACATAAATGGCCGAACTCAGTTTCCCTGCAGAACGTTGCGAAGAACTTCACACTCCCTCCACCAGCATGTCTTCTTCCCAAAGTACATCCTGGTGCCATCACTTCCCCAGGTAAGTGTCACTCATGTACCCAGATGTTCATGTGATGCAACAGAAAACGGACTCATCAGACCAGGTGACCTCCAGGTGAGTGGTCATAATGGTTTGGCTCACCAGTGTATATTGCTAGATACTGCGAATTTATTAACTCATATTAAAAAAATCATGTCCTCACTAGAGATGCAACATTATTAAAGATCAGTCTGCATTATTTTGCCAAAAATAACATTTTATTAATTAGTTTCACACCATCAAACTTCTTGGATGGCTCATCTGCATACTGCAGCCTTCTGTGGTATTAATATTGCCAATATTACAACAGCAATTACTAATTGACATATTGTGTAGCTCTAGTTGAGTGACTGAGATTATATTGTTTACCTCTCTAACTTTACACCCTATAACTTTGAAAACTTCTGTTCCACTGGAGCTAACAAAAGATTCACAATGTAATTTAAATGAATAAAGATCATGTAAGCCAAAAATGTTTGATGAGATTTCCTTGTCTACTGGAGTAATAGTAAAATACATGTAATGTAGAAACATTTCAGATAATTTTACAATAGACCAATTTAACAAGGTTAGAGCAAAACTTTGTACTACAAAAATGGTAATTTTACAGAAGGAAAAAACATTTAAAATTTTTTATACAAGTTAATGAAATTACATTTTATCATTTAAGTCTTTCACAGTAGCCATAGCTTTGGAGGTCCCTTAGTTGAACTATGCTTTTTTCCAGTAATGCTGATAAAATGTTTCAATGGTAATATGCATGATTAAAAAAAAAACCTATAAAAATGTTTTATTGTGTTTAGACACACATGCTCGCCCCCTTGTTCGACCCTCATTGGTCGCTAACACAGAACCGCTACATTTCAAACACAGAAAAACAGTAACAGTTAATCTTATTAATAACAGCTAGTTATTAAAATGAATGCAATGGCCACTTGAAGCCCTGTAGACTGAGGCTATGTAATTTTGGACTATTCCTACAGGTCCATTAGTCACTTGACCCATATTTCAAGGGGGTTTTTAAACCAACTACACACAGGTATGTACACAAGGTGTGTGTGTGTGTGTGTGTGTGTGCTAATCTTCTGCATTATCTGTATTTGTCTGCATTACTGTAGCAGTGGTGATTCTGCACACTAAAAGCCAATCTGCCCGTTACAACAGATCCTGACTGGGCCTTTAAACCTGTGACTTCCTGCATGCCAAATGAATGCTGTAACTACTGCTGTGAAAAAACATTCAGCTCTAGAGTGCAGTGTATTCACGTTCTTATGACTTCTGATGTCTTATCAATGTCTGTACACTAACAGTCTACGTTTGCTCCTCTGGATGTAAGGTGGGCGTTAGGAATTGGCCTAAACATTCTATCTCCATTTTCAAATGCCTTTTTGTCCTAAACGTTTACTGCCATAAACATGGCAAATACCAGGACCCAACTTTAAAACGACAAACTTTTTTTGGATATACAAGCAATGATGTGTGGCTGAATAATTAAAAATATACCTTAATATCTGAATTGGTTTTAAATTGACTGTTAGTAACACTTTCAAATTTAAGTAACCAAATTCTCAATAGAGCATGATTCTAAGATAACTCTGTCAATGTTTGTTTTATCAGTGTTTCATGATCAGTATATTGTTCTTAAACTGTTAAGTGTTTTAAGACTAACATAAACATACAGTTCTGTGCAAAAGTCTTAGGCCTTAAGCACACTGTTTAAAAACATTTATCGTTGCAATAACTGTGTTTTTACTTGTCATATACCACCAGCACACTTGATCTAATATGATGAAGTGCTGATTAGACAAACTTGGTATTGGATGATAATTACACTTATAGTTAAAAGAAGACACAGACACTCATAAAATCACCGCTGACCGTATTAACATTACTTTTATTTATTGTGTGTTGTCTGTATGAATTCTGTAATTAATGTATATTTTTGTTTTCCTCTTAATTACTGTAACCAGTTAATATCATTACTATTTTGCTAAAGTATTTATTGTAATCCTTATTTCCATATCATTATACTTCTTCGGTTCCTTACAGTAAAAAAGATGAATAAAAAAACAGTAAAAAACTGATCATATTATCTTCCTCTCTTGCTCTAATGTCAGTTTTGAGCTCATTACACTAGCCTATGTGTTAAGACTGGGTTTTCAAAGATATAAGAGGAAGAAGATTTCATCAAATCAGTTGCTATTTATTTCTCTCCATTTAAAATCTTTGTCCATTGTTGTTGGTGAAACCGGAATATCAATTCTTGCTCCTTCCTGAGGCTGTTTTGCTCCCCTAATCTTATTTCAGGTGTCCGATTTATCTTCAAAAATAAAAAAGGAAAATAGTAATCACTCTAGTATGCTGGACAGCTTAATTCCAATAATATAATGCAAGCTACATTACCTATAAATAAATTACTATTAGCAGGTAGTTTTGGCACAATGCTCAGGAAATCTATTACATTATAAGTGTTGATTCACCGATCATGTTATGGTTGATTCTGACTCTGATTTCTTTGCAGCCAAAAAGGCTGACTTTATTTTTATTATTCTTTCTTTTCTGTGTGGGCTACATGAATACGTTAAACACAACAGCACACTTCCAGCACTTTTTGTAAGGGCCAAACTGGCACATAAATGACACATTAGTTGCCTAGTTAAATAAGATGAATCAGATAAAACAACAAGAGCAAGAGATAACTGGTTATTTAGCACAATGAGTCACACACGGCAAAACATGGTATACTGCCATGTGAAATGATCATAAATCAAGTAAAACTATCTAATATTTCTAATAATAGTTGCCTTATTGCATTAACAGAAAATCTGGCAACAGAGACTAGAAAATCAGGTAAAAACTATTTTCCAATAAAATAAGACAACTTGGCTGTACAAATAAAAAAAAAGTGAAGTAATCTTAAATAATATTCTTAAAACATCTCAAAAAACATTTCAAAGAGTTGATTTCACTAACCAAGACACATTTATAGCTATGCATAATTCCACAAAGGTATTTTGGTTTAGAAATAGTAGCAGTATGCAAATACAGTCGCTCACATTTTGTATGTCATGAATGATTCAACAATCCCAGTCAAATGACATTCTCAGTTATAATAATTGAACATCCTCTACAGGGAACAAACATAAATACTCCAATTTTCTGTTAATTTTAGTGCACAATTTCTATTTACTTACCGAGTTTATCATTTAAAACAATGAAACAGTTTATGGAAACTGCACCATAACTTTTGCACAGACCAGATTTTATGTCTTATTTTTTTCCCAACATATTAAATAAAGTAAATAAGCAGTAATTGTGCATTAAATGTGAAGAAGTGTGTTCACACCCAAATGTTTGCATACAACTATAAATTGTAATAAATAAATTGGCCAACTGCCAATTGTTAGCTTGTTGTATATTTAATAAGTATTATTACTTTATTAAGGTTCAAATTATTTCCACACAGATATTTCCTAATAAACCTAATGCACAGCATGAATGGTACAGTTGTATGCAAAGATTTGGGCGCACCTCTCGAACACACTTCTGTACATTTTAATATACAATTACTGTTGATTTACTGAGAAAATACTGAAAAAGATAAAATACATAAAATGTGGCTTGTGCAAACGTTATGGCCTATTTAAAAAAATGTTTTGTTTTTCCAACATGCTATGCTCAGTAAAAAATAGAAATTGTGTTCTAAATTTTGCAGAATGATGCCGTATTTAAGTTTGATCTCTGTTTTTTAACCAGGGGTGTTCAGATTTTTGCATAGGACTGCATGTGTTTGTAATCACTAAATCGTTTCCAGTATCTTTAGAGAGTATGAGCTCCTTTTAGACCTGCATTAGCTGGTCATCATGACTATAATGTTATCCTGCAGGTAATGCAAAATGCAAGCTGTACTCATCAGACACCATGTGCCTCTCTGTTCCTCTGTTCATGTAAACACGTCATCATACATTTCTATCTAAAATACACAAACTGAGGCTAAAACCGCCGACACTTCATCACAAGGCGGCCAGGAAAGAATCAAAGCGCTCCTTGTGGGGTGTCAATGGTGAGCTACACACTGTTCTTTGCAAGGCAAGTGACCTAATTATAAAGAGAAAGGTGGAAAAAAAACACCTACATGGTTCGTCTTCTCAGTTCCTCTAAGAGAAGTGCACACAACACTCGTGAGAGAGAGAGAGAGAGAGAGAGAGAGAGAGAGAGAGAGCGAGCATCCATTTAGAAGCCAGCACCCAGACAGTACAGGGGAAACAAGCCATGCGTCTCTGTCAGGAGTCAGAACAAGGGATTACATCATGCCAGACTCGCAGACTTGAAAGCAGCAAAACCAGACAGCCACACACTCGATGGGAGACAAAAAGAGACTCCTTAACTCAGAGGAAGATGATGTAACTCGACACATTAATTGTATTCCAAAAGCATGGAGTGGAGCTCGAGGTAATCGCTTGCAAAATGATATGCTTGGATATTTATGTTTGGTGGTGGGGGGGAAAGAATGGGGCTACATTTTAACTATATGGCAGCGCCCATCATACCTGTTCTAATATCCGCTGATTAATGACCGCTTTTAAATAGTAACCAGACACTTCCAAAAAATTTTAAATAAAAAAAAAAGACCCAGAAAAAACAATAAGTATGGTACTTATCTCTTATAGTAGAGCCCCAAATCGAATAACGCAGCCAGGCAGACTGATTACCACATGAGAGAGTGAGCTTGCCAAAAATAGAGCTTTAATTTCATTACAAACTAAGAATCATGTTTCTCAATATCAGCAGAGTTTCAAGGCCAACAGGAGAATGGGGACGAGGAAAAAGCGGCAGCTTAACTGTTGGGCACATGGAGCTACGCTGAGAAAAAAAAAAAAAAAACAGCCATTCAAATATCTGCAAAATGACGTAATCCGAAAAAAGCCCACATGCTCTGGGAGTTTAGTGCGAGCAAGCAGTACTGGAGTGGGCTGAAGTGGTCAGGAAATAAAAGTAAAGGCTTGGACAATAGGAAAGGGTGTGGGCTCTCCATCACTCAGCGGCCGAGGGGACACGTGACCCACAGGGCGAATGGAACTGGCACTGGAGTTCACGGCTACAGAACCTCTGGACAGTTGTCTGGCAAATCAGCATACTTAAATAAATAAATGAATTAATGAATGAATGAATGAAGGTTCCAAAATTGTTCTAGCTTTGATGTATGGTTCTTTGATAAACCTTTCCATTGGGCTCTTCAGAGGTTCTTTACACTTTGAAACTTTTCAAACATTGACTTTTTTGTGATACGTTGGGAATGGGCTTCACATATTAAAAAAATATTAGTGTAATACTGTAATTAATATCACCTTTATTACAGAGTTAAAACTATGTTCAGCCGGCTTTAAATCCAAAGCCACATCCCTCAGTTACATTCAACAATTATAAATGTGCTCTTGAGCTTTGTGAGCATATTTAAGCGCTAATAATGCTAATAATGCTTCAGAAGGCTGAAATAATGTACTACAATTAATTCTTTAATGGCTTATAAATATTCTGTATAAAAAGTGTCCATTATTATGTCTTTTAAACAGATAATGACCTGTGCATAATTAGAAAGCACCTATAATACTTTTTAACAAATATAACAAATATAAAAAATTATAAACACTGGTTAGTGCATGTTAAGCGTTAACTATGCCATGTGCAGTTTATGTATGTGTCAGTTTGTGCTGTAACGTATACTGTATATCTTTTACTATTCCAGGATCAGTTGGCAGAGTGACCCTTTGCAGTGTTAATTAGATGCCACTTATGTATTCTGGTCATATTTGGACTTATTAGGGCTTTATTAGAGCACTGATAGAGTTTATGAATATGCTTAAGTATTATTACCAAGTTACAAAGTGTTAAAATTGCTTTTATATGGCTTCAAAGAAAGTGTTACAAATTGTTCTTTACAGAAAGTTTGGCAACACTTTCTGTGAACTGATTGTCTATAAGAATCTATGAACATAATCATAGCACTTCATAACACCTCATTATAAACATGCCTATAAATATCTATGAAACTACACTACACTGCTAATAGTTATGTTTAAAATGCATTCTGTATTGTTAACATAATGCATTAGAAGTTTGTAAGTGTGTTCGGCTGTGGGTCAAATGGAATCTTCAAAGTATCAATTTTCTGTAAAGAAGTAAGAAGTAAAAACGTTCAAACGGCTTGAGCATATCCTATCAAAGTCGTTGCTTAGCAACAGCGTCTTAGCGGAGTGATTTTGTTTGTGAAAAACCTTTGATGTTATGGTGAAACAGCACAGTTAGAACCCTTCTCAACCAATCAACTTGTGTGGCCAGAACTAACTGTTGAATAAATGACGCTATGACCAAGTCATAATAAATATAGCCCCGTTTAAGCTGGGTTAGTTTTACCTGGGGAGGTGCTCTGATTTGAGTGGTTACAGACAAGGTCCTGATTTTAATTACAGTAATATAATAACAAAACCGGGTAATGAAAACAGTGCCTCCATTTTTTCCTTTGTTTTATTTTTACCTAAAGACAAGCGTGGTTTGATCCAATTCCAGTTCATAACAAAACTGCTGAAAGCCACAAGATTTTGTGTGACGGCTGAATTACGAGGAAAAGAAAATATATTGTATCTCTTGCAAGGGAATGTGTTTTCTCTCTTGCTGGATGGCATTTGGTAAGTTGAATGAAGCCACACTACCAGCCTAAAGCTAGTCTATATGCCATTTAGCCAAACAAATGATTGTGTTAATGTGTTATTACGTATTATTGTTTGGAAGTGTGGTGCCTATCGCATAATGCAAAAAAATAAACCATCTGTGTGACGACGTTGGTGTAATTGGGGGAAATTACATCGATTCCTTATCCCGTATAAATCGGCCAATCAAATCATGCATGATTACATTACTGAACCTCCTCTGATAAAACTCAACCAGCTCAAATAGGACTTTAGCTGTGTTTGTGAGGTATAAATAAAGTCACAAATAAGAGTAGCCAAGGCATTGTGCACTATGTAAGCTGACTTTCTTTTGCACTGACAATACGAAATAAGCACCATTAACATCATATTTACAATTCATATTACACAATAAAAAGGGCAATAAGATGTTTTTTTTTTTTTTTTGCATTTTTATGATTTACGATCTTTATTACAAAATGTTGTATATCCATTGGTAACAATTTTGGAAATAATGAGTTTTTGAAAAGAGTAACAGCTGACTTATAATCTAAAATATATATTTTTATTTCTCTAATAAAGGTGGTCTTAATCATAACAAAGAAAAGTATGGCAAAGTCCATATATTATGATCAAAAAACAAATCCTTGAAAGTGGTCTATAATGCATTTTAACAAGTACCCCTTAAAATATTTATAGCCAAGTTTATAACACTTTATGTATACATTATAATGTGTTATGAATGTGTGCACAGTGACATGGTATTCATAGAAAGTGTTAGTGAAGAATCTTTCGGGAATCAAAAGTGGTTTGTCTATAGCATTGTTTCAAACCCTTTTTGGCATCTTTTTATTTGCAAGAGTGAGGAGTAAAATGCCTCCGCCTCATCGTCAAATATAATGTGTTACTTTGGAGATGCTTAAATGCACTGAACCCGTAAGCAGCCTGTAAAAAGCAGCTGAGTGATTTAGGGTTTATGATTCCCAGCCCGGCAAAGGCTGTAATTTCAAACAAATACATTACATGTGGTCATCTATGGCTTGGAAGGACAAAGTCAACTTTGGCCCACTTAGCTCTGCTGTTGTAAAATGATGATTATCAGGAAGTAATAAAAACAGTAATCACATCTAATACTACGAATCATCAGACTGATTATAAAGGGTTAGTGAAACTGAAGATAATTAGAAAACAAATCTGGGCAACACAGATTTTGTTTTGTACATGCCCACAATGCCTTACATTCAAAATGAATATCTATTAGATGCAACTGGACTTAAATGTAACTTTACATGGAAGACTCGCACTAATCTTAACCTCAAACCAAAACATAAACCTAATTTTAGTTCTAACTTTGGAGTTACCCCTAATCGAAACAGGGATGCATGGTATCATAAGCAAATCAGCATGGGCATATACATGCTTAAAAATATATTGGCATCAGACCGATGTTTAGATTGACTTTGTATCTATTATCAACTCTGGCATAGCAGAATATTTAGGCAACACTAGGTTACTGTGTTAAAGTGTCTGCATATTAGGCCTTTTACTGAATGTATATCCCTGTATAAACAGAAATGAAATGTTACATTTCTCTGTGTCACTAATCTAGGTAGATGTAGTCCTATATCCTATACTTGGTAATGTTTATATATCAGCATTAGCCTGAAAATCCCATATCCATGCATTTCTTAGAGAGGTCTGCTATCTAAGCCTGACAGGGCCTGACAAAATACACTATAAAGCCAAAAGTATGTGGACGCCTGACCATCCCACCCATATGTGATCTTTTTGGACATCCCATTACCAAATTATGGGCATTAATATGGAACAGGCTCTCCTTTAGTGGTTGTGTCAGTCTCCACTGTTCTGAGAAGCCATTTCATAAGATTTTGGAAGAGGTCTGTGGGAATTTGTGCACATTCAGTCAAAAAAGCATTTGCAAGGCCAGGCACTGATGTTGGACGAGAAGGTGTGGATCTCAATTGACATTCTGATTCACCTTAAAAGTGTTAAATGTGGTTGAAGTCAGGAATATGTTCAGGTCAGTCAAACTTTACGAACTTTGTTTTGTGTGCAGCAGCACAGTCAGATTTGCCCATCAGACTGCCAGAGTGTGATTTGTCACTCCAAAGAACACATTTCCACTGCTCCAGAGTCCAGAGGTGGAGAGGTTTACACACAGATTGGGCTTGTTATCCCCTCTGGTGCCATGAAACGCTTTCTTACATTTTGTTAAAGCTGCGCTATGTAAATTTTTTGTTAAAATAGAAAATATAATTTACAGCAAAAACAGCATTACAGAATTTGGAGAAAAAACACATGCTGAAATATGATATGCATGTGCTGCAGCAAGTCACTCTGTATGGCCCGAAATAATCATTTAAATGTCAGAAGTGTCAAGTCGGATTTTGCAATTTTTCACACCAAAAACAAGATCTGGCTCAGTGTTTAGGTCTCAAATGCAAGACAAACATACTGATGAAGATATGATGACAACAGTGTATAAGTCACTTACATTCTCAGAAGACACATTTTGACTGGGATCTTTTTTGATATTCTTCCAACATCAAACTCATCTGCTAGTGGGGGTTTGAAGCACAACCAAACATTACAAAATTCTGCAGATTGCACGCAATTACCCATTTCCACCAGAGAGGTCCACCAAATCCCTGAATCTTACACAGTGCAGCTTTAGCTTAGTGAGCAGACTACAAACCTAAACTGTGCTAAACCCTACAGTACAGGCTTGAGTGTTACTAACTGGTGCTCTGCTGAAACAAGAGTAGACACTGAAAATGAATGTCTGAGAGAGCAAAAGTTGAGTGACTGGTGTTGGTGTGACAGAAAGCCAAAATCAAACCTGTTCTGTGGTTTTTAGGGTTGTATGGTTTTGGCAAGCTAACAGTAGCTTAGTCAGTAGAACAAACATGCAACAAACCACAGCAAGATCTTGGTAAGAGCTAACTCATGTCAGAGGATATCTGAGAAAGCGAAGTTGAGTGACTGGTGTTAAAGTTCAGCCACTTTTTTTCTGGCTTTTTCACATCTTCCTATTAGCACAACTTACTGGTGAGCTCCCACACCACCAATCAGTAGAATGTGTTGTGGCTGTTCAGATGTGGGATAGAAATTTGACATGTCAGAATTTTGAAATACATCTGGTATTCCTTTAAAATCTTACAGTATACTTTATTTCTGTTATATCATTCAACCCTACCTGAAACCATCTTAAGCAATAAACATTTCTATCATTATATGATGAAATGTTCTAAGTATTACAGCAGTTAACCCGAAGATAAGATCTTTCAAAAGGCGTTTGGAAATAGTACTAAAACATCAGATAAAAAGGCCATAAAGCTTTTCTAGACAAAGGGTTAGCTTCCTCTTTTATGGCTTCTCCCTCTTTAACCACAAAAGCAGAACTGGTTCCTCATATGCTCAACCGTGCTTGCCAAACTGGAAGTGAATTTCGATCACATTCTAATTTTGAAACGGACGTCTCTTCGCCTCACTCTCTGCATTGTTGGAGAAAAGGCCTGACCACCTGTTATCAATTACATCCTCGGATGCAGAAGCACAGATAGCACTGCCTTTGCACAGTGGAGGGGGCGAAATTTCAACCCAGTATGTGCATCTGCCCCCGAGATTTCAGCTCAACATGTCTGCCGCATATGACCCGTGTATGAGCGCACTGCTTGAGTCAAACGGAGTGTATGATGAAATTGGAGTGAATGAGACAAAAAAGTGGAGTCACCACAAAGACAGTTCAGAGGAGCCTGAGAACACTCAAATGTTCTTATGTCATTCGGATTCAAATGGACTGTGCCAACTCTTGCAAAAGCAGCATTCCGCTCTCTCATGTTAATTTATGGCAGCTGGGCTGGGGAGAACGTCAGACATTTAGCCTTGACCGAAGATTAAAACTTTGCTGTCATGAGAAAAACTTGTATGTCTAAAACGAGAACTTCTAAAGGAGAAGGGGCAAAATGGCTTTAAGATTAATGCACAGCAATATGCAGTTCTTCATTTTTAGAAGATATTTCTCAGTAGAAAATTACATATTAAAATTGCAAAAAAAAAAAAAAAATAGGAATGTCAAAGGAGAATAAGTGAAAAAACAAGTTTCCAAAACTGGAGCTCAAAAATGTATTAAAACTTATAGAAAAACACTCATGCAACACCTGGTAGACCACCAAACCTGTGCCAATCAGGTCCACAGCTTAAAGCTTTCGTCTTTGAGAGAGAAGAGAAAAATCAAGTGTTTCTGTCCATCCTTACACTGTCATGACATGACACTGAGTCTGAAAGGATGTGGAGCTGTCAAGAAGCTGTTACTGAGAAAAAAAGAAAAAAGAACATCTGTTTTTAGAACAATGGGCTGACAACCAGAGGACGACATCACTGAGTGTGTTTGGGATTACATGGATAGTGAGCGGGAGAAATGCAAGGAACAAAAAAACTTTGTAAGTGTGGAAAAATATACCTGCAGATTTCTTTGAAAACTGAAAACAATGGAAGCTGTAATAAAAGCAAAGGGTAAACCCAATAAATACTGAAACAAATGATATTTATTTGTTGAGGATTTTGTGTAATATTTTGTTATATATATATATATATATATATATATATACAATATATATATATATATACATACAATATATATATATATATATATATATATATATATATATATATATATATATATATATTCATCATGAAACACTTCTTAACTTCAAACTACTCTAAAAGAACAGTTTGGCAAAAAAGAAAAAAAAAGTTTTACACAGTTTTCAAGGAACAAAAAAACTTTGTAAGTGTGGAAAAATATACCTGCAGATTTCTTTGAAAACTGAAAACAATGGAAGCTGTAATAAAAGCAAAGGGTAAACCCAATAAATACTGAAACAAATGATATTTATTTGTTGAGGATTTTGTGTAATATTTTGTTATATATATATATATATATATATATATATATATATATATATATACAATATATATATATATATATATATATATATATATATATATATATATATATTCATCATGAAACACTTCTTAACTTCAAACTACTCTAAAAGAACAGTTTGGCAAAAAAGAAAAAAAAAGTTTTACACAGTTTTCCACTCACCCCAGATGGTCAACCAGTCAAGCCATGCTTAGTGTCTAAATTTTGCTTCTTTTGTTTAGTGCCTATGAGGCTAACATTGCTAACAAACACGAGACATCTGTTGTCTGAAATGGCTGCTGCCATTTTTTTGCTGCAGAAGTGAAGTTCTGTTCATTTTTATAGCTCCCAGTAAGTCGTATTGTGTCTTAACAACGACACTGATAACTCTGCACAACCTTAAAGAAGACCTGGATGCAGTTTGAGTGCATTGAGAGAAGTTCTGGGGATTTATTTACAGAAAAGATTTAGGATACTATTGACTTCTAGTGTTTGTTAGCACTGTTAGCCTTGTAGCTCTAGTTTAAAACTAAAGAAGCAAAATTTGGATATGAAACATGTGTTGGTTGATAAGCTTTTCTGCTGGGGGAAGTAGAAAATTACGCAAACATATTTTTTTTTGCTGAACCACTCCTTTAATATCACAGTGTGATCATTTGTACTGGCCCACTTATCATGAAATGTTCATACAATGTCACGTTCATACAGGCTACCGTCCTTGAATGGCCAATAAAAGTATTATTTTTTAAAAATTGTTTTGACATGATGGAAAAGATAAGTCAAACTTTTGCAATAACATGATTAAAAACACTCAAACAGTATGTAGGAGGGGGTGGTGCTGCTGAAAAAAAGCAAACAGGATCTATAGCGCTTTGGCTGCAGCTGAATGCATTAAAGATTTGGCGCTGGAGTTGGCAAGTGGCTCTCTGTATGAAAAGACACCTCTCCACTGACCCAAAATGCTCAGTTATATATTACCAGGGAACAAATAAGGCTGAATCCTGCACTGATTTACATCAGGCGTGTCACGGCCCGGCAGGGCGTACGGAGTTCATTCATCCTTTTGCAAACTATACACAGCCATATTTCCTTTCCATTTCCCTCCAGCACATGAAAAGCTAGAGGAAGAGCCAGAGCTGCAGCAGAGTCGCACTGCCTTATGCTCAATAATTTACACGTGGCCCCTCTCTGAGCGTCACACTCTCCTATGGCAAATGAAACGGTTTGTACAACTTTCAATTCTTAATGAATGTCCACATTTGTACAATAGAGACCTTGTAAAACAGCTTAGCATTTGTTTAAAGACTTGCAGACTAGTTCTCTTACAAGCTACCTTGGGAAGAACTGAATATCTGTAAATTGTTAACTGTACATAGACTGGCCACTTTATTACATTCTTGTATCTACACTCATTATCCATTTTATCAGCTCCACTTCACCTATAGCAGCACTTTGTAGTTCTACAATTACAAACGGGAGTCCATCTGTTACTCTGCATACTTTGCTAGCCCCCTTTTACCCCGTTCCTTCCTGGTCAGGACCCCCACAGGAACCACAGAGCTGGTATTATTTGAGTGATGGATCATTCTCAGCACTGTAGTGACACTGATGTGGTGGTGGTGTGTTCCGCGGGTATGAGTGGATCAGACACAGCAGTGCAGCTGGAGTTTAAAACACCTCACAAGGTCGCTGCTGGACTGAGAATAGGCCACCAACCAAAAACATCCAGCCAACAGTGTCCTGTGACCACTGATGAAGGACTACAGGATGATCAACACAAACTATGCAACAACAGATTAGCTACTGTCTTGGACTTTACATCTAAAAGGTGGATCAACAAGGTAGGTAGGTCTAATAGAGTGGATAGTGAGTGGACACAGTGTTTATAAACTCCAGCAGCACAGAGACAGGAAATGACTTAGCCCCAGAATAATTGTACTTCAGGACTTTTAGTACGTTTTCACTTTAAATGATTTCTCTGGCATGTTTTAAAATAAATAAATTCATGGTTGAGATTTTTAGAGGCATTACATATATTGGCCCATACTGTGTCCCAATCTATGGATCTACTGCCTAAAGCAAAGCCGTTATGTCATAATCTTGTTCCAGGAAAGTACATTTCTGGATTGCAAGATATATTATTATTATATTATAGTCTTAGTTCAACTTTTCATTGTAATTTTTGGAAGCAAATGATGGAAGTTATTTTGTTTGTTCTTTTGTAAAACGTATTCAGAATCACCAGCCACAGTCAACTGAATATAAACTAAACAGCATACATTCATTGTTGATTTTTAAATGAATTTTGGAACCACTGAACATCAACAAACAAATCATACCCAGTTCTGTCATCATGGAAAGATCAACTAAATATCCTCAAACAGAAGTGATTTATTTAAACATGTAAAAAAAAGGACTATTTTATCCAATTTGAAGGTTTTGTTGACATTCAATAATGAAAAAGTTCAGGTTCTAATTACTTCAGACAGAGGCATCGCACTGGGCGAGCCTGGAGAAGAGTTAGACTTACTACGACAGAGACAAGACAGAGTCAAAATGATGCTAAGGCTGAGACCATTAATGTACGTTCTTGACAAAGGACTTCAGTACAACACTACTTCTTACTCCTACATAGATACATCCTCATGATACATAATGAAGCTTTGATGAGCATCATAAAGGATTTCACTCCCCATGCAACTTCTTTTGAAAGAGTTTTAAGCTTTCTCTTCATTTTACTCTCTCTTATGGGATTAAATATAAGGCTCAGCACTATATAAGAAGAGCAGCCCATGAGCATTTGAGGAAATACATGAAACATAATGTAACACGATATATTCTCTACTCTCCTTTTAATGCATGGTGGACAAAGTGCATAGATCCAGTACGTGTGTGAAAGCAAAGATATTCTTAATATAATATTACTTAAATAAAGGTACAAGTGCTATATTTATATTTGTACTTGAGTTAAAGTTAAGTAACACATACAACATTTCTCCTTTTGTGTGTTCAGTTTAGGAAATTTCTTAGATAAAAGTTCTCTCCCCATCCAAACTCCTGTGAGATTGAATGTCTGATTCAAAAAATGCCCCGCGCACTGTTTCAGCATTTTCTTTCATTCTGAAGGTTTGTCAGAGTTGCCCAGGCCTAGTTACAGCTGCAGTGCTATGACTGAACATTTGATATTTAGGTGAGGTATTCAGTGAAAGGTGCATTATGGCTGATTTGACTTTTCTGTGAATGTGCATCGTATTTGTATGCATATTAATTAACATTGGAACAAAACCTACTATCATCAAAATGAACTTGTAATGGAAGTTAAAGAAACGACTTTTCCAAGTCATTTCAGACCATTTCTATTGATCTGCTCATTATGAAATTTTCACACAATATAAAGGGTAACTGAAGTAAAAAACTACACAATAGGAGCTACAAGGCTTTTGTATGATGAACATATTATACAAAATCTCATTTTTACTTCACAGTACCTTGCAAAAAGAAGTGGTTGTGAGAAGCAGGATATTTTACTGTGAAATGTGGACTGAAAAAATGGAAAAATGTGTACATATTTGAACACAAATTAAACTGTCTTGTTTTGCCAAGAACTGTGTTGATGTAACATATTTTACTGGACAACTATTTACACATTTTAACCATGTAAATTCAAAGTACCATGTTTGTTAGTGTTAGCAAAAAAAATGAAATAATGAAAAAATGTACTTGAGCATGGTAATGATGCACATGTAGTTAATTACTACCCACTACTGTAAATGCAAGATGTATTTCCAGGACTATGACCTTTAAACAAAACAAAGTAAACCTAAATAGAACAGCACAAAATCCAAAATCAACCATCATATATAAAATGTAATATGTTGCTGCTATATTAAAAAGAAAGTTCTCTGGTGATTTTAGAAGGCAGGAAGTGAGAGGCAGTCATTTTTTTCTGGTGCGTATCTAGATTCGGTGTAAATTGTTTCCAGATTGCATCTCTCATGCCTGTGCGGACAGTAGAGCTGCACACCTGGCTGCTGCCCCCAACTGTCCAGCTTCTGCCACTGCAAAACTCTAACCAGGTGACATCATTTCTAACACAATCCACTAACACAATGCTGTGCACAGGTCTACAGGCATATAAGGCAAGACTTTATCAAGTTTTTTCTCATATTGCTTATTTATTCGTCCTGGCACACACATGTGTAGTGAATTCTGTATATTTCAAGAATTCTTAGCTGCTTTTTCGAGCTTTAATTAACCATGACATCAAACAAGAACAAATGATGCATGAAAATGTTCATATTCTACTAACAATAAAAAGAAGAAAAGAAGAAAAGAACAAATGCTGTTTGGGGAGTCGCAGAAATGATTTCAACATGCTTTCCAAATACCCTTTTTGAGAACATATGAAGTTTCTCACAATAAAATGAGCCATAACAACAAAGAGCATAATACTTAAATGATTTGAAAATGCCATGCCTTGTTGAAGTGGCTTTAAAATAACTATGATTTGACAAAAGGACCATTTAATTAAGCCCCTGCATTTACTGGAGCCTCCCAAAGGATAAATCAACTGTTTCCTGCCAAGGCCTGCATTTCTATGGATTTCTAAAAGACTTCGAGCCAAGAATGAGCACCAAAGGAGGAGCGAATTTAGCCCATTATCTCTGAATGAGCGCTAAAAATTCATCCACATTTCTCCAGAACCTGGTTCAGCAATCGTCGAAAGCCCAGCATGCATGGCCTGTAATGTTGATGACACGGCCTCCCGACACCATCCAGACCACTTTACATGAATTTTTCAGCGGCTACAGCGCAGCCGTTTTCCGAGCGTATCAACAGCGTGGAAAGCCAACTGGCTCTGGCCTACTTCTGCTCCCCTGCATGTGACACCACAACCATTTAGAGTGGCGTTTCTATCCTGATAGCAATTCCACCACCATTTTCAGCTGTCTCATTCCATTTTCTGTCCACCATCTAATTTGTGATGCGGCTTTTTCCTCCCCTCCTCTGCTCTCTGGCCGTGGCGACTTTCTGCTTGCGCCCTGCATTATTCACCGTTTTCAAGAACGCCTGTGCACCCCAGAGGCCCCAGCCTACCTACACGCCCCCCAAACCCCTCCATTTCCATATTTGTCCTTTCGGACTGCTGTTTTACCATTTCAAATAAGCATGTAGGGTTTAGGACTCCACACAGCGAATACCAATTTGGATGCCGCGTGTGAAACCTTCAGTGCAGCCAAACAGCTGGAGACCAATTTAAACATGCAAGCGGAAGGAGCCTGCGGCCCACCAAGCCGTGGGACCGGCTAGCTCACAGCAGGCCCACTACAGCCACTGAGCAATCAGCTGACTGTCAGGAGAAGCATGAATGCATGTGAAATCGGAGGGAAAGGCGAATACTAACACGGTAAGCATCATGCCACCCAAGGTTATGGATTCCAGCATTCTCGTGGAGTAAAGTGAAATTAGCTTGTTAGTGAATGTCTAGTCTTACCAGCAGAAAGGAAAAACAGACCAGTGTTTGACAAGAGGAAGGTTTTGAGATCTATTCTGATTTTAAGGAGGTAAAATTATTCAAAAGTTTTAATTAAATAGTCCTTTACTGACCAATATGGTTGTCATTGTCAACTAGGGCTGGGCATTCTGACAGTATTTACCAGTATCTGGATAAATAACCTCACATTTCATCATAATATGTGTTTCTGCAGTATACCATGAATACAACCAGTAATTAAAGCTGCACTATATATAAAGACATGCTAAAATATAATGGGTGAGCACAAATCAGAGGTGTTTGGGTCGGATCTTGCAGGAGTTTTTCAATCCATGTCACACATATTTGCATATTCATGTGACACATACAGGCTCAAAAAGAAGGACGTGCAGTTGATTTCTGAAGTTTAATCTGCTGTATTTCTTTAATAACATGACATTTCAATGCTGATTTGTAATGACCACGATCATGGATAGGAACATTTTGTCATTACTCTGATAAATCTAGTTAGTACTGACAAGAAGCCATTTTTGCACAGTGATACAAAATGGTCACATAGAAAAATCTAATTTTACATGCTGGTATGTTTTACTTTGGCCAATGTGTACCATAACCCCTCTGTGTCAGATTTAGCCTAAACAAGGACTACACAACTTGTGTGTATTTTGTTATATGAATTATAGGCAGTGACTGTCAACTAAGCAGTCTCTACAAAGACTGACATTTGACCAGTCATTCAGTGCTCAGAGGTAAATGATGTTCTTCATCAGAGGTGCTAGAACACATTCAGTGAATACTCATTTTGTCTAAATAAAGTGAGCCAGGGTGTAACTGTGTAGTTTGACATGCAACTTGACATGTAGACCATTGCAATTTATGGGCAGTAACCATTGTAATCGACTGAATGGACTGTAAAAAAGAGAGTAAGTCTCAAACAATTTGCGGTATTTCTAAAAACTCATTGCTGATTAATGTTAAAGCCTATGAAGACCGAGAAGAGTGATGTACTGTGTATGTGTCCGTATGTGGGACAATGTACTTACAGGAGCCGATGTCTCCCTGTAATTGTAGTATCTGTGGGACAGGCATGGTTAAAACCACCACATCAAACTGCTCTGGTGAGCCTCCCTTCCGGCACACCTCCCAGCCTGACCCTCTGCGGTAAACGTGGGTGACGTGATGGCCGAAGAACACCTCTGCTCCTGCTTGGGTGCGGAGAGGCAGAGTTGGCAATGTTGTGGAGGAAGAGAATAAAAGAAAGATGGATAGGCATGGAGAGAGAGGGAAAGGAGAAAAGAGAACACCACAGAGGGTCACACTAAGATAAAATGTTGATTCTGGCAAGAAAGTGAAGGCTGAGAGTAATGACACATGCTATTAGCTGTCCCTACTCCCACAATCCTGAAGCAAGAGTAGCTCGCACAATTATGAATCAAATCACAGAAAGTGAATGAAAAGTGAAAGGCTGAAAAAAGCAGGGTGTTATTGATTTAACAGGTCTGCATGTACAAGAGTAAATAAGCAGGCCCTAAAGGGGTCTAAAGTTCATCATTTGTGGTTTTTCTAAGCAACATCGGGATTGTGATTTAAATGTGATTATTCCCTATAAACTAATCTTCAGACCTGGTATTTTATTTATTTATTTAGCTAAAGAAATTAATCTTTTCAAGCACATTCATCTTTTCTGGTTTTAGGCTAAAATATTGAATGTAGTGAGCCAGCTTTGCCAATTTCCATACTTAAAACTTTTTAAAGTTCACCTCGTAAGGCAAATCAAAATGGTTTCTCATGTCGGTAATTTTAGACAAACAATTCAGATGTTGAGTTACAAGTGACTACAAGAGATACAAGAGATACAAGTTATTTGTATGTTCAGACTGTCGTATTTTCTCGCACATCCACACTGGTTGCCATAGAAATGATGCACATATGTCATATATTGTCAAATTGAATGACATATCTAGAAATCCAATTTGAATCAGATTGGAAACTACACACAAATGTGACTAATCTCACAGGAATAAGTGGTTGTGTGGCTTTGCTCTTTTGCCATTCAGACTGCAAAAAAATCAGTGCTGCTCAAATCAGATATGCCAAAAAAAAATAAATCACAATTTGAGCTGCCAGTCTGAACAAGGACTAAAATCCATCATTATTATAAACAAACCTGTGTCCTAAAACATGTGAATATCCTAACTGATAATGTTGCGTGAATGAACCACCTGTGTCATGAACAACAAAATACCTAGCAGAGCAAGGAGACATCAAGAACATAATTTGCTCTCAGCTGTTCACTGGTAGAGTAAGATAAATGTTCAGATGCATTGCTTTTGGACTGTTTACTGACAATAACTTCAGGTCAGATTATAGGTTACATTATAACACTCAAGGAGGGTGCACACACACACTGAATAAAAAAATATTAGGATTGTTCTCATTAAAGCTGCATGGCCACGATTTGGATACGTATCTGATTTAGGACCAGATATGAATGGTTTTGTTCACATTACATGGCTGAAGTGGGACAAATCTAATTTTTTGCCTTAATTTGACACCGATCTATTTTTTAGAGCTGTGTGGAGACACAAATCTGATCTTTTCAAATCAGATCTGAGCCTCTTCCATATGTGGTCCTAGACTGGATACATGTCCAATTCATGGTAATGTGACCTTAATGATAGCACTCAGAATTCATGTGTTTTTCTTCCTACCATAACCTGCATAACCTGAAGTTAATGCCAGTAAATGGTGCAAAAACATCTGAAACTTCTTTGCCTTCATTTTGCTCTAAGAATGAACAGCTGAGAACTGTTCAGATGAAATCGCCTTCACAACAAAGGCTTGCTCTGCTGGTTACTTCATTAGCTGTTGACGACGGTTCCTTCACGTGACATTAGGACATTGTCTAGGATGTGCGCATGTGCGTCATTTTAGGACACAGGTTTCTTCACATTAACAACAGATTTGAGTCACTTACCTATACGAATATGAACCATCAAGTTAGGAAGATCAAATGTGAACAAAAAATCAGAACTGAGCAATGGGGCTTGTCATATAAATTCAGCATTAGAGGCCCTCCTTAATTCTGTTTCACTCAGAACTACATCACAGTATGTAACAAAAAATGTGTTGTGCGTTCCAATTCACATTGACTTTGAGACAACCAATGTAGTATGACATAATTAAAACTACAATTTCTTCTTCTTCTTCTTTCGGCTGCTCCCTTTAGGGGTCGCCACAGCAGCTCATCTGCCTTCAACTTGCCCTATCCACTGCCTCCTCTACTTTTACACCAACCATCTCCATGTCCACCTTCACTACATCCATAAACCTTCTCTGAGGTCTACCTCTTCTCCTTCTGTCCGGCAGCTCCATCTCCAACATTCTTTGACCAATATATCCACTATTCCTCCTCAACACATGTCCAATCCATCTCAGCCTGGCCTCTCTGGCTTTATCTCCAAACTGCTCCACCTTCACTGTCCCTCTGATCTGCTCATTTCTAATCTTGTCCATCCTTGTCACTCCCAACAAAAGTTTCAGCATCTTCATCTCCGCCACCTCCAGCTCAGCCTTCTGTCTTTTAGACAGAGCCAAACCATACATCATAGCAGGACGCACTACTGTCTTGTAAACCTTCCCTTTCACTCTTGCTGCTATCCTTCTGTCATACATCAGCCCTGACACCCGTCTCCGCCCACTCCATCCTGCCTGCACCCTCTTCTTCACCTCTTTTCTACACTGTCCATTGCTCTGGATGGTTGACCCAAGATATTTGAAGTCATCCACCTTTACGACCTCTACTCCTTGCATCTTCACCTTTCCACCTGCCTCCCTCTCATTCACACACATGTATTCCGTCTAGTCTCTACTGACCTTCATTCATCTCCTCTCCAGTGCAAACCTCCACCTCTCCAGATTCTATTCCACCTGCTCTCTACTCTCACCACAGATTACAATGTCATCTGCAAACATCATGGTCCATGGAGCCTCCTGCCTGACCTCATCTGTCAACCTTTCCATCACCATTGCAAACAAGAAGGGGCTCAAAGCTGATCCCTGATGTAAGCCTACCTTAACCTTGAAAATATTTGTCACTCCAACTGCACACCTCACCACTGTCTCACTATCCTCATACATGTCCTGCACCACCCTAACATACTTTTCAGCTACGCCTGACTTCCTCATACAGTACCACAGTTCCTCTCTTGGCACCCTATCATATGCCTTCTCTAGATCCACAAAGACACAATGTAGCTCCTTCTGACCTTCTCTGTACTTCTCTACCAACACTCTCAACGCAAAAATTGCATCTGTGGTACTCTTTCTGGGCATGAAACCAAACTGCTGCTCACTGATCTGAACCTCTCGCCTTAGCCTTGCTTCAACATCTCTTTCCAATACCTTCATGGTGTGGCTAATTTAGGCTCATGATCCTGTCTGACACTCTCTTTACATCCAGAACACTTTTCACAAGCTGTTCCTTTAGGATTATCCCTACTCCATTTCTCTTCCTCTCTACACCATGATAGAACAGTTTGAATCCACCTCCAATGTTCCTGGCCTTGCTTCCTTTCCATCTGGTCTACTGGACACACAGAATATCTACTTTCCTTCTCTCCATCATGTCTGCAAGCGCTCTGCCTTTACCAGTCATTGTCCCTATGTTCAGAGTCCCTACTCTAACCTCCACACTCCTGCCTTTCCTTCTCTCTCGCTGCCTTCTAACCCGCCTTCCTCCTCTCCTCTTTGATGGTCTTCGACCTACAGTAGTCCAATTTCCACCGGCACCCTGCTGGTCAACAGCACCGGAGGTGGTCGTTGTTAACCCGGGCCTCGACCGATCCGGTATGGCAATCATATTTGCGATCCGCATGATAGTTTTTGCACAAGTCTTATGCTGGATGCCCTTCCTGACGCAACCCTCACCATTTATCCGGGCTTGGGACCGGCACCAGAAGTACCCAAAGTACACCCTTAATGGCTGGTTTAAAACTACAACTCTTGTGTTTTCTCAATTTTTCAATATAAACACAATTAATTGTCTAGCCCCTCTTAAAACTGAATTCATGCAAGCAGCTACTTTTACCACTTTTTGTCTGTTTTTTTGTCTTCACTCCTGCACATGTAAAACATCAAAACATCATCCACTGAGTCTGGAAGTCTGTTAACATCAGGCTCTATGATCTCAATGGCCATAAATCAGTTTACAGAGCCTTGCCAAATGGCACTTTGCTGTCTCTAAGAAACCGTACAAAGATTTCCAAAGAAGAGAAATTCTGTCAGAACAACAGCTGAATCATCACAGACACTCTGACCAGAACTTGCTTTCAAGGAAAGTAATTTTTTACACAGCAAAAGCAAAAACATCCCTAGGTAAACTATATTCTATATTCAAAACATGCCAAACATCACTTTCTCAAAATCAATCACTTCTTCATTTCTAAACAAAAAGACAGATAAGTTGGAACTGTGGACAAAATTTTACTCTGCTCAAAGTGAAAACACAAAATAATCTAACACAAAGCATTATGTAACAATACATTAATACTAGGAAATGTGACAATTGTCAACAATGGTTATTAGGAATGGGTATCAAAATTTGAGAATTTTTTGGTACCAACCAAATTATTTACTATACTGGCTATTAAAAAAATTCTGTATCATTAAATAGCAGATGTCAATACCCAAGTAGTATCAAGTAAGCTGATAAGTAATAGAAGTGATGTTTATATATATATATATATATATATATATATATATATATATATATATATATATATATATATATATATATATGTATATATACATACACATATACATAAATATATGAACTTAAGTGACATCCCATTCTTAATCCGTAGGGTTTAATATGATGTCAGCCCACTCTTTGCAGCTATAACAGCTTCAACTCTTCTGCGAACTCACGCTTTCCACAAGGTTTAGGAGTGTGTTTATGGAAATTTTTGACCATTCTTCCAAAAGCGCATTTGTGAAGTCAGACACTGATGTTGGACGGGAAGGCCTGTCTTGCAGTATCCGCTGTAATACATCACAAAGGTGCTCTATAGGGTTGAGGTCAGGACCTGATAGGATGCCATCTGTGTAACAAGTTTTGTTGTGAAATTTCCTTGCTGCTAAATATTCAACTGTCAGTGGTATTACAAGACAGTGGAAGCAACTGTGAATGTCAGCAACTCAACCACAAAGTGGTAGGCCATGTAAAATGATAGAGTGGGGGCATAGTGAGCAGAGGTCACCAACTTTCTGTAGAGTCAATCACTACAGACTTCCAAACTTCATGTGGCCTTCAGATTAGCTCAAGAACAGCGTAGAAAGCTTCATGGTTTCCATGGACTCTAGAGCAGTGGAGACGTGTTCTCTGGAGTAACTAATAATGCTTCTCCGTCTGGCAATCTGATGGATGAGTCTGTGTTTGGTGGATGCCAGGAAAACGGTACTTGTATGACTGCATTGTGTCAAGTGTAAAGTTTGGTGGAGGGGGGATTATGGTGTGGGGCTGTTTTTCAGGAGTTGGGCTTGGCCCCTTAGTTCCAGTGAAAGGAACTGTTAATGCTTCAGCAGAGATTTTGGACAATATTATGCTCCCAACTTTGTGGCAATAGTTTGGGGATGGCCCATTCCTGTTCCAACATGACTGCGCACCAGAGCACAAAGCAAGGTCCATAAAGACATGGATGAGCGAGTTTGGTGTGGAAGTACTTGACTGACCTGCACAGAGTCCAGACCTCCACACATCAAAACACTTTGGTGATGAATTAGAGCGGAGACTGCAAACCAGGCCTTCTTGTTCATCAGTGTCTGACCTCACAAATGTGCTTCTGGTGGTCAGAAATTCCCATTAACACACTCCTAAGGCTTGTGGAAAGCCTTCCCAGAAGAGTTGAAGCTGTTATAGCTGTAAAGGATGGGCCAGCATCATATTAAACCCTATGGGTTAAGAATGGGATGTCACTCAAATTCATATGTGTGCAAAGGCAGACGAGCGACATGTACAGTGGGTTGCAAAAGTATTCATACCCCTTGAACTTTTCCATATTTTGTCACATTACAACCACAAACATAAATATATTTCACTGGAATTTAATGTGAAAGACCAACACAAAGTGGTATACAATTGTGAAGTGGAAAGAAAATTATACATGAATCAAAACATTTTTTACAAATAAAAAACTAATAAGTGCGACGTGCAAAAGTATTCAGCCCCCTTTTCCCTGAGTGCAACCAATTGCATTCAGAAGTTGCCTGATGACTGCTAATGACTCAAAAGGGTCCACCTGTGTGTAATCTAATCTCAGTACAAATACAGCTGCTCCGTGACGGCCTCAGATGTTGGTTAAGAGAATATTGGGGAGCAAACAGCATCATGAAGTCCAAAGAACACACCAGACAGGTTAGGAATATGGTTTTGGAGAAGTTTAAAGCAGGCTTAGGTTATAAAAAGATTTCCCAAGCTTTGAACATCTCACGGAGCACTGTTCAATCCATCATCCGGAAATGGAAAGAGTATGGCACCACAGTAAACCTGCCAAGACAAGGCCGTCCACCTAAACTTACAGGCCGAACAAGGAGATCACTGATCAGAGAGGCAGCCAAGAGGCCTATGGTGACTCTGGATGAAATGCAGAGAGCCACAGCTCAGGTGGGGGAAACTGTCCACAGGACAACAATTAGTCGTGCACTACACAAATGTGGTCTTTATGGAAGAGTGGCAAGGAGAAAGCCATTGTTAAAAGAAAACCATAAGAAGTCCCGTTTGCAGTTTGCCAGAAGCCATGTTGAGGACACAGCAAACATGTGGAAGAAGGTGCTTTGGTCAGACGAGACCAAAATAGAACTTTTTGGCCACAATGCAAAACGCTATGCGTGGCGGAGAAATAACACTGCACATCACTCTGAAAACACCATCCCCACTGTCAAATATGGTGGTGGCAGCATCATGCTCTGGGGGTGCTTCTCTTCAGCAGGGACCGGGAAGTTGGTCAAAGTTGATGGGAAGATGGATGGAGCCAAATACAGGGCAATCTTGGAAGAAAACCTGTTGGAGTCAGCAAAAGATTTGAGACTGGGGCGGAGGTTCACCTTCCAGCAGGACAACGACCCTAAACATAAAGCCAGAGCTACAATGGAGTGGTTTAAAAAAAAGAATATTCATGTGTTAGAATGGCCCAGTCAGAGTCCAGACCTAAACCCAATTGAGAATTTGTGGCAAGATCTCAAAACTGCTGTTCACAAACGCTCTCCATCCAATCTGACTGAGCTTGAGCTGTTTTGCAAGGAGGAATGGGCAAGAATTTCAGTCACTAGATGTGCAAAGCTGGTGGAGACATACCCTAAAAGACTTGCAGCTGTAATTGCAGCAAAAGGTGGCTCCACAAAGTATTGACTCAGGGGGGCTGAATACTTTTGCACGTCGCACTTATTAGTTTTTTATTTGTAAAAAATGTTTTGATTCATGTATAATTTTCTTTCCACTTCACAATTGTATACCACTTTGTGTTGGTCTTTCACATTAAATTCCAGTGAAATATATTTATGTTTGTGGTTGTAATGTGACAAAATATGGAAAAGTTCAAGGGGTATGAATACTTTTGCAACCCACTGTATGTATGCATACACATCATACACACACACACACATTATATATATATATATATATATATATATATATATATATATATATATATATATATATATATATCTGGATTTAGTGCAGTGCAATATGTAAAATGATTAATACGAGTTTGGAAGTTTTTACACCATGCAGTATTACTGGTGAACTTTAATTATTTTGTAAAAAATGCTGCCCCACTGCTGAAACACAGAGTTTAATCCACAGGCAGAGCCTTATTTTAGCTACACCCCTGCAACTGACAGTGAATTGAGACTATCCCTGTCCCTCACGACCACATGATGAGCAGTTAGATTGGTTTGAAGGAAATGTGTCCCAAAGAATGAAAATCAGTGTGTAACCTTAAGAAATGTCACTACTGAAGCACTCATTTTGTGCAATTAAGTAAACCTTTTAGTGTTTTAATGAAAAATATTATGATTTTATTTGTGTACAACTGTTTAAGGCTTTGTTCAGTTGTGTACAAAGCTTTGTTTTCTAGGTTGCTATACCATTGCATACCATTTCTATACCATTCTAGGTTGCCTACCATTTTTCAGTTCAAAATGAGATAAAATGGTCACTACTGAAACATTTTTTAAAGCTCTGATTGTTATGTTAGTGAAAAAATTTTAATCATCAGTTTAATCATTTATTTTAATAAAGCAAACAAAATTAAGGTATCAGGTCACTCAAAGCAAAAGGAGTCCAATATAGTTAAAAGTCTGAAATGGATATTCAGCTTTCACTTTGAACCAATTTAGTAGAATTCCACACAACCCATATAAAGTGATTTAAAGGAAATAAATTTTCAAGTCAATTCAGATTTATTTGTATACTGCTTTTTACAAAGGCCGCTGTCACAAATCAGCTTTACAGACATCCTGGTCCAGACATCCTGGTCCTTAAGTAAAATCTCAAGACATTTTATAAGCCTTTTTGTCTTTACTTTATTTAATTTTCTTGCTTTTGAGAGGAAAAGTTGCCTGTCTGTTTCATGAATGATATTCACTAAACGGAGGTAATCAAAATGCTTCATTTCCATCATGGATGTAACATCCCAGCATAATGAAACTGAAATCTTGGCAAGGACATTTGAAAAATTACCTACCTGACTCTTTGAGGTAGTGTTTAACAATAGAGGACACTCCAGAAGGTGTTACATAGTTAAGGCTGCCTTCATCCTTTAACATCATGCCCTCTATTGTGGCTTCAAGCGGTTTTAAAACATCATGCAGTAGAAGTTCTTCATAAAAGCTTGAAAAAAAAAAGCGAGTGAAATTGAGAAAAGTAGGATTTGGAAGAGAAATATAAAACAACAACTTAATATGAATCACTTTCACATCATACATGCATACTTCGCACAGGTGGAAACTGACCCACCTTTTGTGAATTTGGGAATAATATGGTGTAGCAGTGATGTACTGAGCGCCAAGATCAGCTGTGCAAGACATGTTGCTAGGACTTCTGCTTGTAGACATTCTTCCCCCTAGGACACGTATTCAAAAAAAGTTAAAAATGGAGACAAAGTAGTCATAAACATCTGTCTCAATGGAAACAACTGAACGAAACAAAGGATTCTATTCCGAAACAAAGGGTTAATCTCTTTTCACTGGTGCCTGGAAATCTAAGCCTTTACAATATTAAAGGTGAAATAAAACAAAGATCTAATACGCTAGGTATTTACATAAAAAAAAGACGTAAACCATTTTGAACAACACAATTACATTATTAATAATTGTGTGTTCATGAAGGTTATAGCAGAACAAAAGAGGTCTTTTCCTTCCTTGCACTGGCAGAAGTAACAGACGCCATGATAGGCTATGGGAAACGCTTTAAGTGGAATTCCACTAATGTTTCAGAACGTCTGCATAATTAAGTCATTAAGATGTAAATAAAAACAAAGCTGTTCCAGAGAAACTTAACAAATCAGTGGTGGTGATGGGAACCAGACATCTGAAGAGTTCAATGCCTTTAAAAGCTCCCTCACAGAAAGTTACTACATGAAATGGCCATGAATATGCTGCTTGATGTCTGAGACAGTTTTACAATCATTTTGAGACAAGCTATTGGGCAAAGAAAATAGGTTCTCATATTTACCACTATTGTACCACTAACAACATTACACATAAAAACTCACAGGCACATTCACTGGTCGTTTTTGGATAGTAAATAAAAAGACATGTGACCCCTGGTTGCTACTACCACCACTGTTAAATAAATCTTAGTTGTAAATTGATTGATGTGAAATGTTCCGTTCTAGAGAAAATTACCAAGTCAGAATTGTTAACGGCAGTGGTGATAGGAACCAGATGTCTGAAGTGTTTAATGCTTCTAAAAGCTACATCACCAAAAAGTTATTCTATGAAGTGGTTGTGAATATGCTGCCTGATGTCCAAGACACTGTTCTATGATACACTATATTGCCAAAAGTATTCACTACCCAGGTGTTCCAATCACTTCCATGGCCTCGGGTGTATAAAACCAAGCACCTAGGCCTGCAGACTGCTTCTTTAAACATTTGTGAAAGAACATTTGTGGGTCGCTGTCAGGAGCTCAGTGAATTCCTGCGTGGTACTGTGATAGGATGTCACCTGTGCGAAAAGTCCAGTCGTGAAATTTCCTCACTACTAAATATTCCATAGTCAACTGTCAGTGGTATTATAACACAGTGGATGTGATTGGGAATGACAGCAACTCAGCCACAAAGTGGTGGGCCATGTAAAATGATAGAGTGGGGGCATAGTGCGCAGAGGTCGCCAACTTTCTGCAGAATCAATCACTACAGACCTCCAAACTTCATGTGGCCTTCAGATTAGCTCAAGAACAACATAGAGATCTTCATGGTTACCATGGCCAAGTAGCTACATCCAAGCCTTACATCACCAAGGGTCGAATGCAGTGGTGTAAAGCGCCGCCACTGGACTCTAGAGCAGTGGAGACGTGTTCTCTGGAGTAACTAATCACGCTTCTCCGTCTGGCAATCTGATGGACGAGTCTGGTTTGCCGGTTGCCAGGAGAACGGTACTTGTATGACTGCACTGTACCAAGTGTAAAGTTTGGTGGACGGGGGATTCTGGTGTGGGGTTGTTTTTCAGGAGTTGGGCACAGCCCCTTAATTCCAATGAAAGGAACTGTTAATGCTTTAGCAGACCAAGAGATTTTGAACAATTTCATACTCCCAACTTTGTGGGAACAGTTTTGGGGGTGGCCCCTTCCTGTTCCAACATGACTGCACACCAGTGCACAAAACAAGGTTCATAAAGACATGGATGAGCAAATTTGTTGTGGAAGAACTTGACTGGCCTGCATAGAGTCCTGACCCCAACCCGACAGAACACCTTTGGGATGAATCAGAGCGGAGACTGCGAGCCAGGACTTCTCGTCCAACATCAGTGTCTGACCTCACAAATGCGCTTCGGGAAGAATGGTCAAAAATTCCCATAAACACACTCCTAAACCATGTGGAAAGCCTTCCCAGAAGAGATGAAGCTGTTATAGCTGCAAAGGATGGGCTGACATCATATTAAACCCTATGGATTAAGAATGGGATGTCACTCAAGTTCATGTGTGTGTGAAGCCAGATGAGAGAATACGTTCAGCAATATAGTGTAGTTTTGAGATAAACTTTTGAGCTACATTGTACCTTTCAAAAGCAATTAATGGTGGAGAAACACATGCAGGGTATTGTATGGGAAAGTGGGCCCCTATAAAGCTTTTTGCTTCTAGATTTACCACTTTTTTACCATTATCAACATTACAAACAAACACCTAAGAGACACGCGTAGGTTCACTGGTTTTGGTTCAGGATGGTAAATAATGGCTGGCTATATGTGTTTACACATTGCAAATCCAGGTTCCCATCACCACCACTGTAAAAACCTCAGTAAGTTTCTCTACAGTGAACCAATTCACATAAATCGATTCTACATGATTAGATTACATCTCGATGACTGAACTATGACAGAGCAGCCTTGTTAGTGAAGTCAGAGATGCAAAAGTTTGAGTGATTACGCAGTAACGCTCTAGGAGACGTAGCGTATTCTAGTAATATAAAGGTGATAATTTAATGTAACGGTAAGATAAGCTTAATAAATACGTTTCTTTCATCACAACATTCAATATAGTCAAACTCAACACTGCATCATTAAGGACAGACCGTTGACTGGTTGACCTCAGCCATAAGCATAAACAATTCACTTCGCCGACTTACTCATTGGTTTAGCTCATCTTGTAAATAACAGTTATTTTATCGAGTTACAGCTTTATTATCAAACGCCTGCGTGGAGCATGCAGTCATTTTCTCTCCGTTTCATTTCTGCAGCCTTAACACACCGAAGACACTGAGCAGAGTGAAAGCTAAGCTAACCTGTGCCCCTGGACTTCTCCCAGACCACTATTTTAACTTTGTCTGACAGCTCCCGCCGAAGCAGACAGGCACACAAGCTGCCTGTAAGTCCAGCCCCAACTATAAGCACCCGAGACATTCGGAAAAAAAGAAAGTGAATAGTTAAAAATTAGTATTATGCGAAACTCCTCCGCTGTTGCGACCGTAGCAGTTCCTCTGAACTCAGCGCGGCCCCTTTAAGAGTCAGGAAAGCGTCTCAGCTGTTGGCCAACCAAACCTCTCTCTGCGTTTACCGGAGACACCTCTGAAACCAGCATATAAAACAGAGCTACGGACATCATTTTACATAATTATGTCATTTTACATCATCATAAAACATAAACATAAAAAAATAACATAGCACAGAACTAGATTTTAAACGGATTTTATTTATTTATTTATTTGACATATATCATGTTCTTCACGACTGTGAATGCCTTACATCATTTAGTCACATTTAAATATAGTAAGAAGTCTGAAACTGTTGCCAAAACATTTTAAAATGGGCGAAACTAGCAGCACCGCTTGATAGGATTCGGTGGGCGTGCTCCATCACGTGCTCATCATCATAATAACCACCGTTGAAAGTGGTGTGATCACATCTTTATTACCCCCTCCTGTTTTCATTACCCCACTCCTTTCTCCCGGTATTTGTGTCCTCCCACTGCTTCGGCTGTGAACAGCTGTGGGCGAGACGGGCGAGTGACATAACGTGCCACAGGCTCGGAGGACTTTTTCTTGCTAAGCGGGTTGTCAACGGCAGGCGAACGTGAGTGCAGTGCTCCTTCAACTGTTTTGCTCTTTGTTTCACAGTTTAAGTTGTTTCAGGTTAAATGTCAGAAACACGATCTATACTTGTACTCTAGCCGGATAATCAGAGAATGAGGTCTGAATTAAGGTCCGTGGCTGTTAGCTTAGCACTACTGGGTGATAAGTTAGTGTAGCTTCAGCGCTATAAGGTTATTAACTTTAAAATGAGGGCAGTGAAGTCTAATTCACTGTAACTGTTAATTTGATGTTAGTGAAACTAATCACATTTAACTATGTCATTCGATAACATTAAACTACGACAGATCGTGGAGAACTGAACTGAGAACGCTTCACCAACTTGTATATAACCTAGCAGTTAGGTAAGGTTAGGTTAGTTACTGCTTTCCGAATATAAACCTTTAATTGTCCACCTGCAGTTCAGACTGGCTAACCTAGCGTTTGCTGTTTTCTGATTTTAAAACTCTACCCTGTGGTTCTGCGAGTGCTGTATTGGGTTTAATTAATTATTTTTGACTCTGCAACTTCCGTAAACGTTCACCTGATCAAATGACTATAACCTGTTTTCAAAGATTGTCCTACGTTGTCGAAAAGTTCCGTAGTGCATGTTTAAAAGTAGCTCCCTACATAAATCTGTATGGAGGATAATTTGATAGCCTTAGTCATCTTATCAGAAAATGCTGCCATGATTAAAACAATAGCTAGGACATTTTGATGACCTAAACCAGCTTATTAGAGAACGGTACCAGCAATAAAAGCACAGATAGTGTATTTAGATAGCCTGATTCACTTTATCAGAAAATGCACGCTGCACTCAAAAAATAAATTGTAGGAACTGAAGTCTTGAAATTTTGCTACACATTTCTATTCAGTCAAATAGAGTAGAGTCAGTATTCACAGACTTTGTTACCTCAGCATAGAGAAAGAAATTCTCTTCAGATCAATATAAAGAGTCATTCACTTAAATGTACTTTTTTTACTCATTTCTTTTCCATTTTATGAAAAAACAGTTGCAGGTACAAGTCTGTCAAACAAGCCAGTTATTTCATTTTTTTCTGAGTGTGTATTAATAATATAGCTAGGATCTTTTGATAGCCTAAATCAACTTATCAGAAAATGCTAACTGGCACTAAAACCTAGGTAGGATACTGTGTTAGCCTAAATCCCATGTTCAGTGAGCAAGCAAGGCTAAATTAACATTAAAAACACAATCAATGTTTCATTAAAAACTAAGTTACTATGCTATACTGGTGATGCGTATGCGTAGTAGAACAAGTTATGTTTGACCTGGGGACCAAATGGGAATGAACAAAATGCCATTGCAAGTATGTGTTTTAACCATCTCCACTGGCTTCATTTGATACCTCATGGAGAAATATGTACAGACGTAGGCTGTTGATTAAAAAATACATTTGGTTTCAGGGATGCATATGTGCTCTGTTTTCATGACCACTGTTTCCTAAACAGTTCACACAGATGATGTGGCTGCTGATATTTTTGGGGCTGCTTGCACCTGGACTGGTCCATGGCAGGCTGTTCAAGGAGAAAGGGCTGGACCCTGAAGTTAATATGAACATAGTAAGTAGAGTGAATATTGTCAGTGTGACACACTCCAGATGTTTACAGACTACTGTCAAGTTTTAGTCTTTTTATAATCTACGGTTATTGATCTCACATTTAACTCAATATGCTGTGGGCATCACCAAGTCTTTAAAGTAGGCATGTCTCAACATTTATGTGACATGCTGTGAACTTTGCACTTTTAGGTTATGTGGAATATTATTTTCACTTCCTATTTTTGCATGTGATCTCCAAGGAAGTGGACTTTCTCATGAGCTCTAAATATATCTTAGGCCACCTTTTGTTCATTGCCTCATTGATCTAGGCTTTAGATTATGCAACAGCCCTGAAAAAGACAAAGATGCTCTCTGTTAGCATTAGAACTGTTATCATGCTGTGTGTGTGATCTACCAGCTTTACAAGACAGTGTGAGTGCCTGTCAGAACTACAAGCTTACTCTTCAAAAGAGGATCAGTACAGTGTTATCTTCAGTGGATAGACTGTATCTTTTGAACTTATTTCTTTGTGCCTCTGTATGTATGTGATTTGTATTTGAAGGAGAATTCCACCAGTGTTTGAGATGTAACCAAAGTTCGTTCAGAGTGTTTTGATGTGAAATGGTTCAATGAAGAGAAACCTGGGGCCACACAAATGTAGCCTTTTCATTTAATATCCAAAGCCACCAGTGATCCTTTTATATCTCACTTTAATTATGGTGAAAAATGAGATTTTCTTTAATAACCTTCTGTAAGAAGGACTGTAGAGGAATTAAACTTCTCAGTCATCCGGTTCTTGTCACCACCACAGTGAACTTAGTAAGTCTAGAAAAGATATATGTCAATCCACTCTTAATAACGTTGTTTACGCATTAAACATTGAATTATGCAGAAGTTCTGTGCAGAATTATGCAGAAGAAGAAATCTGTGAAATTCTCCTTTAATAGAGAATGCCGCACAGGATAGTATATATATTTCATTAGTGTGTATATTTCATTTACACACTGTGGTACACTGTATGTTTAAACATGGTCTAGCAAACTAGCAAAGTATTGTTCTGCTTCTGAAACCACTGTGTAACCCACCGTCAGTGTTTAAATATTTGCACAGTTCAGCAATCAATTTATATGTAATCAGGGAAACCAAATTAGATAAGGCTGTTGGCTTATATATCAAAGGGCTTCTCAGTAACAGAAAGAGGCCAGCTGCATTACAATATCCTAAACTGTGAATTTTGTCAAGGTCATTGTTCCTGCTTTCAGGGTAGCTCAAGTGCTGAAGATGTGGTTTTTCTTCTCAGCATGGCCATTTTTCATGCTTAGGATTAGAAAGAGGCAGTGAGGGACAGAGAGAGGGAGAACAGTGCATCGCTTCCCCTGTCCTAAACCTCTTTAATATGATGTTGAGCCAGCAGTGAGTTTATCCTTAAGTGGCCTGATGGAGAGTGTGCAGACTGCAGGCCTCGGGGGGAGTGGGAAATTGCGGTGCCTTTAATTATGCATGAGGAGATTGCATGGCAGGCCTGGAACCAACACGCTCACACAATTTCTTTGAAGTTCCAGCTTAGAATGTATTTCATATCTAGAGAAGGGGGAAAGGTTGACTCCAGACAACAGAAATCATTGTGTTCCCAAAGTCACAAATTGCTAATCTTTTTTGTGCAGACGTTACCATCATAATGTTTTCTGTCCATGGTGAATCTTGTCTTGTTCTGTTGTGCTATTGTGCAGTCTACTGTTATTAGCCACAGAAGTGTAGACCTGTCATGATTACTTGATTTGAAAAAATAATTGAAACTTATTTTCTTGACGAATTAGCTTAGCGATTTGCATCTCATTTTCACTCACACATTGTACATCTATAAATGAGCAATGAGCCCTTCAGACATCTGGTTCCTATCATCTTCACTGTGAACAGTACTTTCTCTTGAATGGAGCATTTCACATCAAACCACTCTTTAATTAACATTTTGTAAAATTGGTGGAATTCCCATTTCAATAGAATTTGGTAAAATTCTGATAATGCATGATTTTAAATTCTACTGCTTGTCTTTCTTACAGTAAGAAACAGTTGCTGACAGACTCATTTTTATGCGTTCTCTTTTGCTTGGCATATTTTCAAGTAAATTATTTTTAATAGTTTTTAAATGACTCTGCATAGTGTGTTATTGTTTAATTAGCCAGTATTTATTGTTTGGCCTTAAAAAACAGATTACTTGATTAATTGTCAAAATAACGGGTAGATTACTTTATTATCAATGTGGTAGTGACAGCCCTGCATATGTATATTAGGAGTGATGCAGTTCACTAAATGGAGTAGTACATCTCTCAAATTGTGTAGCACTTTCAACAGTTTCAGCATGATGAATCAAATTATCTATGAAAAATTAATTTGTCTCAATTTAAAATCATTCATCTCAAGTGAAACACTGTAGTCTGTTTGAGTCAGTGATGTCCAGGCCTGCCACCTCAGAGCACATGTGATGTTTATTTTCGCAGAAAGGACGGTCTTATCACTCGTGGTTTAAAGGTCATTAATGTGTGGTAATTTACACAGTGTTATGTGCTGTGTTTTATTGCTCTGTTACATCATTTGTAATTCTGATTCTGTACGGCTTTTAGTACATGACTGTTAATTTTCTCAACCATCTATTTACACTGTAGCCTATGTGCTAATTTGTCTGTCTACATACTCATTATTTTACTGTTTCATTTTTTAAAGTAGTGTTTTACATGTGTGGGCTTGTTGAGATAAAGTGGGCAACTGAGATAAAGAGCAGTGTAGTGCACAAGGTCGCTGTTAGCACTGCTTACACGCCTGGGTGACAAACTTGTTTATTCTTTGTAACTATAGGGTAATAACAGTATCATTATTCATACCACTTAAGACAGAAAGCAGTACATTTTGAACTGTTTCAGTATCCTTTTTATTTTTTTTTTGTACAGACATACAAACATGCTGTTTCCATTAGTATTGTGCTGATTTGTCAAACTATATATACTGCCTTGGACTTTGCTCCTATTTGCATTGCTGTGTCTATGTGTAACAGAGTGAGCTCATCAGGCACTGGGGTTATCCAGCAGAAGAATTTGAGGTGGTCACGCAAGACGGTTACATCTTGAGCGTCAACAGAATCCCACATGGCATCAAAAACAAGGCCTGGCAAGGTGAGAGTGGAGGAAAGATACAGTAATAAGCAGGGCTGTCAGCTAGGATCAGAAATCAAATTTGAGTTTTCTCTTTGTTTGTTTGTCAAATATTTTAATGTATTTATAGCTTTAAATAAAGCAAATAAGTAGGATACTTACAGAAACTGCCTAAAAGTCAGTATTACATCTTGTAAACCTATAAGGGGTGCATTGTCAGGCTCCCCCACAGATCATGTCAAGCATCAGCACAAATTAGCCAGTAGCTTCAGAAGTCCACTGCATTTAAAGCAGTGATTTCTAAAACGAGTTAAAAAATGTAGATGCTCCTGATCAAATGATAGACCTCTACACAGAACACTTTAATGTGTGCACAGTTTAATGCAAAACTCTTTTTTAAAATTATTATTTATTTATATTTACTGGAATGTAACAGTAATTGGGAAAAATAAAAATAAATCTAAAGTGTGGATTGTGCAATGGCTATGGCACATTTTGCATTTATGTTTATTTTTATCCCAATATATTAAATTAAACCAAATCAATAAAAATATCTGAATTTCCAAAAAAAAAACCCACATTATTAAACCCAGAGCACAATGACACACTGTTCTTGATCTGCATTTGACTTTCTACTGTTCCAGAATAAGACCTGAGAAACAAAAAGTAAGTGGTGGGGAACATGTTAGAACAGTATGGATGTGGGAAAACATTCTAGCACATTTTAAATTGGAGAGATCATCATTGAACAGTATGCATGGAGGAGGACATTCTAGAACAATGTGAATGGTTGAGGACATTCTAGAACCATATGAAGGGAGGCAGAAAATTCTTGAACAGTGTGCATAGATGAGGTCATTCTAGAACAGTGTGAATGGAGAGGGACATTCTTGAACAGTATGAGTTAATAGAGCATTCAAGAACAGAATGAACTGGAGTTGATTGAATGGCACACCAACCTAACCTTTGGGCTTGTAGGTGTTTGTTGGAGAACACTGGAATCTGCTCTGGCCTTTAGGACAGACTTGATCAGACCTCAGCATGAATATTTTAACATGTGAGCTACACTGCTCTGAGGTAGTCAGTGGAAAAGAGGAATGTCTTAGTCCTAGAAGAAGAAGCTTCAGTGTTTCTCACACTTGCACACTGTGGCAAGGGTTATACTTACATGCTTCCTCTGTAAAAGCGCAGAGGTTGCAACATAAAAGAGACATCATGTTGTCACATTCTCATCCATCCTCCCTGTTGAAACAGTTATACCCCCGTGACGAAAAATAGAGAAGGGTTTTTGCATTAGTCACCCTTGTGTGTGCAGGGGAGGACTTCTTCTGCTATTATAAAACCAATGTCGAGCATGAGTTCCAGCCCACGCCTGACCTTGGTTTTAAGGGACCTTTTTTTAGTTCTGTAAATTTTAACCACACATTCCACCTCTGTATTGCGTATAGATGATTTACTACATGATAGAATTTTTTTCAGATTTAGACCTCTTTGTGGAAATACCGGATTTTGGCTGATGGTTAATGTTCAGGCACTTCCACACTGACCAAAAGTAATGCACTGAATTTATTTGATTTAGACATGTACATAATTTCAGCAGTAATAATATACATCATCATCGTCATTCACCGCTTAATCCAGATAGGGTCGCGGTAGCAGTTGGGGGAGCAGAGAATCCCATATGATCCTGTCCCCTGCAACTTCCTCCAGCTCATTCCCAGGGACCCCAAGCTGCTCCCAGGCCAACTTGGAGATGTAATCCCTCCAGTGGGTCCTAGGACGACCCTGCGGCCTTATCCTGGTAGGCCGTGCCTGGTAAACCCCCACTGGCAGACGTCCAGGGGGCATCCGAATCAGATGCCGAACCACCTCAGCTGGCTCCTCTCAATGCGGTGGAGTAGTGGTTCTACTCCGGGCTCCTCCCAGATGGCCGAGCGCCTCACTCTATTAAATAGTTTGTACCCCACCACCCTGCGAAGAAAACTAATTTCCACCGCTTTTGTTCGTGTTCTCATTCTTTTGGTCATTACCTACAGCTCATGACCATAGGTGAGGGTCAGGATGTAGACCAACCGGTAAACAGATAGCTTTGCCTTATGGCTCAGCTCCCTCTTCACCACTACAGTCCGGTACAGTGACCGCATTATTGCTGCCGCCTGTCCCAGCCTGCGGCCGATCTCACAATCCCTCTTCCCATCACTCGTGAGGAAGACCCCGAGATACTTAAACTCCTCCACCTGGGGCAAGTTCTTTCCCCTTACCTGGAGTGGCCATGCCATCCTTTTCTGGGCTAAGATCATGGACTCAGATTTGGAGGTGCTGATCCGCATACCAACCGCTTCACACTCAGCTACAAACCGTTCCAGTGAGCGCTGGAGGTACCATGTGAATCAGCCAAAAGAACAACATTGTCTGCAAACAGCAGAGATGCCACCCTCCAGCCTCCACACATAATGCCCTCCTGACCTTGGCTATGTCTTGACACCCTGTCCATGAATATCACAAACAGGAGTGGAGACAAGGCACCCTGCCGGAGCCCAACGCCTATACTGAAAGGGTCCGACTTAATGCTGATTATACAAACACAGCTCTCACTCTGGGAGTACAGAGATCGAATGGCCCAGAGTAGTAGCCCCGGTACCCCATACTCCCGGAGGACCTCCCAAAAGATATCTCGGGAACCCAGTCCTAAGCCTTCTCCAAATCCACAAAACACATGTAGACTGTAATAATATACAGTGGCTGCAAAACGTATTGAGACACTTTAATCATTTAGTCTTTGATAAACTTTAATGATGTTCTTTAGGTTAATTCAAAGGTTTAACATAATGATATTTATTGTAGCAAACATTTTTCAGCTCATTAGACTGATGGTAGACTTTTTGTGTTGTGAAAGCCTGGAGAAGAATTCCAGCTAGACTGCCATAAGGTTACTGTAAAGTACAGAGATCAAAACATGAAAGTCTGTTTTTCTTACAGATGTGTCAGTGAGCTTGTGCTCACTAGTGGGATTTTGAAGTGTATAACAGCATTTTAGATATAGATCTTTAAATATATAAACATACACAAAAACATTGTACATATCAGCATCAGCACAGAATTCTCATAAGCATCTCTCCCAAAACCGCATCACAGTTATGAAATCCCCTGATTGCAGTTATTTGAGCTGACCATGGTTACTTTCCACATTTGTTAGCTCTCATTATCATGTATTTTTGAAGCAGCAAACACAATGAAACGGATGTGCTTTTGTTCATTGGGTTGAGTGAGATATGTGTAAACAAAAGAAAACAGAAAATGCATTGTGGGTCTTATTAAAACAACAAAAGTGGTACTACAGCATCCTTAGAAGGCAGTGGTGGATAATGCGTCTTTATCTGATGTTATCCTTAGAAGTCAGCAGTGAGTAAGGTTTGTTTATTTGATGGTTGATAACACATTTAAAAAGCAGTGGTGAGTAGTCTTTGTTTATTTGTTGGTTGATAACACATTTAAAAAGCAGTGGTGAGTAGTCTTTGTTTATTTGATGGTTGATAACACATTTAAAAAGCAGTGGTGAGTAGTCTTTGTTTATTTGATGGTTGATAACACATTTAAAAAGCAGTGGTGAGTAGTGTTTGTTTGTTTGATGGTTAATAACACATTTAAAAAGCAGTGGTGAGTAGTCTTTGTTTATTTGATGGTTGATAACACATTTAAAAAGCAGTGGTGAGTAGTGTTTGTTTGTTTGATGGTTAATAACACATTTAAAAAGTGGTGAGTAATGCTTGTCTGTCTTATGTTTGCTAGTAACACATTTGGAAGGCAGCGGTGAGTGATTATTTTTTTGAGCTTCAGTCACTCGGGAGCTGCTACATATCGACAGCTACACATTAAGACAGATAATCAGCTACTTCGGGCCTGTACTGCAATAGATATACGCAGTGAACAAAAACACACAAATTGTTAATTGCAACTATTTATATTGCATTTAATAATCAGAACAGACTAAAATTTGATCATCATGACAGACTTGTTACACACAAAAAAGTACAATGTACAACCAATTAAATGCTACTTGGTTTGACATTTTCTAACACAGTGAATCTAATACATTTTTAAGTATGGCACAAATGTCCAAATACATTTTGGGGCTACTGTATATTTATTCATTTTTGGTTATAATTGTGTTGATCTTTTATTCATTTGCAAATGCTTTTTTTCCTGTGCAGCTTAGACTTGTTTACAAACATAAAAAGTGAGCTCCTATGATCATTCTTGATAGCATTATATTTTTTATTGTTTCATTTTTCTGAGTGATGCTGTTGTGATTTTGATTTGATAGTATTTAACGGTTTTCGTTTTCAGTGGAGCTGAATTATGCATTACACACAAGGAGGATATGTTCATTAGTCTAGCTCTGTGTCTACAGTCTAGTAAAATATTGCTTGTGGAAGTGGTACAGTGTTAGCTTCATCATTTATGTCCTCTATATTTCATTAATGAGCAAATTGATTCCTAAAACTCATGTGCATATAGTAATTTCACCGGGGGGAGAGCGCTGGAGTGGAAAATCCAATTCAGCAGCTGTATATATCTCTTCTCGCTACACTAACACAGTGTCTCAAGCTATTTACAATGATTTCACTGACACAAATCCCTCTGCTGGAGGATTTCAGGGTCTAGGCTATGAGAATCCCTGACTTTCTCCTTTAATTAGGAAAGATCAAATGAGAAACTATAGGCTATGTATTTCAGTTTATTGGAAATGAGTTTATATAACTGAGAATGAGTAGTAATATTGACTTTAGTTCATCTTTAGTTATGCAGGCAGGGTGTGTGTGTGTGAGAGTTCTGTATATTAGTGAGGCTTGCGGGATTTGTGTCTGTGGGGTAAACCGGCTGGTAACCACTAATAATTAATTCTTATTCATGATAAATAAGTAAAGAGCTCATCAAGCTGTTTGTGTCAGTTGATAGTTTGTGCTGGTTGTCGTGGCGTCGAGTGTATTCAGCGCGATAAGCGTTGAAGCTCAGCAGTGCCACTGGAGACGCATCTCATTTCCTGCTGTCCCATTTCTCCAAGCCACACGGGATATGGTGCAGCATGCCTCAGAGGAACACCACAGCACCTGAACGAACTTACTCTAAAATATCTGTGGAAGAGAGAGGGTTCACTATCATTAGAGTTAGGGTTCTTCATAAAGTAAACACGACCATTAAGGTTACCTCAGGCATATGTGTTTCAAGATGATAGATGTTGAAATTTGACCATATATTTCTGTTCAGTATCATAATGTGCAGTGATCTAATGTAGTGTTGAGGGGTGTAACAATTAAAATACAAATGAGTGGTGTCTTGAAACACTTTTTGAAACAGTTAATGTTAATGTTTCCATTTTCATTTTATTAGAGCATTAAACACTATTTGAAATAAAGGCTATGCTTTATAGTGTCCTATAATGTACAGTACAATACGCTACAGTACTACAGTAGCTGCAAGCTAACATGCTAGTAACAAACAGTACAATTCTATACAATGTGATAGTTACCTATAACGTAATCTGTAATGTAATGTTTGGATCGGCCTGTGATTAGAAGCAAAAATAGTGGGCAAACTCTGGTAGGCACTCTACAGAAATGCTTCAGAGCCAATTTCTCACAGAAAATTAATACTAAACCTAAACCAAAAGGATGTTGAGTGGTGAATCACTGCTTACTTTATTAGTCCAATATTAAATACAGGAAATTGGCATTCTACAGCTCTCAACACAACAGTCAAGGCACATGTGCTTCAGGTTGGTCCATTTCCAGTTTGAGGATTCATTTTGAGTTCAAAATTTCTTTTTAGTATCTTGATTTTTTTTTTTTTTCCCTAAAAGTAGTGATTGCTGCCAAAATTCATCCGTTTGAATCAGCAGTTTTTCACCACTTCCCAATGTGCACTGTGGCTAAATCTTGTGCAACACACTTTCTTTTTCTCCTCTGGGATTAGCAAGCAGTTATGTAAAGTGTAAAACCTCAGCCCCGCTCTCCAGGTTCTAGCTCTAAGTTGGGGTTTGCGGGATAAGGGTGGGGGATGGAGCAGAAAGAATGGCTGGTATGAAGTAAAACAATCCTATCAGCCCGGGCCCTGTTTGTGCTCCCGAGAGGACCAGCTCACATCCTGTTTCTGACGGAGATCAGCGATAAAGCTCCCAAAAAAGAAAACGCAAAATTGCAGTGGGGGGAAACGTGTTTTCAGCCTAAAACTGGTGCAGACACTCCCCCTTCTGGCTGCAGTTGAAATCAGTTGGGCTTGTGCAGCATTATGAGTATATTTCTTCCAGTTGTGCTTAGTCAACTGAAGAGTGTTGTATGTGAACCCTTATCTCAGACTTTTTACCTGTCTTAGCTGTGTGCCTTTTTGAGTCACACTCTAGAATAAGAGCATAATGATGTAGTGGTGTTGAGACTGTTTGAACTCATGTATGTTTTTTTTTTTTTTTTCTTTTCTGATTGATATTTTATTTGCACACAAAGTCAGATTAACAGGGACACTTGCCTTTGGACATACATGGACATGATAAAATAAAGGAAAAAATAATATATATATTTTTTGGTGATTTCTGTTTGTGGTAGTTCCGAAGCCTGTGGTGTTCCTCCAGCATGGTCTTCTGGCTGCTGGGAGTAACTGGGTGACCAACCCCCCCAATACCAGCCTTGGCTTCGTCCTGGCTGATGCAGGCTTTGACGTTTGGCTGGGTAACAGCCGAGGGAACACCTGGTCAAGAAAACATGTTATCCTCACTCCTGATCAAAATCAATACTGGGAGTTTAGGTTAGTTTCCATTTTACTGTCTTTTGGAGTTCATTTTTGTAAGATGACACTTCGGCACCATTGATGCTGGATTACTTTAACCAGGAAACATTTTGTAATGAGTATCTACAAATGAGTTTTGACTGGCTGATTTGTATAGGAAAACCTATAATCTGTATAATTTACCCAGATCATCACAGAATAGAATGAAATTTCATAGCCTGGATATTCATGGCAGTGTTATGTGACCCACAGTGCTGCAATCCTGTCTCCTGAAGCCAATTTGAACAGGACTACTATAACTGATAGAGCTCTGGGTTTAGCAGACTACAGAAGTTCATTATTATTTGTCAGACTGTAAAAAAATAGACTTTGCAGATTTGTGCTGGACAGATATTGACAGTAGTTACGTAAACACATTATCTCCTCTGGTAAAACTAACCTCACTCCAAAAGTAATACAGATTCATTAAGAGAACTTCTTAGCTTTTGCAGCATTATGAGTCCAATTCTTCCAGTTCTGTTCACTCTTACTAGTCAACTGAAGAGTATTTTATGTGAAATTATCTCAAACGTTTCCCTTACTCTGTTTTGTGTCTTTTTGACAGCCATGATGAAATGGCTAAGAAGGACCTTCCAGCAGTGATAAACTTCATCACAAAGACCACAGGACAGGAGAAGATCTTCTATGTTGGCCATTCTCAGGGAACCACTATTGGTAAAGTAGCATGATCTCACTTATGACACTGTGAAGAATATTTGATGATATGCCTAGCCAATGTACAGTACTGTGCAAAAATCAGGGACCGCGCTTCATTTATTTATTTTCCAGACGAAATGGCCATTAACAACAAGGTATTACACAGAAACCTTAACAATTAAATGTAACAGCAAATCTATCAGTATTTAGTGCGTCCTGTTACTGCTTCCATTTTTTAGGAGATTTGCATTAGAAAAAATAATCTATTTCAATGATGTAAGCTTTAAGTACTGTTTATCTGATGCTGACAGTTTTGATAGTCTAAAAGGTCTCAAGTAGTTATGTGTCCCATTTTTTTGCATCTTGTAATAATTTTTTAAACTCCAGTTTTGGAAACTCACTTATTTTCCTTTGAATTTACCCTGTTTATATGTAAATAAATTTTTGTATGTTAAATTTTCTTCTGAAAAGTTATTTACTTGTACTTAATGGCCATTTTGACTGGAATTGTATTCAGGTTGTCCCTGATTTTTGCACAGCCCTGTTTAACTCCTCTGCAGCAGGATAAACTGGCTGGTAAATGCTAGTAATGAGTTCTGATTTGTGTTAAAGTAAAATAAACTGATAATTTAGAGCTTAATATTTAGTTACATATTGTGTTTTTCTTTGCAACAGGTATGCTGTATTTGTAATTATAATGAATTAATTCATTAGAAATTTTTATTTTTATTTTAATGCTATTTAAATATTACAAAACATTGTTACTTCAATACTTGGAGTTGAATGGTTGGGTGAAATGATCAATGCATGACCTGATTTCTTTGTGTTTTTGTAGGCTTTATGGCATTTTCAGCAATGCCACAGCTGGCTAGCAAAATCAAGATGTTTTTCGCTCTGGCCCCTGTAGCCACAGTAACCTTCACAAGCAGTCCAATGACCAAACTGAGCGTCTTCCCAGAACCATTGATTTGGGTGAGAATGAGCAGTTTGACAAATGCACCATAGCATGTACACATAAAGAGCCAGGACATGTCTTGCATTCATCCGTGTCTCGTGAGGCTTGAATTGTAAACATCTACTTGTTTCCTCAATTTTCAGGACCTCTTCGGAAGGAAAGACTTTTTCCCCCAAAATGAACTCATCAAGTTTTTCGCCACAGAATTTTGCTCTAAAAAGCCAATCAGTCTGTTGTGTGGAAACATATTCTTCCTCCTGTGTGGCTTTGATGAGAAGAACCTGAACATGGTATGTTGTTTTATTAGATGTCTTTGTCCAGGCTAGAATATCTTTGAATTCTATTTTATCATTTACCATTTCCAGGGTGAAAAATGTATGTAGGGTGGGCAATATGGCAAAAATGTAATACTGTTCATATATTACACATCACAGGATTTAGATTTCCTGACATTCACTAATAAGTTGAAACAGATGCTGTACACCAGCAAAACGGTGGCAAATTAAAAAACAAAATGCAAGCTTAGAGTCGGTACAAAGATTTGTATTTTCTATCTAATGTAATAAGGAACAAGAAGAAAGTCATCAAGCAAGATAGTAGTATAATGGGATAACTTCCAGTCAGCTACTTGTTCTGGCGCAGGTAATTTGACCTAGCTACCAGTCCAACATAACTAGGAAACAAAGTGGCTAATTAGCCAATGTGGCCCCTTTAGGCTTGTACCACAATTGTTACATTCAAAAAACAAGAAAAGACAATTAAATCAGTAGTAGCATTTACTTATGTCAAAAACTGACACAGAATAAGAATGGCAAACAGCTAATTTATTAATCATGTGTTTTGAACTAAAATCTGCCAATTGCTACAGCTGACCAATGCAGATGTACAGATGACTGAGCTGTAACTGTTATTTATTGTAAAAAATGCCATCATCTACTTATAGCACTCTCCTTCCTGTCTACATCTAACGTCTGTTCCTTTCTCCATTAGACCAGAACGCCTGTGTACACAACACACTGCCCAGCTGGAACATCTGTCCAGAACATGGTGCACTGGTCTCAGGTAACCGCAGCTCACAGCAGCACAGTCTCTTATTCACATTCTGCACCTCAACACCTCGGAAATACGACACATGAATTTCCTAGACACTGAAGAAATGAGTGACGCTTCTAAAAAGAACTCTTGAAGGAGCCCTTGACAGTTGCGTTCGTCAGGCTCAGTAAGATGTCAGTGTGTGAAATTGCAGAGAGCTGCTGCTGCCTGCTGTCATCTGCAGCTCGTGGATGATGCTACCGGCTGCAGGCAGGACGTGCTCGACATCCTTCTCTCCCGCCTGCACCCTGCATGTGTTTCTCGGAGGCAGTGCCCAATTCCTTTGATGTGTTTTTTTTACTAGTTATTTTCACTTTAGCATCTCCTCTCAAATTTCTGCTGGTTGAAGGCTGTGGAGGAGACTTGTCTCCCATGCCACTTGATTGCTGTGACGGTTTTAACTATTTCACCCAGTGATTTAAAAAGATTGTCAGAAATAGTTTTCAGTTTGTCTTGATGGGTTGAAAAATTAATGCGCATGTTGATGTTTGTGGAGATTTTGAGATGTAAATATTTTTCAACTCACTGTTTTGGCAGTTAGAGGAACTGTTGATCACTGTGAAAGCATATAACTTGTGTTGGATCGTTTTAAATACTATAGTACACACTTCTTTTGTACACAGTTCATCAATGCTCATCTAGTATTTCACATATTCGCTGAAGTCCCAGGAAATGCAGTGTAAAATCGTAAAAATGTTACTCTAAATGTGACTCTAAAATTGAGTGTTACAATAAGCATTCAGCAAAGTTTAAATGAAAAAAGGATTACAAACTAACGAAAAAAGGAGACTGACATCTGCCGGTGGTGTTGTTGCTGTGTTCATGGCGTGTTAAAAACAGTGGTCCTCAGTCACCAACCGTTCTTAAGAAGAAATTTGTTCTTGAAACACTGTTTTCATGTAGATTGTGACATTCACCAGTGTTTTCTTAGATAAGAACAGAATCTATGCACACTTAGACATAGACTTTTTATGACCTTTCGTAAGAACAAATTTAAGAAAAAAACATATTGGTGAATGAGACCCATCATGCAGATTTTGGTTCTTACTGTTGGAAATGCATCCAGGAAACGCTGACATAGCCAGATAAATAAATGGATGTGACAACAGGCAGAAATAAGCTTGATAGCTCATTTATGATTGCTCAGTTGTTAGCTTTTCATCTGTAATGTTCTCCCACTTAAACACAGGGAGACTGTAGGAGAATAGAGTTTTGTCAAAACTGTGTGGGCGAGAGAAGCCACATCAGCCTTGTGATTGTTGAGGGTACTGCTTATGTGTGCATGACCCAAGATTAGGATTGGCCAGTTTGCAACAGAGGAGACTCTGGCAAAATTGCACATATATATTATGTGCCCACAAAAACATGCATCTAGGTTCCCTGGTGGCTTTAATGGAAGCATTTGAGAGGCCGAAGTGGCAGGACTGTGCAATTTTCTCCCAACACATTCACTCGATTCACACAATTAAAAGGACCTATATATACTTTAAGAGACTGGGAGTAATTACATGCAGCTCTTCTTGAGGGTTTTAAAACAGTAAATCAGTAAATACAAATCACAATTCCATGCATTGTAAAGAATTAATATATTGAAAGTATTTATGTAAAATTGAATGAAAGTATTTATGTAAAATTCTGTTTAACAGGCTGTGAAAAGTGGGAAACTGATGGCATACAACTATGGAAAAGCTGGAAATATTGTTCATTACAACCAGGTAAAGAAGAGTATGCCATAGATTTGTTCACACATATTAGAGCTTCATAACATATTGTAGCTTAACCTTAAAACTACATTAGCTTTTACATATCTGATATTTAGGGACAAACTTGCAGAAAAAGAAAATGCGAATTGGTTGGTTTTTCCCTTAGCTGCTGTTCTGAAGATGACATACTTGCACCATTTGGTGGGAGATATGAAGTCTTGTTTATTGTGCGCAGCATGTTCAGTAGAAGGATTCAAACTTTTATTAGCTCTTAGTTCAGAGTTTCATTTTCACTACATCAACACTTCTTCTGGAAATCTGTTTTTTATTGCCATTTCTTGCATTTTTTTTATCAGTAAAAATTTCCACATTTCACCTTCTGCATTTCCATTCAGTTATTTTAAGCACAATCAATGTGGATAGAAAACCTTTGATTTATTTATATTTCTGAAACCTGATTTTTTTTTTTTTTTTTTTTTTTAGCAGGTGGTTCTATGGTTCTAGACTTAAAATGTATTTTATGAAGTTTTTCTTTTTAGTGTTGTTAAGTGGTTTTTAGTATTCATGTCATAAAGCTTACTTCTCTTTTCCCCTGCTAGACAACCCCTCCTGAGTACAACGTGAAGGACATGAAGGTGCCCACAGCACTGTGGTCAGGAGGACAGGACACTCTGGCAGACCCACAGGACGTTGCAGTGCTGCTTACACAGATTCCTAACCTGGTGTACCATCACCACATCAAGCACTGGGAGCACTTGGACTTCATCTGGGGTTTGGATGCTCCTCAGGAGATGTACAACAAAATGATCAAACTCATGAGAGAGCACATGTGACTGTTTCCATTTCCTTTTAGCTTTCAGCTTTAAGCAACAGTGCTAAAAAGCTTCCTGACATCTCTCAGGGTTTTAGATGATGATTTCTTTTAACTCTAAAACACCAGCACAAAGGTTTGCATTCCATTCTGTGGGCTGCAAGGAATGTCTTCTTTTTAAGTTTTATTTGACATCTAACACAATATGTTTAGTGATGGTGCTGCTAACATGTAAGCCTTTGTGAATGTACATGTCTTTGACTCTGATGAGTCATTTGTCAGTAAGGTTAATCTCTGTACTTCTTACACCAGCTCTCCACCAGATGGACCTTTCTGAAGATTTTCTTCTACATGCATTTGCTGGATTTTAACCTCTAATTGCAACATAATAATGTGATTTTTTTTTTTTTGTCATTCTGTCATTTGTTTAGCTTGATCTGAGTGCACTGACCAGGACATGCCTTTCTTCTTGGAATCGGTGGATTTAAACCTAATAAACATCCACTGATACATTACAGCTGATAATACGTGAATTGAATTGAATACCATGCTAATTTAAATAATGATTTTATGCAAATTATTGTTGTAAACATCAACTAATTCAAAGTGTGGCAGAAATGCAGAGAAATATGCAAATGAAGCAAAGAAACTCCTATATGCAGTATGTACAAAATATAGTTATCATTATGAATTATTAATTTATTTTAAATGTATTATTGAGCTATTGGGGCAGCACAATGGCGCTCACAGCAAGAACGGCCTGGGTTCGGTTCCCCGGCCAGGTGACCAGGATCCTTTCTGAGTGGAGTTCTCTGTGTCTGTGTGGGCTTCCTCTGGATGCTCCGGTTTCCTCCCACATGCAGTCAGGCCAATTGGATATGTTAAATTGCCCCTAGGTGTGAACGTGTGTGTGATTGTACGTGTCTGCCCTATGATGGCCTGCCGACCTGTCCTGGGTGCTTCCTCCATTCTGCCCAAAGACTGCTAGAATAGGCTCCAGCACCCCATGTGACCCAGAAGGATTAGTGGTTTAGAAACTGTGTGTATATATTGAGATATATGAATTAATAATTAATTTTAAACAATACATCCGTTTATCGGAATGTAGCTTTACTTGCAGTTTGTTTACAGAGAAAAAAGTCTTTTTCAGAAGATTTTTTATTTTATTTTACATTTCACATTAATTATTTACTGCAGATAAACAAAATCATAATCAAACAAGAATTAAGGAATCACATTGTTGTCCAAACTCGAGGACTTTGCTCAGCTGTCCCTTAATGGCAGAGTACCAGTCTATTTAATACTGTAAAACAAAATTCCTTTTCATAATTTTTCCAAAATAAAAAAACAAACATTTGTGTTCTCTTACCATTCAAAACAATAACAAACATTAGTTACTGTTTATCATATTTCCATATTATATTAATCATATATTGGCTCATCACACAACTGGATACCATGTGAGAACAAAAAACATTCCTAAAATAAGCAATGCTCTTATTTTTTCTTCAACATTGCAATAACCTTTCTGAAATTTAGCCTTTCTGCAACATCCATTGGTGATTCATCATTCTGAAAAAACAAAACAAAAGACATTACAATAGCTCCGATGCTGAGCAGAACTTAAGTGTTCATTTTCAACACTTTGGATGACTCAAACAACCAGATTTTAGAAAAAGATACTGACTCAGACATGCTTAAGAAATTCAAGGAATGACATAAAAGTGCCCCAGTAGACAACTGTAGGCTTGTATCTTCATTAGTTTCTGAGATATAAAGGCTTTTTTTTTACCTTAAATTAGCACTATGAAAAACGTACAAACAGTCATTATGCATGAAGTATTGATGCTAGATGCACAAACTTCTCAGGAATTACTCTCCGGTTTAATGGGTGTTCAACACAGAAGAAAAAAAGATGCATGTTCCTCAAAAACAAACAAACAAAAAACCCGGTTAGCATTAGAGCAAGATCTGGAAGACCAAGAAAAGTCTCAGATAGAACTGCAGCTGACACTAGTGGTGATGCAACATTCTACTGTGCAGCGTTGCGTGCACAAACATGATTTCCATGGAGGAGTCATCAGAAGGAAATGTTACCTGGTTTCATGTCAAAGTATGAAGTATGCAAGACAACATCTAGATAAACCAGAGGCATTTTGGAAACAAGTGCTATGGACTGATGAAGTAAAAATAAAACTGTTAAGCCACAATCACTAAAAGTTAAGCTTTAGGATTGTGTGGCAGCACAGAAAACGCTGCCTGAGTAGACGGAAGAATGGATTCCACTAAATATGAGCAAATTCTGGTCAAATGTGACAGTCAGTCAAGAAACTGAAGCTGAAAAGAGGCTGGCTTCTACAAGTGGACAATGATCTAAAACATACCCAAAACCCAAAACAAAATCCATAATGAACTGCTACAAGAAACACCAGCTGAAGGATCTGATATGGCCCTCACTGTCCCTGGACTTAAACACCTTTGAAAATCTGTGGGTATAGTTTACACATGCTGTCCATACAACATGTTCCAAGAATGTTGCAGAACGGTCCAAATTTTTGCACATGCCACAATTACTATTCTATTTTTTAGCATGCATTTAAACTTTGCTTTAAAAACAAGCTTTAAAATGCTTTATTGAAAACTTTACTTAAGAAAAGTAGATTATTATATTCAATTGACTCAACACTATCACCGCAGGATAACATACACAGACATCAACATAACATCCCACAGTACCTATGTTTCTCTCGATTTTCCATCTGTGGGTATAGTTTACACATGCTGTGCATGCAAGACGCTCCAAGAATGTTGCAGAACTGTCCACATTTTTGCACATGCCACAAATACTATTCTGTTTTTTAGCATGCATACACTTGTTACATACAAATGTTATTTTTAAAGTAGTTCACAACAGAGTCTCTGTTTACTACATTTCACATCAAAAATCAACAAAATGTGGCCAGGGGTAGAAGAGTTTAAATAATTGATTGAAGTGATTTGCTTTTACACATCAGATGACAGTTTAAACTGTCTGTGTATTGACGTAAACAGAGCAGAAGTGAATGCTCATGATATGCATCAAAGGGACCAAACACATATCCTCTCTCCTAAGCCAACAATCAGGATGCATTAATGCTATTTGGGCATCTTGTCACTGTAGAAATGCTAGACTGTCAGACATGAGCAGTATAAATTTGAAACTTGAAATCATGATCTGATGGTTTTTGGTTGCAACGCTTCATGGCTAAGCTGTTGTTGCTCCTAGATGTTTTAATTTCACAATAATAGCACTTACAGTTGACAGGGCAGATCTAGCAGGACAGAAATTTCATAAACTGACTTGTGCCAGAGGTGCTATCCTATGACAGTGCCATGTTTAAAGTCACTGAGCTCTTCAGTATGACCCATTCTATAGTCAGTGTTTATCTATCAAAACTGCAAGGGTATGTGCTTATTAGTAACCACCTGTTTTCAACGTGTGGCAGAAATGCAGAGAAATATGCAAATGAAGCAAAGAAACTCCTATATGCAGTATGTACAAAATATAGTTATCATTATGAATTATTAATTTATTTTAAATGTATTATTGAGCTATTGGGGCAGCACAATGGCGCTCACAGCAAGAACGGCCTGGGTTCGGTTCCCCGGCCAGGTGACCAGGATCCTTTCTGAGTGGAGTTCTCTGTGTCTGTGTGGGCTTCCTCTGGATGCTCCGGTTTCCTCCCACATGCAGTCAGGCCAATTGGATATGTTAAATTGCCCCTAGGTGTGAACGTGTGTGTGATTGTACGTGTCTGCCCTATGATGGCCTGCCGACCTGTCCTGGGTGCTTCCTCCATTCTGCCCAAAGACTGCTAGAATAGGCTCCAGCACCCCATGTGACCCAGAAGGATTAGTGGTTTAGAAACTGTGTGTGTATATATTGAGATATATGAATTAATAATTAATTTTAAACAATACATCCGTTTATCGGAATGTAGCTTTACTTGCAGTTTGTTTACAGAGAAAAAAGTCTTTTTCAGAAGATTTTTTATTTTATTTTACATTTCACATTAATTATTTACTGCAGATAAACAAAATCATAATCAAACAAGAATTAAGGAATCACATTGTTGTCCAAACTCGAGGACTTTGCTCAGCTGTCCCTTAATGGCAGAGTACCAGTCTATTTAATACTGTAAAACAAAATTCCTTTTCATAATTTTTCCAAAATAAAAAAACAAACATTTGTGTTCTCTTACCATTCAAAACAATAACAAACATTAGTTACTGTTTATCATATTTCCATATTATATTAATCATATATTGGCTCATCACACAACTGGATACCATGTGAGAACAAAAAAACATTCCTAAAATAAGCAATGCTCTTATTTTGTTTTCTTCAACATTGCAATAACCTTTCTGAAATTTAGCCTTTCTGCAACATCCATTGGTGATTCATCATTCTGAAAAAACAAAACAAAAGACATTACAATAGCTCCGATGCTGAGCAGAACTTAAGTGTTCATTTTCAACACTTTGGATGACTCAAACAACCAGATTTTAGAAAAAGATACTGACTCAGACATGCTTAAGAAATTCAAGGAATGACATAAAAGTGCCCCAGTAGACAACTGTAGGCTTGTATCTTCATTAGTTTCTGAGATATAAAGGCTTTTTTTTGCCTTAAATTAGCACTATGAAAAACGTACAAACAGTCATTATGCATGAAGTATTGATGCTAGATGCACAAACTTCTCAGGAATTACTCTTCGGTTTAATGGGTGTTCAACACAGAAGAAAAAAAGATGCATGTTCCTCAAAAACAAACAAACAAAAAACCCGGTTAGCATTAGAGCAAGATCTGGAAGACCAAGAAAAGTCTCAGATAGAACTGCAGCTGACACTAGTGGTGATGCAACATTCTACTGTGCAGCGTTGCGTGCACAAACATGATTTCCATGGAGGAGTCATCAGAAGGAAATGTTACCTGGTTTCATGTCAAAGTATGAAGTATGCAAGACAACATCTAGATAAACCAGAGGCATTTTGGAAACAAGTGCTATGGACTGATGAAGTAAAAATAAAACTGTTAAGCCACAATCACTAAAAGTTAAGCTTTAGGATTGTGTGGCAGCACAGAAAACGCTGCCTGAGTAGACGGAAGAATGGATTCCACTAAATATGAGCAAATTCTGGTCAAATGTGACAGTCAGTCAAGAAACTGAAGCTGAAAAGAGGCTGGCTTCTACAAGTGGACAATGATCTAAAACATACCCAAAACCCAAAACAAAATCCATAATGAACTGCTACAAGAAACACCAGCTGAAGGATCTGATATGGCCCTCACTGTCCCTGGACTTAAACACCTTTGAAAATCTGTGGGTATAGTTTACACATGCTGTCCATACAACATGTTCCAAGAATGTTGCAGAACGGTCCAAATTTTTGCACATGCCACAATTACTATTCTATTTTTTAGAATGCATTAACACTTTGCTTTAAAAACAAGCTTTAAAATGCTTTATTGAAAACTTTACTTAAGAAAAGTAGATTATTATATTCAATTGACTCAACACTATCACCGCAGGATAACATACACAGACATCAACATAACATCCCACAGTACCTATGTTTCTCTCGATTTTCCATCTGTGGGTATAGTTTACACATGCTGTGCATGCAAGACGCTCCAAGAATGTTGCAGAACTGTCCACATTTTTGCACATGCCACAAATACTATTCTGTTTTTTAGCATGCATACACTTGTTACATACAAATGTTATTTTTAAAGTAGTTCACAACAGAGTCTCTGTTTACTACATTTCACATCAAAAATCAACAAAATGTGGCCAGGGGTAGAAGAGTTTAAATAATTGATTGAAGTGATTTGCTTTTACACATCAGATGACAGTTTAAAATGTCTGTGTATTGACGTAAACAGAGCAGAAGTGAATGCTCATGATATGCATCAAAGGGACCAAACACATATCCTCTCTCCTAAGCCAACAATCAGGATGCATTAATGCTATTTGGGCATCTTGTCACTGTAGAAATGCTAGACTGTCAGACATGAGCAGTATAAATTTGAAACTTGAAATCATGATCTGATGGTTTTTGGTTGCAACGCTTCATGGCTAAGCTGTTGTTGCTCCTAGATGTTTTAATTTCACAATAATAGCACTTACAGTTGACAGGGCAGATCTAGCAGGACAGAAATTTCATAAACTGACTTGTGCCAGAGGTGCTATCCTATGACAGTGCCATGTTTAAAGTCACTGAGCTCTTCAGTATGACCCATTCTATAGTCAGTGTTTATCTATCAAAACTGCAAGGGTATGTGCTTATTAGTAACCACCTGTTTGCAATGGGTGTGGCTGAAACACCTGAACTCAATAAATAGGTGTGTCCCAATACTTCTGTCTATACAATGTACTCTCTAAAGTCTCTGCAAACACCAAAGCTCAAAGCATCATTATTTTTGCCATCCTGCTTCTTTCATTGTCCAACTTTCACTTCCATAAAGAAGAAAAAAACATTGACTTGACAATTGTAATCCTGGTTTGTAATGGTTTGTAACAATCTATTGCATTTGAAGATCTTTTTAAGGTCTTATTTCTTGAGTGCTGGATCCATTGTTGATAATAATGGATCTAAGTGGGCAAAAACTGTCCCCCATTTCTCCATCTTTAAAAGTGTTTCATGAACTTTGTTTTCTTCGTACTGAGCTGTACACATACCTGGTCTTTAGCTTTCATTATTAGGGCTTTCAGATCTTCGTTTTCCACAGTGAGCATGCTGTCATCTACATATTGACAATTACTGATGTTTTTTCCACCAATCTGTAATTCTTTCTCCAGTCTTAATTCTTATTAGCACATGTTCTGCACACAGGTTGGACAAATGTGGTGACACTATGAAGGATTCTTTGTCTCATTTGCTGATGTGAAACAGTCTGTTTGTCAATTTTCTGTCATGACTGGTTTGGTGATCAATGCAAACGTTCTTCATTAGAACAGCCTCATCCATTAACTAAAGAGGAAATTTCTTCTTAATACCCGCTAATGCAATTTTTCTGAAGATTTTAAATTTCACCAGTGTTTTCTTATTTAGGATTTGCTCTTGGGTAAGAACATTCTACCACACTCAAACAATTCTATAGTTTAAAAACACTTCATGAATCTGATGATGAAATTTTTCTTAGGACCTTCCTTAAGAACAAATTTAAGATAAAACAGAAAATATTGGTAGGATTTGCTCTTGGGTAAGAACATTCTACCACACTCAAACAATTCTATAGTTTAAGAACACTTCATGAATCTGATGATGAAATTTTTCTTAGGACCTTCCTTAAGAACAAATTTAAGATAAAACAGAAAATATTGGTGAAACAGGCCCAATGAGATTTTCAGAGTACATTCATTAGCCTTACGTGGTCATCACAGTCAAAAGCTTGGTTGTAGTCAATGAAACATGTTGACCACCTTAGCTTTCCTTAGCTTTTTCAATTATCCAGCATACATCAACAGTATTTCTTGTTCCTTCTGCCTTTCCCCGAATCCCACTTGCACATTTGGCAGTTCTCCGTCAATGTAAGGCTCTAGTCTGAACTGAAGAAGCTTGAAAATAACTTTACTGGCGTGTGATATAAGGAGAATTCTTTTCTACATTCTTTCTGCTCTCCTGTCTTTGGTTCTGGCAAATAAACTGACGTCTTTCCTGTCTCCAAGCAATTGAATGGTTTCCAGATCTGTTAGCATAATTTGGTCAGCATTTTAACCGAACCTTCTTCTGAATCTTGAAATGCTACATTTCAGCTAGGTATTTCTGTTTATTCTGTCTTAGTAGATAAAGACATCTTCAAAGTCTGCACTTTAAGGTCTTCAAAGACCACATTTACTTTTAAATATCGTTGTATCTCAGAAGCTATTGTAGATACAATCCTGTAACTCTGCACCGTAAGGTATTAAGCAAAGAAAAAATGCCTTCCATGGCATTTAAGTCTTGTGTATTGCTTTTAAATTGTGTTCTGCTTTCTTAAGAAGAAGCTTGTTCTTTGAAAGTTCCTCATAACTGACACTTTACAAACCTCTGCACATTCAGCTTTTTGTGAAAATCAGAAACTTACTTTGTTCTTGATTGAAATATCTGCATTTTTCTCCAGTAAGAGTGGAATAATTTGATGGCTTTTACTCTGGCAGGCATAGTGAAGTGCAGTGTTTCCTTTCTGTTGAAGAAAAAAAAATACAATACAGCAAATGAGCTGATAAATACTATTCTTTGTGTGCTTGTTTCTGGGTGCTCGGCTACAAGGGAATGTGTCCTACAGTACTCACGTAATCAACAGCATCAACTTCCACCTTGCTGCTTAAGACAGACTTCATCAGGCTGACGTGCGCCTTCTGCTTCTCTATCTGTTGAACAAAGCACATGCAACCAGTCAACCCTGTTCACACTACTGCTAATTATTGTTTTCCAAGTCAATTTTGCATGAAAGTGTGTACTACTTGGACACTATTTTGTATGCAGAACACTACTGATAGTAATTTTATACTGTACCATTATGAGGTATCCGATCAACAGGATGGGCATGAGAATAATAATCATAAGGTAATCCAAGAAAGAGAACCTCCTTTTGGCAACATAGTGCAAGCAAGTCCTTTCTTTCTAAAGGCAAAAAAATGCAAACATGCAATTAGACCTTGCAAGCAGACACTTTTGCTTTAAAAACAAGCTTTAAAATATTTGATTGAAAACTTTACTTAAGATAAGTGTGTAAAAGTAGATTATTATATTCAACTGACTCAGCACTGTCACTGCAGGAAGAAATACACAGACATCAACATAACATCCCACAGTAGCTATGTTTCCATATTTCTAACAATAAAATTGTGTAAAAAAGTGATTTTTTTCCCCCATTTCCATCAAACTGACTTTCACCAATAAAAAAGCTTTCCGCAATCATATAATTTCCAACAAAAATAAATAAATAAATAAATAAATAAAACTTTTGTTTCATCATTTTTGGTATCAGAAAAAAAGAAAAAAGAAACCATATTGATTTTACACCCAAGGTTTGTCCAGTACCTTGTTTCTTACAGATACGTCAGCATTTTGATGTAAAAGGTATTTGACAGTCTTGAGGCTTCCACTTCTACAGGCTGCTATGATTGGTGTGTCTCCATATATTTCATCTTGAACATTCAAATTCTTGTCATCTTCCTTGACTAGCTGATGAACTTGGTGGATGTCATCATTGTAAGCTGCTTGACAAATGGGCTATGGAAACAAAAGGAGAAATGTAAACTTCTACTTAATGTAATTAACAGTTGCTTATACAGTTGTGATCACATTTATTCAACCCCCAATGCTGTGAAGCGTTTTATGGAATTCAGTGCACATTTGCAATTGCGTTCATAATTAAATCTTACAAGGACTTGTTAAAGAACTAAATGCAACTAAAATAGCATCAATTGTTTTTGTCATAAAGTATTAAATGGCCTTTTTGTGATTTCTTCATTGACACAATTATTCAACCCCTTTACAACTACGACTCTTAAGAACAGAGGTTCATTCCAGTGTTTTCAATCAGGTATTAAAACCACCTGTGGATGTCAACGAGCAGCAATCAAGCATAATAAGCACCAATTAGGCAGATTTAAAAGGACTGTGATACTCAGCTCCTTCTAGACATCTACTGGTGTGTTTACAAGCATGGTGAAGGCAAGAGAATGGTCCCAGAAGACACAAGAAGAGGTTATTTCTCTTCACAAGAATGGCAATGGATATAAGAAGATTGCGAAGTTGTTAAATATTCCAAGAGACACTATCGGAAGTATCATTCGCAAGTTCAAGTTAAAGGGCACAGTGGAAACGCTAACTGGTCGTGGCAGAAAGAAGATCCTGACTGCGACTGCTGTGCGCTACCTGAAGCGTAATGTGGAGAAAAATCCCCGCGTGACTGCTAAGGAACTGAAAAAAGACCTGTCAGATGTGGGCACCAAAGTTTCAGCTCAGACAATAAGGCGCGCACTGCATAACGAAGACCTCCATGCCAGAACTCCCAGGCGCACCCCCTTGCTGACTCCAAAGAACAAGAAAAGTCGACTGCAGTATGCCAAAAGTCATGTGGACAAGCCACAAAAGTTTTGGGACAGTGTACTGTGGTCAGATGAAACTAAATTAGAACTGTTTGGGCCAATGGACCAGCGCTATGTTTGGAGGAGGAAGAACCAGGCTTATGAACAAAAGAACACCTTGCCTACTGTGAAGCATGGCAGGGGATCAATTATGCTTTGGGGCTGTTTTGCTTCTAATGGTACAGGAAAGCTTCAACGTGTGCAGGGTACCATGAATTCCCTTCAGTAATAGGAGATTTTGGAGGAAAATGTGATGGAGTCAGTCACAAACCTGCGGCTTGGAGACGTTGGACCTTCCAACAGGACAATGATCCGAAGCACACATCCAAGTCCACTAGAGCATGGTTGAAGATGAAAGGCTGGAACATTCTAGAGTGGCCATCGCAGTCACCAGACTTAAATCCAATTGAGAACCTCTGGTGGGACCTAAAGAAGGCAGTTGCAGTGCGCAAGCCTAAGAATGTGACTGAACTGGAGGCTTTTGCCCATGAAGAATGGGCTAAGATACCCATAGATCGCTGCAAGACACTTGTGTCAAGCTATGTTTCACGCTTGAAAGATGTCATAACTGGAAAAGGATGTTGTACTAAGTACTAAAAAATAATGTCACTAGGGGGTTGAATAAAACTGATAATGATGTGAGCACAGAAAAGACATTTGTGGTTATTTCATCATAAATGTTGTTATATTTGTCTAATTTATAAGTGCCTCTTTGATATAATTGTAAATAAGATGACAGAAATGATCAAAATCAATGTCAAACTGGCCAAAACACTTTATTTCAGTGGGGGTTGAATAAATTTGATCACAACTGTAGCAGCCAGCAGGAATGCGAGAAACTACAGATTTTCTTTTTGATGTAATACCAAACCTAAAAAATTAAATACTGATACTTTTAATAGTTTTCTCATTAAGGTGACTACTACAGTATACAGCCAAAATTATGAAGACACTTGACCATCGCACCTATATGAGATTGTTGGACTTCCCATTCCAAACCATGGGTGTTAATGCAGAGCTAGCATGTACAGTTGACTGGGGCAGATCTAGTAGGGCAGACATTTCACAACTGACTTGTGGCAAAGGTGCTGTCCTATGACAGTGCCATGTTTAAAATCACTGAGCTCTTCAGTTCAACCCATTCTACTACCAATGTCTATGGACATTGTGTGGCTGTGTGTTTGTTTTTATACAACTGTTAGTAATGGGTGTGGCTGACAAACCTGAACTCAGTAATTACACTGTGTGCACAATTATTAGGCAAGTGAGTATTTTGACCATAATATGATTTTTAGGCATATTTTCTAACTCCAAGCTGGACAAACTTGATTGCTTAATGGATTTAAGCATAGCAGGTGATGTGTATCTATGTAATGAGCGAGGGTGTGGCCTAAGGAGATCAACACCCTATATCAAGGTGTGCATAATTATTAGGCAGCTTTTTTCTTTAGGCAAAATGGGCCAAAAAAGAGATTGGTAATTTTTAACTTTTCAGAGTCAGTTCAAAGGTCTCTCAGAGGGATGCAGAACTCTTGAAATTGCTAAGATAATGGGGCGTGATCACAGAAACATCAAACGTTTTGTTGCAAATAGTCACAGGGTCACAAGAGTCTTCCAGCTCTATCATATTCCAGAACTGCAACCTACCTGGTGTAACAAGAAGTACAAGATGTTCAGCGCTCAGAGACATGGCCAAGGTAAGGAAGGCTGAAACCCGACCACCACTGAACAAGACACATAAGCTGAAGTGTCTAGACTGGTCCAAGAAGAATCTGAAGACAGATTTTTCAAAGGTTCTATGGACTGATTAAATGAGAGTGACTCTTGACGGACCAGATGGGATGGGCCCGTGACTGGTTCAGTAATGGGACAGAGCTCCACCCTCGAGTCAGACGCCAGCAAGGTGGAAGTGGGGTACTGGTATGGGCTGGTATTATTAAAGATGAGCTGGTTGGACCTTTTCGGGTTGAAGATGGGCTCAAAATCAACTCCCAAGCCTACTGCCAGTTTTTAGAAGACACTTTCTTTAAGCAGTGGTACAGGAAGACTCTGCATCTTTCAAAAAGACAATGATTTTTATGCAGGACAATGCTCCATCACATGCATCCAAGTACTCCTCTGCATAGCTAGCCAGTAAAGGCGTTAAAGATGAAAAACTTATGACATGGCCCCCTTCCTCTCCTGACCTGAACCCAATTGAGAAATTGTGGGCAATTCTTAAACGGGAGATTTACAGTGAAGGAACACAGTACACCTCTCTGAACAGGGTCTGGTCTGGGAGGCTGTGGTTGCTGCTGCACAAAAAGTTGATCATAACAGATCAAGAAACTGACAGACTCCATGAATGTAAGGCTTATCTCTGTTATTGAAGAGAAGGGTGGCTATATTGGTCTATATTGGTCTACTGATTTTTTTTTTTATATGTCAGAAATGTTTATTGGAAAGTTTTGAGTTGTTTGTTTATAATTCTCACTTGAACAGATGAAAATAAAAAAGTGAGATGGGATAATTTGTGTTTTTCATTTAGCTGCGTAATAATTCTGCACAATAATAGTTGCCCAATAAATGTGCACATATAGATATTCTCCTAAGAAAGCCAAAACTTCACTATTTTTCTTAAACATTCATGTTTGAGGTTTATTAACATTTTGGATTAACCGAGAGCACTGTCATTGGTCATTAATAAAAATAATCCTCAAAAATAAGACTTGCCTAATAATTGTGCACACAGTGTAGGATAATTAGGTATAATTACGTGTCCACATACATTTGGCCATATAATGTAGCTTTTATATCAAAATCTCAGCTTAAAAAGCTATTTTCAAATCAAGCTGCAATAATAATAATAGTTGTACATACAAAAGTTTGGGCACCCCTGATCAAATTATTTTTTTCTTCCTGAGTGAAATTAAGTTTACACATCCTCTACAGAGAACATAGAGAACTACTGCATATATAAATGCACAAATTACTGTTTATAGTCAGCTTAATATACTAGAAAAAAATAAATAAATAAAAGGCTTTTGCAAAAGATATAGCACATTTTAGAGTTTATTTACATTAAATGTAAATGTAGATTTTATATTTTTCCAAAATATTCAACATTAACACATTTTCACTTAAATCAACAAAACATGTAATTTGACCGGGGGTATGCAAACTTTTGCATCGGCCTATATTTCTAAACTTCGGATTAAGAAGTGTGGGGAAATGTAACCCAAATTTAACTGAGAGCATTTCCCTGATTGAAACTGCTCCACAGATTTATGATTTTATCTATAATGTATGGGAAGGAAAGAGGGAAGGTGGTCTAGCAGTTTTTTTTTCCTCAATATTTTTCATTGCAAAAATATTTCATTTGGAATGTTTTTTTCTTTGTAACATCTTGCTGTTCTAGTCCAGTCATGCTGGTGGTTGTTCATTGTCCACCCAAGTACGCACCCTCTTGGTATTTTACTCGACCCATCTCTTCATTTTGATCTACATATCAAATTCCTCACCAAGACAGCATTCTTTCACTTATTCAACATTACTCATCTTTGCAGGTTCCTGACTAATGCATGATGCACAACCTTAGGTTCATGCCTTCATTACATCTTGTATTGGTTACTGTAACTCCCTCTTTATATTCCTCCCTGTAAAGTCTATATAAGCACTACAGTACAGTCAGAACTCTGCCTATACTAGAGTTCTCACTTAAGCTTACATCACCCTGTTCTCTCTCAGCTACACTGGCTACTGGTCCAATCGTGTATAAAGGCTCCAATCTGACTTACTGCTGGCTATACGAACCAAGCTCCTGCTCTGTTTGTACAGGGACTGAATGGCCCGTAACAACTTGACATAATATATTTTTGAAGTTATATGCATTGCTGTGCCATTGTTTGACTAACTGGAATACATTTCACAGGAAAAAATGTAAGCATCATATTATAAAACATTGAAAGTTTTCACAAATCAACTAATAACTAAAACAAGTTAATAACAATGCTATTAAAAATTATCACCTTTTTAAATCAATGACCGACAAATAATTCTAGTCTGTTTTCGTCTCCTTACATGAATATTACTGTGTCAGTGTTTGGGTAAATGATAGATATATCCATTTTTGTATGCATGGTAATGGAAACAGACCTGTATAAAACAAAGTATCATAAAATCCGTTTGTGAGTATTTTTCCAAATCAAGTAATATGCACAACGAGAGAATTTGCAAGACTACTGATAATGTTTGTTTGAGGAATTAGACTGCAGTCAGATAGTGTTATTCCTAAGGAGATAGCAATCAAACATTGCGAGATCCATTTGTGATTTTTTTCACAAACCCAGCTCTGCTTGATTAAACACATTTTCACAGATTTGGAAGTTTGTATTTCACTTACTTTCACTTTCCGTGCTCGCGGTCTGCACAGGTCACGGACGGGCAAAATAAGAGCTGTGAATTTTTTCCACAAATCGACCTGGTCAGTCTGAGCCTGGTTTCATTCATGTGAGAGCTCGACTTTTGAACTTATACGCTTTAGAAAACAAATCCCCGATGTACAATATTGGCGGATTTTGGCGTGGAACATGACGTCATCTGAATTCACAAATCAGGACTAACAAAGCGCCCCGGTGTTTGTGGATGTACTGGATTCCGGAGTTACAGCCGGTAGAAATCCGAACCGCTAACCGCAAGTCAACTTTACTGCGGTCCAAACCCGTCAGCTCATTACCACTGGGAAAATAGGATAATATTAAACGATGCAAGGCAGCAGGACACCAGGACTGATCGAGAAACAGCAGCACTCGGACAACGTGAGACAGGAAACAGCAGTCTGCCAGCACATTACACACATAAGCTACAATTCCAACTGAAACGGCTGAAATAACAGTGAGAGCGACGCAAATACTGTCTAAGGTTGGATTACTAACTTTAAACATGCGGATAAAGGTTCATAAGTCACTTAATCAAATTGCCCAGGCAAAAACTTAGTGAATAGCATTCAACCGACAACCAGACAGTGTTGTGACGTTTACCAACCTCTGAGTACAGGATCCCCATGGCGCAGGACAACCAGAGAAACCCACAGCAAACACATCCGCGTCCCCTTCAACCTGTGGACCGAGTCTCCTCGGAGAACAAGAAACGTTTCGCAGTAATCCCTGCGCTAGTAAAGTGCGCTCCAACTGAGGAGAAAAGGTGTGGTTTGTGAAGATGACTCGAAAAAAAAATCCCACTATGTCGTTTTCAGGTGTATTAGCTAACGGCTGCGTGACTCAGTTCACTGACGCAGCCGGCCAGCCCTGAGAAACGGAACAAGGTGTCACATGGAGGCTGAAACCTTTTCCCACAGGTGAAGTAAATGACGCAACAGGAGCCCCACGACGCAGGGGGGCATTTACGAATGGACCCCAGCGATGGATCTGAGTACTGATTCCTTTTTAAACACGAAGAGTCAGATGGAGGAAATGAGACCACTTGTAGGATCTTCAGCGACTTAGTAAACTAACCCAGATAAAAACATAGAAACCTTCTGTTGGCTCTGCTGGTGCCCAGTAGATCAAGGCATTCTGCGTTGATTCTATTGGTTTAACAGGTGTTCCGGGACAGATTCCAGATGCACCTGATGGTTTCCTTATGGGTGTCCTACTATGGCCTGTAATGGTAACCATTAAAGCAATGTTCATTAAAAAACAAAACCATCAGGTTTTAATCCTAATGGTTCTTTATTTTTTCAGTAAGGAAAATAAACACATGCTTTTTGCACCCTGATTCAGTTAAGAGAAAAATGATACAGTACAAAAAATATAATATTTAGGGTTAAATATACTTTCGATACGTGAAGGTCCGTGTTTCGACATTTGATCATTTAAATACGAATATTCTTAACCTGTGTTCACTCCATCGGTAGAACGGAGAGGTTTTGACTGCGGAGCCGCAGGTTTACACCCGCTCTTTCAGGCCAGGGGAACGCATGCGCACTAGGACAGCACGATTGTGCCATGTAAACAGTAAGTCTTTATAGGAAATTTGAACGTTATGAGCGTCCCATTCATATAACAACCAGTGGCCGGTCTCCTCACTCCTCACTGATGTAAACAGTGACTGTTTGTGTCGCCGTGCATATCACAGTTCAGGAAAGGAGAATGGCAGTATACAAATCAACCACTGTTAACCGGTTAAACCGTAAGACAAAACACACTACAAAACCTACAGCAAAGGAAACGCTAATGCATGGATACATTCAAAAAGTGTGTTTGAGTCTAAAGCTTAATATTACACTCCGTTTTAGGCTGCTTAAGATAAAGTTTTATTCCTACACATGTAACGTAAGTGTCCACATAAAGCCCCTGTATTAAGGGTAGGTTAAGTTAGCTGAGCTAACTATATGTCTACATACCCATTAGGTAACCCAGGCCACATGTCCGTGTAGTACTTACAACGTGAATCTCTACATGCGTTCAAAGCAAAGTTCGTTTTAGCTTAAAGTTTAAAATATAACGTTAACCCAACTCAATTTTATCACAAATTTTTGGAAAATCCACATGAAATGTATGAAATGTTGATTAGCCTAAAACTCGTTAAGAAAGACAAAAACAGGTGTCGGCGCATGCGCTGAATGCCGCTGGCGTGAACCTGCTGGCATGAAACTGCGGCTCTGCAGACAGATATTTGGGGTTTGGGCGGCGGGGTGCTGAGGGGCGATAGACAACCAAGTAAGTTCTGTTTTAAACCACGAGATGGTGCTGTTTCTTTCTGGCAATACCATTTTTTGTGATTGGAGTCATTTCGATCACTTTGGTCACACCGATAACTTTGCCTGCCATTCACCTTCCATTATAAACTGCTCTGGATTTGCATTTGTCTTCCAGATTTTCGCTTAATTGTACAGTTTTTGTTTGCTTGTCTAGGAAAAGAACAATTCCATCCTTTCACGCAACTATCCAAGAATCCAAGCATTTTCATATGTTGATATTTCTTATGAAGTTTAAACTTTGTTTTTATCCAGTCACACTGTTTGTATGCAGAGAATTGCACTGATGGCACAGATTAATTCAGATTACCCTCAGTGTAGGTGCACTGTTGGTGATGTGTTTAGGTGCTACACAGCACTTCAGCGCCACTGATTGAGGTGACATCACTATTTGTTGTATACAGCAACATGAGCTGTAAGAATTATCCTGAATTATTTATTCTTTTGAGCGTGCACTCAAAATATTAGTAAAAATCTAACCCTTGTTCAAAGTATAATGATTGAAAGAAAAAATATTTTTCTTAATTCTATGTGTGCCACAATTGTTGGCACCCCTAGAAAATCTTGAGTTAAGTCTAACTGAAGTATATTGCCAATCATATTTTATGTTTTAAAGTTCACCTAAACAGTTAGGAACACTTAAATGGTCTGCCATGAAATTCTGTTTCACTGGGTAATAAATAGAAGTATAAATATAAACTTTCTAAATATGAGAAAGACCAGAGAAAACAGCACTGATGTACAAAACAAGCTACAAGAAAACAGCTGAACAGTTGCAAATGCCCATTTCCAACATCAGAGTAATAATTAAGCTTAAACAACGGAAGATGTTAAGAATCTTCCAGGAAGAGAATGTGTGTCTATACTGACCCCACAGTACAGAACAATGCAGTAAAGATAAAAGTACATCATCTCCACTGCTAGGTATGGTGGTGAATCTGCGATGTTGTAGGGCTGTTTTTCTTCCAAACACCCTTGACAGTTTATTCAGATAAATGGTAACGCTAATTCCATCAAGTACAAGCAGAAATAAAATCTACTGTAAACTTGACTGCCTCAGCCAGGAAGCTTAAACTGGGCCATAGTTTGGACCTATCAGCAGGACAGTGATCCAAAGTAAACCTCAAAATTAAAACAAAAATGGTTCACTGACCACAAAATTGTGGTTTTGCCGTGGTCACTCTAGTCTCCTGAACTAAACCCCATAGAAAATCTGTGGAATGATCTGAAGAGGAGAATCCACAGTGTGGATTTTGAAGGATCAGGAGAGGTTCTGTATGGAGGAATGGTCTCAGATTATTTGCCATATGTTCTCCAGTCACATTAACCATTATAGAAGAGCTGTTATCTCTGCAAAGGGAGGCCACACAGAGTATGAAATACAGAGGTATTTCTCACAATAATTGTGAGAAAATATTTGTTTCCTGATCAGTACGTTTTTTTTCAATTATTGTACTTCAAAAAAAAGGTTAGATTTTTGTTATTATTTTGAATAAAAGATTAAAAGGAAAATAAAGGAAGTTTTTACAGCCTGTTTTGCACATTTACCAGGGGTGCCTATATTTGTGGAGGACACTGTAAGAATACAGCCTGTTCTAACTTTTCATTCATCTGCTTCAAAGTTGTAAGAAACAGGACCATATCAAGATGCTGTATAGATCTGTTTACAAGCATGCCAGCATAGTGTGACAACATGAAACATTCCCTTCATGACGCACTCAAGTTTATCCATGTATGAGTTTCCTGCCTCTTAGATCTGTGTTCACTTTCCATTTAAATATCTAATAAGGTCTATTCCTGACAAACTGTAAAATCTGAGAGGCGTCTCTTCCTTTCTTCTTTTTGCCCTTATGACTCATGTTTATTTTGGTGTCAGCTATAAGCTATATCTTACAAAACTCTGTGTGTCAGAATCAAAGCAAATCAAATTTATTTGTATAGCGCTTTTTACACCGGATGTTGTCACAAAGCAGCTTTACAGAATTTCGGAAAAGACAAAGTTTTAACAGGACTGTAAGAATGTACAAAAATCCCCCCGGTGGGCAAGCCAGGGGCAACAGTAGCAAGGAGAAACCTTGGGAGGAACCGGACTCACCAGGGGGGACCCATTCTCCTCTGGTCAAACTACCTACAAGTGATTATATTACTAATATTAATAGAATATTAATAGAGGCAGCTGGGGCGTGGGCAGCTGGTCTGAAGTGGGTAGCCGGAGGGCTCGGCAGTCCTTCAGTGTCCCGAACAGTTTCTGGAAGATCATTCCAGAGTTTGGGGGCTTTATAAGAAAAATCTCTTCCCCCAGCTGAAACCTTCTGAATTCTGGGGACTGTTAATAAGCCAGCACTCTGTGATCTGAGTGGTCGTGATGGCTCATAATGAGAAACAAGGTCTTGTAAGTACTCAGGAGCGAGCGGCTTTATAAGTCAATAAAAGGATTTTATAATCAATACGGAATTTAACAGGCAGCCAATGAAGTGATGATAGCACTGGACTAATATGATCAAATTTTCTAGTTTTAGTGAGGCCCCTGGCTGCAGCGTTTTGGAGTAGTTGGAGTTTGTTTAAACTCCTGCTCGTGCATCCTGACAGTAGTGCGTTACAGTAGTCTAGCCTGGAAATAATAAAGACATGTACTAGTGTTTCTGCATCATGCAGGGATAGGGCATTTCTTATCTTGGCAATGTTGCGAAGATGTAGAAAAGCTGTCCTAGTGATGCTGCTTATGTGTTGATCGAATGATAAATCTGAATCAATTATCACGCCAAGATTTTTTGCTGCTGAGCTGGTAATTTACTTCTTGCTAATTTTGGACCCAGAAGGAGAACCTCTGTTTTGTTACTGTTTAATAGGAGGAAGTTACGTAACATCCAGCCTTTCAAGTCTTTTACACAGTCCTTCATTTTCTTTAACCTGTATTTGTCATCAGGCTTGGCTGATATGTACAGTTGAGTATCGTCTGCATAACAATGAAAGTTTACGCCATGGTTACTTATAACTGTCCTTAACGGTAACATGTACAGTGTAAATAATAATGGTCCTAATATAGACCCCTGCAGAATTCCAAATCTCACTTTTGAATAATTGGAAGATAAATTCTTTACCCTAACAAACTGATAACGTTCTGATAGGTAAGATCTGAACCATGATAGGGCTGTCCCTGTGACTCCAACCATGTTTTCTAACCTTTCTAGGAGAATGTTGTGGTCTATTGTATCGAAAGCCGCGCTAAGGTCAAGTAGCACTAAGAGAGATATGTAGCCTTGATCAGAGGCAAGAAGAAGATCATTAGTTATCTTAACTAGAGCTGTCTCAGTGCTGTGGTGTGGCCTGAATCCAGATTGAAATTTTTCATATATATGGTTCGTGTGTAGATATGTGAACTAAGTTGTTGGGCCACAGCCTTTTCTAAGATCTTTGATATAAACGGTAAGTTAGAAACAGGCCTGTAATTAGACAAAACGGCAACATCAAGATTTGGTTTCTTGATCAGGGGTTTGATAACTGCTAGTTTAAAAGCTTTGGGTACATGGCCCAGACCAAGGGACAAGTTTACTATAGTTGAAATAGGGTTAATAACTGGCAGTACTTCTTTGAGTTATTTTGATGGAATTGCATCGAGTATGCAGGTTGTGCAATTTGCAGAAGAGATAATCTTCTCTAGTTCTAGCTGTGGGAGTGGGTAAAAAGTTTCCAGGCTCTTTTCTACAACTGTGTTTTGTTCTATATCAGCCAAGTCAGATGACAGCCAAACTGGATTTGAATTTGATACTATGGGTTGAATTTGTTGTCTAATTTTTTTTTAATTTTTATTATTAAAGAAGTCCATAAAAACTTCACTAGTGAGAGTTGCTGGAATTATTGGTTCAGTACCTGCCTGATTTTTTGTGATTTGGGAAATCACATTAAACAGTATTCTAGGATTATACTTATTTTTCTCGATCAGCAAGGCCAGATATGCTGATATGCTGTCAGCAGATCGATCTAAGCATGTACATGTCTAAATCTATCTCAAATAGTAGCCAGTATCACCATATTCCCCGGCTGGACAACCAGAGTGCTTTCTCTGTGGAGTTTGCATGTTCTCCTGGTGTCTATGTGAGTTTCCTCTGGGTTCTTTGGTTTCCTCCCACAGTCCAAAGACATGCAGTCAGGCTAATTGGACATGCTAAATTGCCCCCAGGTGTGAGTGTGTGTGAGAATGCATGTGTCTGTCTGCCCTGCGGTAGGCTGGTGACTTGCCCAGGGTATATCCTGCCTTCCACCCGATGACTGCTGGAATAGGCTCCAACTTGACCCAGAAGGATAAGAGCTTAGAACATGTGTGTGTGTGTGTGTGTGTGTGTGTGTGTGTGTGTGTGTGTGTGTGTGTGTGTTTGCGTTTTTGTTTGTATACTCACCATGATGCATATTTACTTCAACCCAACAAATGAAAACATGTTCAATTAACATTGTTTTCTGTAATGTAAATATTTGATTGTGAACGGTAACAATTGTTAACAATTGTAACTAATAGTAATTGGATTCTGCACAGATAATTGCGATCAGGAGATTATGTAATAACTATGATGGGCCAAGTTTAAACTGTGGATATGACTGTATTCATGAGTGATAATCTTAGCATCAGTGTTGTACTGGACTTGTGTATTTGTTTCATGGCATGGTGTTATGTACATGGGGCAGTACTTAAAATTCAAAACTGAAATTTTGACAATACATATACAGTATACATGTGGGGCAGTGTGTATATACAACACACATCATCCTACTATTACTAAATTCTTCATGCTAGAAAACGAAATCATTTGGGTGGATATGTGATTTTGCCATGTGTATAGTACACTAGAAAAAAAAAACAAATTTTGACAAAACACAATACAAATTGAGTACAACATCACAGATGTCTGCACTACTGAGGAGAAAATGAGTTTGATCATCCCACAAATGAGCTATGCTGAGAAAGATAACTGGCTCATCAATTCAAATAGAGACAAATAAAAGCATTAAACGATTAAGTTTATGAAGACTTGAGATCTAGCTCCTCAGAAAGGCACTTGCAAATATAGTTACAGAAATTAAAGTGCATTACAGAGATAAAATATAATAAAATAGAAAATAAAGTAAGGGATTAAAAGAAGTAAAAAAACATTGTAGTGCTAAGATACTTTTCAGTCCTAAACAACAGAACAAGAAAACAAAAACATCTTTAAATTAGACTTAAGATGGTTACATATGGAGCATATCTGACCTCATCTATGAGTTCCAGCAGTTGGTAGCATAATGACTGAATGCTGCAGAGAGGCCTATAGGGTTAGAATACTTTAAGCATATCAGTAATGTATTTTGGTCCAAGGCCAGCAAGAACTTTTTTGTTTGTCAAGAATCTTTTTTAGCACTTTAGGGCCCATATAATGAATGTTTGCTATGTGCTGAGCACTAATTTGAAAATAGTTGTCATAGTATCCTCAGTCAAGCTCAGTCTACTTCTGTATCCAATAGTACCTGCATATTACTCTTCTACCATACAACACATACTATCCATACTATGCTCATGAATAACTATTATACCATACATACTATACTAGTCAATGACTCTTATACTATCTAGTCATTTGTGTTTCCCTAGCTCCATGGCCAACCTGTCTCATCCCATCTTGCCTCCTACCACATTAGCTTTTCCACCTGAGCCTTATTTCCCTATGTGTATTAGCAGGCTTTATTATTATTATCATTATTTTTTTATGGGTTTTGTGTTGGGTATGTTGTTTCTGTTGTTCAGTAAATTGTTATCACATATTGTTGTAAAATATTGGTCACATCTGAACTGATCTGTGTGATGCCAATTTATGTTTTTGTCTCACACTTGCATCCTTTAGCCTACTGCATAGTCCAAGTTTACTGAAGACCTGACCGCAATATACTGAATGTAGCGAGCCCAAAGGACTCCACCTGACTGAGTGCCACATACCTGAGTGGTTCTGCATTCTCTATTAGAAATTGAAAGGTGAACCTTCACTCCAGTCTGAGGTCCTGAGCACTCCTTTGTATTTTGATTAATCTAACTTTACCTCAGCCCTAACAATTCTCTCAGTCCCTGCTACAGAAAAACAGCTGCTAACTTCTTGCCAGGTTATGAGCATTGCCTCTTTTCCTTTAAATGTAAAACTTGGCATTCAAACCAAAGAGTTCAATATTGGTTTCTTCATACCATAGAATATTGTTTCTCATAGCCTGACACTCCTGTAATTTTGGCCAAACTTTAAGCAATTGGCCATGCACCTTTTACTGCCTAAGGCCTATAAGACAATGAAGAGTGCAACAGAAGAAAACATCCAGAAAGGAGAGGAACTGAGCGAGCGGGCATACAAGAGTGAAAACGGTGTGGTTTTTCAACAACGGAGAGACGAGAAACTTGAAAACTGGTGCCAGGCTTGCTTTACTTTCGTTGACAGGTAATTATTTTGTTTGGTTAGTTTCTGTTGTAATTTGGTATTCTCTAAAAATTATTGACCTTCTGAATTGTTACATTATAACCATGGCAGTATGTTGTTCTCTTGATACAGCACCTCTTCTGTTCCCGATTCCTGCCCGATTACAAAAAAGAGAAGAATAGCACCTAAGAAATCTCACGTTCTGTGATGACAGATGCCGTCACAATCATAAAGATATGTATTTGTCATACATTGATGTTAAACAACTGTTCTGGATGTGTTTGAAGGGATCTAGCTCTCCATTTTTGGTAGATAATGACCAAAAAGGCTTCATGCGCTAATGACACAACGCAAGATACCATACTACTCACTAAGTAATGGAGTGGGATGAGGATTGAGGAAGTTCAGGTGATGTCATTGACACAATCACAAGATTTAAATATCATTGAGAACTTGTGGGACTATGTTAGGAAGTGTGTGGAGAATAATTCAAGCACTATGCAAGGTCTGCAGACAGAAGTGGATAATGTGTGGGATGGAATATATTTAGATCATTTTAAGAAAACACGGAAATATGACAAAGCGACATGAGAAGGGGAGGGCACTGTAAGAATACAGCCTGTTCTAACTTTTCATTCATCTGCTTCAAAGTTGTAAGAAACAGGACCATATCAAGATGTTTACAAGTGCTGTATAGATCTGTTTACAAGCATGCCAGCATAGTGTGACTCTACAACATGAAACATTCCCTTCATGACGCACTCAAGTTTATCCATGTATGAGTTTCCTGCCTCTTCACTTTCCATTTAAATATCTAATAAGGTCTATTCCTGACAAACTGTAAAATCTGAGAGGCGTCTCTTCCTTTCTTCTTTTTGCCCTTATGACTCATGTATATTTTGGTGTCAGCTATAAGCTATATCTTACAAAGCTCTGTGTGTCAGCAGATCGATCTAAGCATGTACATGTCTAAATCTATCTCAAATAGTAGCCAGTATCACCATATTCCCCGGCTGGACAACCAGAGTGCTTTCTCTGTGGAGTTTGCATGTTCTCCTGGTGTCTATGTGAGTTTCCTCTGGGTTCTTTGGTTTCCTCCCACAGTCCAAAGACATGCAGTCAGGCTAATTGGACATGCTAAATTGCCCCCAGGTGTGAGTGTGTGTGTGAGAATGCATGTGTCTGTCTGCCCTGCGGTAGGCTGGTGACTTGCCCAGGGTGTATCCTGCCTTCCACCCAGTGACTGCTGGGATGGGCTCCAACTCGACCCAGAAGCATAAGCAGCTTAGAAGGTGTGTGTGTGTGTGTGTGTGTGTGTGTGTGTGTGTGTGTGTGTGTGTGTGTGTGTGTGTTGATTGCATGTGTATACTCACCATGATGCATATTAACCTCAACCCAACAAATGAAAGCATATCCAATTAATGTTGTTTTCTGTAATGTAAATATATGATTCTGAATGCTAAAAATTGTGGAAAGTAATTGGATTCTGCACAGATAATTGCGATCAAGAGATTATGTAATAACTATGATGGGCCAAGTTTAAACTGTGGATATGACTGTATTCATGAGTGATAATCTTAGCATCAGTGTTGTACTGGACTTGTGTATTTGTTTCATGGCATGGTGTTATGTACATGGGGCAGTACTTAAAATTCAAAACTGAAATTTTGACAATACTTATACAGTATACATGTGGGGCAGTGTGTGTATATACAACACATATCATGTTATTATTGCTAAATTCTTCATACTAGAAAATGAAATCATTTGGGTGGATATGTAATTTTGGCATGTGTATAATACACTAGAAAAAAAAACAAATTTAGACAAAACACAATACAAATTTGCCCTGCGATGGACTGGCGACCTGTCCAGGGTGTATCCTGCCTTCCGCCCGAAGACTGCTGGGATAGGCTCCAGCACCACCCCCGCGACCCTGACGGAGAAGCGGCTTAGAAAATGGATGGATGGATGGACAATACAAATTGAGTACAACGTCACGGATGTCTTCACTACTGAGGAGAAAATTAGTTTGATCATCCAACAAATGAGCTATGCTGAGAAAGATAACTGGCTCATCTCATTGATTTATCAGTCTACTCATACTTTAGGCAAGACAAGTTTATCTGTGTAGTACCTTTCATACAGACTGGCAATTCAAATAGAGACAAATAAAAGCATTAAACATTAAACATTAAATAAAGTTTATGAAGACTCGAGATCTAGCTCCTCAGAAAGGCACTTGCAAATATAGTTACAGAAATTAAAGTGCATTACAGAGATAAAAGATAATAAAATAGAAAATAAAGTAAGGGACTAAAAGAAGTAAAAAAACATTGTAGTGCTAAGATACTTTTCAGTCCTAAACAACAGAACAAGAAAACAAAAACATCTTTAAATTAGACTTAAGATGGTTACATATGGAGCATATCTGACCTCATCTATGAGTTCCAGCAGTTGGTAGCATAATGACTGAATGCTGCAGAGAGGCCTATAGGGTTAGAATACTTTAAGCATATCAGTAATGTATTTTGGTCCAAGGCCAGCAAGAACTTTATTGTTTGTCAAGAATCTTTTTAGCACTTTAGGGCCCATATAATGAATGTTTGCTATGTGCTGAGCACTAATTTGAAAACAGTTGTCATAGTATCCTCAGTCAAGCTCAGTCTACTTCTGTATCCAATAGTACCTGCATATTATTCTTCTACCATACAACACATACTATCCATACTATGCTCATGAATAACTATTATACCATACATACTATACTAGTCAATGACTCTTATTACTATCTAGTCTTTTGTGTTTCCCTAGCTCCATGGCCAACCTGTCTCATCCCATCTTGCCTCCTACCACATTAGCTTTTCCACCTGAGCCTTATTTCCCTATGTGTATTAGCAGGCTTTATTATTATTATCATTATTTTTTTATGGGTTTTGTGTTGGGTATGTTGTTTCTGTTGTTCAGTAAATTGTTATCACATATTGTTATAAAATATTGGTCACATCTGAACTGATCTGTGTGATGCCAATTTATGTTTTTTAAGCAAATATCTGCCAATACTGATATGATTAATTGTGTGTCACTAGTACTTAGTTTTGTTAGCTTGGCATGTTTTACTCTCTGTATTGATTTGGTTTTCTCTGTTTCTCCCTACTTTGTTTCTGGTCTTTAATTTGTATTGTTTAGCTTCTCTTGCCTCAAGTTTTGAGAATTTGTCTTGCACTTGCATCCTTTAGCCTACTGCATAGTCCAAGTTTACTGAAGACCTGACCGCAATATACTGAATATAACTAGCCCAAAGGACTCCAGCTGACTGAGTGCCACACACCTGAGTGGTTCTGCATTCTCTATTGGAAATTGAAAGGTGAACCTTCACTCCAGTCTGAGGTCCTGAGCACTCCTTTGTATTTTGATTAATCTAACTTTACCTCAGCCCTAACAATTCTCTCAGTCCCTGCTACAGAAAAACAGCTGCTAACTTCTTGACTTCCCCAAAAGGATGGAATTTGCCAGGTTATGAGCATTGCCTCTTTTCCTTTAAATGTAAAACTTGGCATTCAAACCAAAGAGTTCAATATTGGTTTCTTCATACCATAGAATATTGTTTCTCATAGCCTGACACTCCTGTGGTTTTTGGCAAACTTTAAGCAATTGGCCATGCACCTTTTACTGCCTAAGGCCTATAAGACAATGAAGAGTGCAACAGAAGAAAACATCCAGAAAGGAGAGGAACTGAGCGAGTGGGCATACAAGAGTGAATAACTGTGTGGTTTTTCAACAACGGAGAGACGAGAAACTTGAAAACTGGTGCCAGGCTTGCTTTACTTTCGTTGACAGGTAATTATTTTGTTTGGTTATTTTCTGTTATAATTTGGTATTCTCTAAAAATTATTGACCTTCTGAATTGTTACATTATAACCACGGCAGGATGTTGTTCTCTTGATTCAGCACCTCTGCTGTTGCCGATTCCTCATTAACATAACAAAAAACATTACAATAAAGAGAAGAATAGCACCTAAGAAATCTCACTTTCTGTGATGACAGATGCAGTCACAATCATAAAGATATGTATTTGTCATACATTGTTCTGGATGTATTTGAAGGGATCTAGCTCTCCATTTTTGGTAGATAACCACCAAAAAGACTTCATGCACTATTAAGAAAATGCAAGATACCATACTACTCATCAAGTGATGGAGTGGGATGAGGATTGAGGAAGTTCAGGTGATATCATTGACACAATCACAAGATTTAAATGTCATTGAGAACTTGTGGGACTATGTTAGGAAGTGTGCGGAGAGTAATTCAACCACTATGCGAGGTCTGCAGACAGAAGTGGATAATGTGTGGGATGGAATATATTTAGATCATTTTAAGAAAACACGGAAGCACTAAGAAGCACTAAGTTCCTCTGCAATTCTCCAGAAATGAGTATTTTTTTAATACTTTTTTTTACCTTTGTACAGTGCATTCAGAAACCATTTAGAAACTATATGTGTGTGTGTGTGTGTGTGTGTGTGTGTGTGTGTGTGTGTGTGTGTGTAAACAGCTGAAAATTCATTCCCACATGTATTCAGACCCTTTATTCGGTCCTTTGCTGAAGCCTTATCCTTGGCAGCGATAACAGGTCTGAGAGTAAGGCTAAGGCTCCAGACTTAACATCCAGAGCCCTCAGGAATTCTGGGCGGATCTCATCCACCCCTGGTGCTCTGCCACCAAGGAGTTTTCCAACCACCTTGGCTACCTCGCCTGATGGATGGACCCTCGCTTGGATCTCCAAGCTCTGCCCTCTCTAGGGAAGGATCGTTGGTGGGATTGAGATGATCCTTGAAGTATTCCTTCCACCATCCAATGTCATCCCCAGTCAAAGTCAGCAGCCCCCCAGCCCCACTGTATACAGCCCCACTGTGTAGGTCAGGAACCGATTTGCTCTCCTGAGGTGCCTGACAGTTTGCCAGAACCTTCTCTGTGCCTGTCGATAGACTTTCTCCATGGTCTCACCAAACTCCTCCCACACCCGAGTTTTTGCCTCAGCAACCACTGAAGCTGCGACAAGTCCCACAAGCCAACCAGGCCCAATAGGACTCTTTCTTCAGCTTGACGGCTTCCTTCCTGTCCAGCGACGGCTTTGGGAATTGCCGCCACGAACATGGTGTTTGTTATGGACAGACTGGCGAGCACAGAACTCCAATAACAAAACACCACTCGGGTTCAGATCGGAGAGGCTGTTCCTCCCAATCGTGCCCTTCCAGGTCTCACTGTCATTGCCCATGTAAGCACTGAAGTCACCCAGCAAGACAATGGAATCCCCACAGGGGGCATTTTCCAGTATCCCCTCCAGGGTCTCCAAGAAGGCTGGGTACTCCGAACTGCTGTTCGGAGCATAAGCACAGACAACAGTCAGAACCCGTTCCCCGACCCGAAGGCACAGGGAAACAACCCCTTTGTGCACCAGAGAAAACCTCAACGTACAGGTGCTGAGCCAGGGAGCTATGAGTAAGCCCAATCTTGCCTGACGCCTCTCACCCTGGACAACTCCAGAATGGAATAAAGTCCAACCCCTCTCGAGAGAGTCTGTTCTAGAGCCCCCGCCATGTGTTGAGATGAGCCCAACTATATCTAGTTGGTATGTCTCAGCCTCATACACTAGCTTGGGCTCTTTTCCCTGCCATAGAGGTCACGTTCCATGTTCCGAGAGCCAGTTTCAGTAGCAGAGGATCGGAACGCCAAGGCCCCCGCACTGCACCGGACCCCCATAAGCGCCTCTCCCACAGGTGGTGGGTCCATGAGAGAGTGGTCCCATGTGGCTCATTCGGGCTGAGCCCGGCCCGGGACCCATGGGTGAAGGCCCAGCCACCAGGCGCTTGCTGAGGAACCCCTCCCCCAGGCCTGGCTCCAGGGTGAGGCCCCGGTAACCCTAATACAGGCGAGGGAAACTGGGTCCTGATGGTCTCCATCATATGGGGTTTTTGGAAATGCACCTAAATAAAATGTTGATGGATTTGTACTCTCCTTAGTATTTTCTAATTATAATACTTTTACTTCTACTCAAGTATAGTGATGAAAGGAAACTACTTTTGTTCAGTTACATTTTAGCCATTTATACTTAGTTATTTGCCTTCTATATCCTTTTTATACCAATTCCTTTTGATTTGATTTTATTATATTTTATGGGAGTCAGCCTTTGTTCTGCTTTTCTGGTTTGCATGTGTTCTGCTTTGAGATTGGTCCCACTTCTGATTTTGAAGCTTCAGCATTTTATTTTTGACCAAAAGAATTACAAAAATAGCAGAATGGAGTGTAACAAACTTCAGTTTATGTGCTGATAGTTGCTTGATTTTCCAAGATGTTCTGCTGCATTTCTACAAGTTATTTGATATTTGTTACTTGAAAAGGTACTTTTCATTTTACTTGAGCCCAAGTTTCAATCAATAATTCTATTTGAATATTGAGTTTAGGCTATTCAACCCACCTCTGGATGTGCACTGTCAGATATGAGGCTTTATATTAGACAAAGCTATGCTTAACTACAGGGAGTTGAATGCAAACTGGCTGAGCTGTTCTTAGATTATAGAAATGTGTAATAAAACTCTTCCCTTTAAAATGATGTAGCACAGAAACAGACATACAGGTAAGCTTTATTTAAATCATTGTTTCCTTGTGACTTACAAAACAATTTCATGTTGACTTTTTCAGCAGTTTTTTCAATCTGTTAAATCATTTTGTCACATTTGCATTACAAAAAATGTCAGAACAAAGTTCAAATTGGTAGCTGCTCTATTTAAAGGGAATAAGTAGGCGTATTTTTATCACATGCTTAATGTCATCATGACCATCATCATCATGATATATTAATAACAATCATCTTCTGTAACGTGATCACTTAATATATTTAATACCCCTCCTGTTTTATTTACCTCAGGCTGCTGTCAAGAGCTGTACTGGAGCTGAAAGTGAGTGCTGCATCATTTTACATTTTATTATTGTTCATTGTTTGATGTAAAATGTTTGATGTAATCTGTCATATTGTATTTTATGTATGTAGGCTAGGTGCAGAATAAAAAGCATGTAACGCTTTAGATCTGTCTCTGTTAGCAAAGCATCCACTGCTGAATGACGAGCTGTGTAGTGTTCATAGCTGCAAAGTGAAAACATGATCATTAGCATTGCTATATTAGAGAGTAATTCACTATATTTTAATATTATGGACAAAAATCAAATTAATTTAATTCAGGAATATTAAACCATGGCAGAACAGCCAGAACCAAATGAGAATACTTTATTTTTGTACTGTTTCACATTAATATGTAGTTTCAATAGAATGTGGTACAATTCTTTTTTTTTATGATTTATTCATTTGTATCCATTAGAAAAATAACAACAGGCAACAATAATGACCAGGTTTACTAACTGAAACTCAAAATGATCCTAGTAATCAGTTGAAAACTTTGGTAAGGCCAATAACAGTACTCAGACATTAGCAGGATAAACATTGGTGTTTTTCTCTTGGAGAACGGTTTGATGTTTTCTGGGCATGGAATACATACAGCTGCACAACTGATACTCAGCCAAGCTTGAATCTTCTCTTCTGCATAGCACGTCTCTTCTGAATTTTAAACACTTTCATGTTTTTTCTCTCTTGATTTTGGAATATTTAGTGTGTCTGTACTCTCTCACAGGCTCTTTATTAGCCAACAACATTTTTGACAGCCTAATTCAACTCAGCTCTCAGTATTTAAATATTCTAAAGCAAAATTTTCCAGAATGATGATGAGATTATGAGTCAGGTATGTTGGGTAATGGCTTTGCATTAGTAGCTTCAGATATCTCTGGTTTAAATAAGACAATACTCATGATTGATTAATAGTTCATTATATAGCTGAAATGATGTACTGTTGAACGTGATGAAGCACAATTTCCATAACAATGCAACAAATTCTATTATTCTAAAAATACAAATAATGATTGAGGTTGGATCTTAAATATTTAAAAATAATTTCATCACATGTATCGCTGTTGTAGGAAGAAAACCTTGTATCTCCAAAATGGTAACTTTACAGGAGAAGGAAAAAAACGTACTTTACTTTTAATGTAAGACAATGGAACCAGATTTTTTTCTAAATAATTTTGGGCTGTTTCTTTTGGTCCAGTCTTCATGAAATTTACACACAATGTAAAGGACAATGGGTACTTTCAAGTTATGTCAAAAACAGAAAAACGACAAAAATGGAGATACGAGGTTTTGTTCCGACAGCAGCGACCAATGTTTTACAATCAGTCACTGAGGACATCCATATTGCCAAGTACCTTCTTGTAACAGTAAACTGCAGTGATTATTGGTGTGATGTAGGTGAATCATTGGTGTGATGTTTTTATATTTTATTGAATTTTATTTTTTGATGAAGCCTTTATTTAATGCAAAACGCTGCCATTCAGGCCAGTTAGTTTTTTTTAAGTAAAAATCTAATATTTTATAATATTATATTATATACTATATATATTATATACTAATATAATACTAATATTATATATTATTTTGTGGTGTTAATGAGCTTAAGGCATATGGAATTATTTTGTTTCTGTAACTTATATAAGTTTTTACTTAATCATTTCATTTAGATGATTACAAAACTTCTGGCTTGAACCATCAAATGTTTTGTGGGTGGTTCAGATCAAGCCAGTTTTTTTATTCTGCTAATTGAATTCTAAAAGATCATTTAGAATTACACTCTTGAAAAAAGCTGAATTAAATTATTGATATAGATGTTAATCCTTTTTCCCCTCATGATGCCACTGTTCCTGAATGAATTACACAGATGGTGTGGCTGCTGTTATCTTTGGGACTGCTTGCACCAGAACTGGCCCAAGGCTGGCTATTCAGCAGAAAACGTCTGGACCCTGAAGTTAACATGAATATTGTAAGTAATATGAATGTTAAATACTTAAAATCTTAGGCTCATTACATACTAAGGCTTAATATTTAGTCATTACAGGGACTTCAGTTCAAACTGACTTTTTAGGTTACAGAAGTGTGTAATAAAACTTTAGGCCTGTTAATGGGCCATTTTCATATAATGATACACAACTAGTTGTATTTAGCCAGAGTGTAGATCATCTCTTAAACAGCTGAATGTTCTGAGTAAGTAGGGCTTCAAAAATCATCAGCTTTTGATTAGCCAAGTGAGAGTACACGGTCAGATGCTCTTACCCAGAGTGATGTTACAAATATTGGTAAATGTAGCATGCCCAAGGACTGGTGTCATGCGCTTTGACCAGTCAGGAAATCCAACACTAGTTCACTGTGTGGAGGGCAGCTGTATTACACAATACCAACCAGCTGATTAATCATCAGTAGTGAATATTCAGCCATTATTCACAAACAGAACAGATAAGTATTGACATTGCACAGGTTAGCTTACTGGTAGCTTTAGCGTTAGCACAGGAGCTAGCTTTAGCATTAGCTCATCTGAAGGAGCAGCACTTACAGAGACTAAAAGAATCCCCTAGTCTCATTACCATTACCAAAAACATTTCCAGAATTCTTTTTTGTGTTTGGTTTGTTTAATGTTTTCCTCATTTCTAAATGAATCATTAACTATCTTCATCCTCAAAGTTTGCAGCTGCTGTGCTGTTTACATTCTAAAAACCTGTGTTGTTGCTAGTAGATGTAACATCACAGGAGATTTGCAGTTGCAATTGATATTTTTTATATATAGTAATATTAGTACTCAAGAAAGCAGAGTTGACCATGAATATGTAAAACATTCTATTTACAATGTTTTATGCCTTGACAAAGTGCTTTTTCACAGCTTGTTTTCTCTGACGGCAGTTTTCAGCTGTGATCAATATTAGGGCTGCAATTAACATCCAGTTAAATCTGATAATAAAAATATTTTTTTAAAGTATTTTTATAACTGATACATTTAAAGACACTACATATTTAGAACAAATGAATAAATTAAACAACATTTCAATCCAATGGGAAACAAGCTTTTGTTAGTGTAACGTGGAGCAATGTGGAGGCGGACGCATACGTGGAGAAAAGTAAGATTTATTACAGGCAAATCCAAAATCCAGGTCGAGACAGTCTGTAGTCAAAGAGCCAACAAGAACAGATCAGGGAACAGACATAATAAACAGCGAAACAGACTAGAACACAGAAAACAATACATCCAACATGTCAAACATACAAACACTTCAAACAATAAATACAGAACAAAGACCAATAATCACAAGGGGCAAACACAGGGCTTAAATACAATACAAGGGACAACAAGGGATAACAGGACACAGGTTGAAACACAGGTGGGAACAATCAGGGGTGGGGTCTGAAAAGTAGGAGGCGAACTGGGAGGAAAAGCACAACAAATGCATGTGGAAGATCAAAACACAACACGAACACATGGACAGGACTGGGAGGGGCCAGTCGTGACAGTTAGCAATGTCAGTGCTAGCTAGTGACTAGCAACAAGCAGTTGCCTGCTCTGAACACTGTGGTAAAAATGGGCCTTTCAGAGCAAGATACATTTACTCATTTAGACATAAGATATTGTCACTTTTTTGGTGTCATCAGCACATATTTTCTTAAGAGATAGCATTTGATTGGGTGAGTTAATATTTCAAAATGAAGTTGCAGCCCTAATCTACAGATCTATAGACTGTCTTTGTCTTTTCTCCTTTTTGAATAGCTGTGTTTGTGTGTAACAGAGTGAGATCATCGGGCACTGGGGTTATCCAGCTGAAGAGTTTGAGGTGGTCACTGATGATGGCTACATCCTCAGCATCAACAGAATCCCACATGGAGTCAATAACACAGCTTTGCAAGGTGAGATTGGAGAACACCTATACTGATAAGCCTGGAGTATATGGTTCCAACATTCTCAATCAAAATCCAATGTTCTAATGTCAGCAGGTTTATATGGTTCCAAAATAATGACTGAAAATCCCAAACAACTAGTAGTCCACACATGAAACAATGTGAATGAGTATGAACAGTCTGTAACTGTTGTGGGGATGAGAACCTTTTGTAGCAGTGTGATTGTGGGAGAACATTCTAGAACTTTGTGAATGGGGATGAACATTCTATATTCTTAAAAAAAGAGGATGCTTCAAAGGTTCTTTATTAAAGAAAACGGTTCTATATAGGATCATGCATACTCAAGAAATCTGTTGGATGATCAAAGGGCTTTTTTGCATAATGACAGCGTTTCTCAGACTGATGGAATATGTGCTGAAGATGGTTCTATATAAAGCCTTTTTGAAAATGATTCCATATAGCATCTAAAAAGGTTCTTCTATTGTTACAATGTCAAGCTTGTAACAATAGAAGAACTCTTCTGGGTGCTATATAGAACGTTTTCAAAAAGGGTCTATATGGAACCATCTATAGCACATTCATGCAAATTCTCCATCAATCTGAAGAACCCTTTCATAATGCTAAAAACCCTTTAATCATGCAAAGGGTTCTTTGAATATTCATGGTCCTATATAGAACCATTTTCTTTATGAAAGAACTGTTAAAGTTCCATCTTTTTTAAGAGCGTAGATCAAAATTGCAGAGGAGAGTATTCTTAAACAGTGTGAATGGGGTAAAACATTCTACAACAGTGTGAATGATGACAAACATGCTAGGACACTGTGAATGGAGGAGATCATAAACCGTGTAAATGAGGAGAACGTTCGAGGACAGTGTGAATGGGGATGAACATTCTAGAACTGTGTAAATGGGGATATGCTAGGATGGTGTGAATAGTGGATAACATTCTAGGACAGTGTGGATGTGGAGAATGTTCTAGAATGGAAGAAGAAAGTGTGAATGGGAGACCATTCTAGAACAGCATGAAAGTAGAGAATGTTTTAGAACAGTGTGAATGGGGATGAACATTTTATGAATTCATGCGAAGCAATGCGGTCAATGAAAAGCAGAAATCTTGTTCTCATACTCATACATTCTGTTGCACTTGCACTTGTCTGTTTTAAGACAAGTAGGCATAATAGTTTCCTTCATTTGTCACTTCTATGCTAAAACAGTAGCAAAAATGAGAAGTGTGTTGCATTAGTCACCCTCCCAAGTGCAGGGAAGATTCTCTTTCAAGCCTTTATTTCGCTGTCTCTTTATGGATACGCCCTTTTGCATAACCTCAGAAGCCCGTATTTCAAAATAATCAGCTGTCCCTCAATATGACTACACTGGGTGCTTAGCTTGACTGTCCACAGCTGAGCTAACAACCCTTTTACAACCAAGTGCGCACAAACTTGGTTTGAGTGTTGGTGTTGGTGCATACCCTCCGGATTTTTTGCAAACCTCTCTCTCAGATTCCGCCAAGCTAATCTCCTTTAGTCGGGGAGCAGATGATATCCAGGCCAGATTCTAGCATTTGGAATAAGATGTGCGTAATCTCTGCCTTTTGTGAATCCGTAGATGTACTGTTAAAGTGACTGGCAGGACAGTGGGCATCAAGGTGGTGCAGGAGAGAGCACACTAGCTCAACCATTCCAGTCTCTCTCACAAGGAGAAAACTAGTTCTTGGTTATTTCTGTAGGTCCCAAGGGCCAACTCAGTTTCACTGTCATTGCTATGCCAATGTTGTCATCTTGGGTGACCAGACACCCTCGTTTACTGGGGATAGGCCACCAAAAACAAGCTGGAGCTGTCACTGAAAATATCCCTGTGTTTTTACTGTGAACTAAATACATACCAGAAAGTCCAAAAAAAGACCTGGCACTAAGAAAACTGCCTCCTGTGCAAAGCCTGTGTGTTTCTATTGAAGATGTTTTCTGGTATCAAAAAGAGAGGGGGGTTTAAGGCCAATTTAGATTCTGCATGCTGTCAATATGCACCACAGAAGTTAAGAATGCTAATACATGCAGCTCTCTTGTGTTGGTGATTGGTTCATCTCTGTCTACATTTAAGACACATACTTAAACATCTACATGACAATTTAGTTCTGAGATTTACCTTTTAAGCCGTGATCTACATATATTTTTATATTTCCATTTGGACTTTTGCTTGGTCTTCAGGTTTTATGAAAGGTATTAGACCTTTATTAGTCCCACAACAGGGAAATTTCACTTCCACATTTAACCCATCCGTGAAGTGAAACACCACATACACTCTAATGAGTGCACACACACACTAGGGGGCAATGAGCACACTTGCCTGGAGCGGTGGGCAGCCCAACAGTGCCGCAGTGCCCAGGGAGCAGTTGGAGGTTAGGTGTCTTGCTCAAGGACACCTCAGTCACATGCTGTCGGCACTGGGGATCGAACCGGTGACCTTCCGAGGAAAACGAGGCTGGTTCCCTAACCTCCAGCCCATGACTACCCCAACTACCCCAACTACACTACTATTGGAGGAGCTATTGCAATGCTTAGGAGGAAAGGCATTATTCTGCCCACATATTCATCTGGTCATAACTGGCTATTAGCTGCCCAGTTGGACAAGGAAGTGATAGAGCACACCAGACTGCTAACAAAACATCTGAGTACCCTGGGATTCTGTATGAAAAATTGCCAAGAGTGTTTTGACTTCCTCTCAGACCACCTCATTCATAAGGCTGACTTTGGAGTCAATCTCATTCAGGGCATGGCTGTCTGCGGAGAGGACGTGTTTTTGGATGTGTCCAACCCACAGCTGTGGCATCAGCCTTGGTCACTATCCAGTTGGGCCACCTGTACATGGGTGAGTTCCAGCGATGTGTGGCCTCTTTCAGACTGAATCATTGACTTTCACCACTCAGTGCCCCTATTCTTTTCTCTGAATTTCCAGTACGCACAGATGTGTGTGGACATCCATGTCTACGTGCCCTGCTAATGCATTTCTATCACTAGTGTTGATCGTGCCAACTCTAGCCAGGGTGAGACAAGAAGGGTTTTAACTTGTTCTGATCAATTATTCGGATAGCAAGGGCGTGCAGCCTCCTGCTGGCTAGCATGCACATTACAATACAGCAATGGTGACATCATGGGCCCGGATTCAGGGCTTCTCTTTTCAGGAGATTTTTATAGCAGCTAGCTGAACCTCATCTCGTAGCGAAGGAGTTAATAGGCTGGATGTCACTGCAGCAGTCATTAATGAATCAGTTCTGAGAGAATGCAGGAGTCGGAGATAGGACTAAAAAGTACAAGGGGCAGCCTTAAGTACAGAAGTTTAAGTGTTTTGTGTTATTTCTAGTTATATAGGCAATATACAGTGAGTGCTCTCTGATGACTGCGCATCAGAGAGGCCTGTGGGTCTGCCTGGCTGGTAACCGCTAATAATGAATTCCGATTTTGATTAATATGTAAAGAGTTTATCAAGCTGTTCGTGTCAGTTGAGGAATTTTGCTGGGTGTCATGCCATCAAGTGTATTCAACATGATAAGTGCTGGAGCTCAGCAGTGCCTCTGAAGATATTTAAGATATAAGATATTTCCTGCTGTCCTTTCTTCAAGTCAATTGGGAAACTTTTTCTTGAAACTGTATATTTTAGAGATAGGGTACATTTAAATTGTCATCATGCTTCCTTCATGGCAAGTCATAGGGAGTGAAACAGTTCAGTTTGAAGAAAATGGTTTGTCACCACTCAGTTTGTCCGTCAGTCGCTACATGTCTGTTTGATGGTGACATTGCAGGGCATTTCAAATGAAGAGATTTATGTAATTGCTATTCCCTTAACTAACGTCCCATAATCAAGAGTGCAGGTATAATTCTCATTCTTATGCATGGTAATTCACTTCATAAAGTAGACATAACAAATAAGATAAACTATCAGGCAGATGTACATTTTAAATTTATTAATGATTATTTATCTTTCATTACATTATTACATACATTACATTATATACCTTTCTAGCTATTCTGCATAACTCCAACCTGAAGTTCCTTCCAATTACTTCTTTTTCTAAGAATGAATGAATGAATGTATTGATCCAGACGACCTCACTGCAAGATTAGTTTTTGCTTCACAAAGAATTTGCATGTTGATGGAATGCTTTCCATTCACATAAGCAAATTCATTCTCTGATGACCTCTTTATTGCAGTGTCAGTGCAGTCCATTGCTGTTGGAAAACAAGTCATCACTACAAATTGTGTCTTAATGTCTCTTCACTGAAACAAATTCCCACAGACAAACTCCAAAATGTTGCACTAAGCTTTAATAGAGGATTGGAGGTTGTTGTATTCACAAAGAGGGTGGGAACTCTAAATGAATCCACATGGTTTTGGAAATGGATGTCCAAGAAGCTCATATGGTCCACCTCTGCATCTCTTTTGGTCAGCTGCATCAAGTCAAGAATTCTGCCATTCAACACTTGCTACTGAGAATGTGAATGGCAGTAATATTTACTCCACCAGTGTCTATATGTAAATGCAAGTATATGGGACTCATGTATGAGACAGATATCTTGAAATATTTGGAAGTGAAACATTTAGGATTGTTTTTGCCAAGCCAGTGACAGAGAGAGGCACTTATGTATACATACCTTAAGTTTATCTAGATATTACTGAGCTATATTTTGGACTAGTTTACAGAGTAAAAATATCTTACATTTACTTAAGTTGTTAAATATAGTTTTAGGAGTAAATATGACTCTTATTACTCATTTTCCATTACCAAATGACAATTATATGCAGAGAATAAACAAATTTTTTTTTTTATTTGAATATCTAAAATGGCCTCAGCTTTATACAAATTCAGTAAGCCTTTTTAAGGCTCTTTTGGTGCTCACAAAAGATGAGCTCACATAGTCAAATCAGTGTTAAAGCTCCCAAAAAAGAAAACTAAGCTGGTACACACACATATGCTGGCTACAAATAAAATTTCATCCTTGAACAACATCCTGGAAGTGAGATCATGATTGACATTGGGGTCATTATTTCATGCCTATTAAGACGATAAGGTAATGGATTAGCATTGACATTGTGGTTCAGCTTGATAATCTTTTTTGTAACTTGTGTTTGTGGCAGATCCTAAGCCTGTGGTGTTCCTCCAGCATGGTCTTCTGGCTGCAGGGAGTAACTGGGTTTCCAATCTCCCCAGCAACAGCCTTGGCTTCCTCCTGGCTGACACAGGGTTTGACGTGTGGCTGGGTAACAGCCGAGGAAACACTTGGTCAAGAAAACATGTCAGCCTCAGCCCTAAACAAAATCAATACTGGAAGTTTAGGTGAGAATCACTTTTACTGTCTATTGGAGTTCATTTTTAATATGATTTGATTACTAAAGCACTATGGGTAATGTAAATATTACCTGTGTTTTTCAGTGATGTTAGTCCGGTCCAAATACCTCATGTCAGTCATTTTCATGGACTGCTCCCATGTCAGTAAAGATTAGATTGGATTTTATTGTTTATAAAATGAACTGTAGAAACAACAGTATGTTATATTATTCCTGCGTCAATTGTCATGTCAGTATATATTCAATTCTATCCTGTGTAAAATATGTTTTCTTAAATATGGAGACAATTCAAGAAGCTTTTACTTGTATTCTGTTATTGACCATAATCAAATCGTTGATTGTTAGCTGTAATTCCTAAGTTAATTACAAAGCTAAAGACACATTGCACTCACTTAAGACAGCTATGCGTGTGTTTGTGTTAAAAAATTACAGTGAAATTCAAAGTTTGTACAAACTCAAGTGTATAAATGCCCATAAAAATAGAAAGCAGTGAATCTGTTTGACATTTATTACATTAAAAACAGTACAAAAGCTCTTCATAATAAGTTTTTTTGTAAATATCTGCCCATACCAAATTTGATGCCTGCATCATATTCTAAAAATTGGGCCAGGAGTGTATTTACCACTGTGCTGCATCACCTTTTATGATTCTTTGGTTATACAGCTCTTCAGCTGCACAACCATGTGGGGCCGCAGTTGTTGTGTTTTGCACATCATAACATGCCACATTTTCAATAGCAGCCAGAAGGGTGAAATATCTAAAATCCTTGCTATTGGACATATCCATCTAGGTATTTCCTGGATATTTCCATTTCTACCCAAGCATGACTGTATCACCTTTTTAAGATGTTTTTGAACATTTCACAACCTTCTGAATATTAAACTGCTCCTCTTTCAACTTTTTGGAAAGTGTCGCAGACACTCCATGTATGCATATTTACAAAAAAAAAACATGAAGCATGAAGTAGATTGAACATTTTATGTGTTGTTTTGTACTGCTTTCATTTAAATGCAGATGAAAGTGCATTTACATATAACTGCTTTCTGTTTTTATTTGTATTGTACCTACTGTCACCACTTTTTTGGACTTGGGGTTGCACATACTGTCAATTTGTGCTGCTAAACACGTTGTGTATTGTGGTACAGATCATTTCCCCACTTCCCCATGTAAAGATAATGCCTCCCAAATTGTACTACAGTAATACAAACTCTTTGAGAACTTCATAATAGCTCATGCAGCATTATGAATTTGTTTCAGTTCTGTTTAATGCTATATATATATATATATATATATATATATATATATGTATGTATTGTGTCTTTTTGGCAGCCGTGATGAAATGGCTAAGAAGGACCTTCCAGCAGTGATAAACTTCATCACAAAAACCACAAAGCAGGATAAGATCTTCTATGTTGGCCATTCTCAGGGTACCACTATAGGTAAAGTACTGAGATCTCACCTATGACACTTTTAATTCATAATAAGTTTAGTTCACTGTTATGTAACAGCTATGGGATGTCGTTTAGCATTGGTCGTATTTAAATGGTTGATGGGTTAATGTCTGTCTACAATCACTGAGAATATACTGTACAACTAATGCATGACTTCATTTTTTTCAGCTTTCATGGCATTTTCCACAATGCCAGAGCTGGCTAGCAAAATCAAGATGTTTTTCGCTCTGGCCCCTGTAGCCACTGTAGCCTTCACAAGCAGTCCAATTACCAAACTAAGCATCCTTCCAGAACCATTGATTTGGGTGAGAAAGAGCAGTTTGATAAACACATGACATCACATACACATTCAGCACCAATGCACTTGCATTCATCTGTTTCTCAAGTCGCTCAAATTGTAAGCACTTTTTTTTCTTCAATTCTCTCTTCAGAATCTCTTTGGACAGAAAAGCTTTTTTCCTCAAAATAAACTCCTCAAATTTTTTGCAACAAAATTCTGCAGCAAGAAACTGGTTAATGTGTTGTGTCGAAACATAATGTTCCGCCTGTTTAACTTTGACAAGAAGAACCTAAACATGGTAAGTTGTTGAATTATTGTCTTCCTCTAGTCCAGGAATAATTTTGAATTCTATATTAGCATTTTGTTACATTCTAACATTTTTAATCAGCATTTTCCACCTTTCCAAATATCTCATATCTGGTTCTTTCTCATATCAGACGAGAATACCTATGTACATCACACACACTCCAGCTGGAACATCTGTGCAGAACATGGTGCACTGGACTCAGGTACGCAGCTTACAAAACGTTTGGACAGTATGTGAAATGCAAATAAAAACAGAAAGCAGTGACCTGTAAATCCACATTCAATTTTATTTAAATAAAAACAGGACAAAGACAAGATGTGTAATAAAATGCAGGGATGAACTGAGGTTTAGCACTTAACACCAAAAATGCATCAGCAAAATATACAGCAGTTAAAAAAAACATTAATCAACCAGAGATTGCAGGGATTTTAGGTATTTCACCCAATACAGTGCATAATATCATCAAACGATTCAGGGAATCTGGAGAAATCTCGGAAATTTGCCAGGATGAAAACCACAATAAAAGAGTAAGAATGAAAATTGCAATATCTGACCTTCAATCCATCAGATGACACTGCATTAAAAATCAGCGCCCTTCTGTGATAGGTATTACTGCATGGGCTCAGGAGCATTTTGTCAAATTACTATTATAATTACTATTACAAATTACTATTATAAAAACTGTTTGTCACTGTGTTCACAAATGCAAGTTAAGATTGTACTATGCACAGTGCACAGTGTGTAAATATGTCAACCTTTCAGACTGTTTATAGAAATGAACGTTGTGTTCTCTTGGCCAAAGAAGAAAAGGACCACACAGATTGTTAGCGATGTAAAGTTCAAAAGTCAGGCTCTGTCATGGCACAGGGGTGAATTTGTAGGTAACTTGCATATCTGTGAATGCATCTTAAACATTGAGCACATTTTTGAGCCACATATGCTGCCTTCTCGACAACGTATTTTTCAGGGATGACCATGTTTATTTCAACATAACAGTACCAAACCACTTTCTGCACATGTTACAACAGCATGACTGCATAATCAGAGAGTGCTGGTGCCAAACTGGCCTGTCTGCAGTCCAGAACTGACTCCTACTGAACAGTTTTGCACATTATTAAGCTCAAAATACAACAAGGATGGCCCATATGGCTGCTCAGTTTGTACTCTAAGCAGATATTGACATGGAGTACTCATGGAGAGTTCTGTTAACAGGCTTTGAAAAGTGGGAAACTACTGGCATACAACTACGGAGCACTTGGAAATTTGGTTCATTACAAGCAGGTAAGATTACTTTATAGAATTTTTTAAATATTCATTATGTTTTAGACATCTTCCATCATTTCTCTTTTCTCCTGCTAGTTTACCCCTCCTCAGTACAATGTGAAGGACATGAAGGTGCCCACAGTGCTGTGGTCAGGAGGGCAAGACGTCCTGGCAAATCCAAGAGATATTGCAATGCTGCTCACACAGATTCCTAACCTGGTGCACCATCACCGCATCGAGCACTGGGGACACCTGGACTTCATCTGGGGTCTGGATGCTCCACACATGATGTATAATGAACTGATCAAGCTGATGAGGAAGGATGTGTGATCATTTCCTTTTCACTCTCTGTAATTGTGCTAAAAACTTGCTGCTTTTAAACTATAAAACAACCACCAGCATATAAGTTTGCATTCCATTATGCGGGCACCAGAAAATAAAATCAAAGGGCCATGTAGCAATTTTGCTGTACTTGAATACAACATGACTACACGGCCCATCAGTGAGCTCATCAAAGTTGCCTTTTTTGAAAGGATCGGTTAAATTACTTTGTAATCAGTGGACCTACAAAGCAAAAATTGATGCAACATTTTTTTTACAATCCTGTTGTTTCCAAAAAAGTTGTGCAAAATGAAAATAGAATCAGAAAGCAATAACGTGCATTTAAACACTATGTTTATTTGAAAATAGTGCAAGGATACCAAATGTTGAAAATGAGAAAATGTAATTGTGTTTTGAAAAATTATGACTTGAATTGAAAAATGAATTGAATATTATGGCAACAACTTTTTTAAAAAGTTGGGACAGGGGCAACAAAAGACTGGAAAAGATGTGTAATGCTAAAAAACACAAAAGGTGGAACATTTCCCATAATTAATTATGTTAATTGGCAACTGGTCAGTAACATGATTGGGTACTAAAGAGCATCTCAGAGAGGCTGAGTCCTTCAGAAGTAAAGATGGGGAGGAGTTCACCGCTCTATGAGAGACTGTACAGGCAACAATTCAAAAATAAAGTTTCTCAACATAAAAAAGCGAAGAACTTGGTGATTTCAGTAGAAGTAGAAAAGTGTCCACAGTTTAAAAGTCAGCATCTGTGATGGTATAGGAGCACATTAGCGCACATGGCATGGGTGACTTGCACATCTGTAAAGACACCATTAATGCGGAACGATTTTTGGAGCAACATATGCTGCCATCCAGATGGCTTTTTCAGGGAAGGCCTTACTTATTTCAGCAAGACAATGCTGAACCACATTCAGCATGTATTACAACAGCATGGCTCCACAGTAAAGCCATCCAGCCTGCCTGCAGTCCAGATCTGCCACCCATTGAAAAGAATTAGGTGCCTTATAAAAACAAAATTATGACAAAGATGATCCCGAACTATTGAGCAGCTAAAAGCCTATGGCAAACAAGAATAAGAAAACATTTATACCTTTAAAAACTATAGCAACTGGTCTCATTTACAGAGTGCTGTTTAAAAAACAGAGTGGAAAACATGCACCTGTCCCAACGTGTTGCTGGCATCCATTTTCAAAATGAACACATTTTTCAAAAAACAATAAAGTTTAAACATCTGATATGTTCTATTTGCACTATTGTCAATTAAATATAAGGCTTAAATTTTTCGCACATCATTGCATTCTGATTTTATTTACATTTTGCACAGAGGCCCAACTTTTTTTGGAAATCACACAAAAGTGACTTAAGTAAATTAAAATAAACTAAACGGATCATTTTGGTGTATTAACCAAAAATGAAATGTTGAATATTATGCCAAGTGGTTCCATGCAACTGTTTTAAGTAGCCTTTAACATGCTCAACTGATTCTAATTAACTGGGTTGATTATTTATTTTTATTACTCCAACATTTAACTTAGTATGGCTATGTTCTACTAATTAATACAGAAAAATAACAACAAGTTAATAGGTTAAAGTTACATGTGCATAATTTTCTTAAGTACTCAATTTTTCATCAAGGTACAAACAGGTACCCTTAAAGGTACAACAGTGGTTTTAAGGTCCAATGGTATGTCTTAAATATGTTTTTCCCAGTGAAAAATGACTTATTTGTAACTTTTACAGACCTAATGTTTTAAAACAGAACAATAAAATAAAAAGCCTGGAGACGAGACGGGGTGTATGAAGTCAATACGACTTAAATAATTTGATTTCAAAGTAATATAGTACAATTATGTTCCCTGAGTAAAGGTGAGATGTACCCTTGAGGGTACCACCCCAGTGGCAAGAGGGGTACTGCTCCAGTGACCGTTTACTACTTAACTTCTCTACCCCAACTACAAAAACTACTTTCAATGAATAAAAATGATGTAATCTACTGATTTATTCACTTTTTCTCTCTCAAATAAGTTCATGATCTCAAGATATACCACTCCACCCACAAGCATCTAATGGTAGCCTAAATATAGACATTAGACTACCTCTTTGAGATTTTAAAATGGTAAATTATGAATAAAGTTCAGGTGCGGGTTATAAAGGATTTAGTGTAAAGCAGTGACCATAGATGAGAGTCATTACGAATAAGAAGGAGATAAACACACATCACTGCTTCCTGTGTAGTGCTGATGGAATCTAACTAATGAAATTCATTCTCAATAAAATGCTTCTGTGAGTGAGTATCATTAAAAGGGGTAGAATAAAGCCCCTCCTGCCCCTTGAGTACTTATGCCACTCGTTATATCTGTGTTGATTCGTTATCATGAGAAAAATAAAAACCAAAAGGTACACACTCAAATACTATTTCTGATTTAAACTTTCAGCTCATGCCTGTTGCTGGTCTTCTGTTGCACTTTCTCTATTGCCTTCACGAGTTGAGGAAAAAGTTATTACTAGGAAATTTCTCATAGCCAGCTTACGATTCAGACTTCTCAAAACAATGTTCTACATTACAAAGTTCACATGGCTAGCTAGTTAGCTCACAATGGTTAACCTAGCCAAGGGCGAGTGCATTCTGATTGAATAATCCGCTCTTCAAGGTGCAAGACACCACCAAAACTGTCATCCTCAGATAAACAGTACCTAAAGCTTTCATCTTTGAGAGAGAGGAGAAAGTCAAGCTCCACTCTTATTTCAGATCTGAAACAATCCACGGGTGTTTCTGCCCATCCTTCCACTATGAGAAGACACTATGGGTCTGAAAAGATGTCAAGAAGCTGTTACTAATGAAAAGGAAATAGTTAAAAAGGAAGGAAATTCACACCAGGACACCAGAACTGTGATCTGAGATGTAGAACTAGGATATTATGGACTGATGTATCTAAATTTGAGATCTGTGATGGTAACAGATGGCAGTATGTGCACTACCAAAGCGCTGAAAAATTCTTCCAACCATCTGTACAGCCATCAATCAGGCACGGTGAAGAATCAGTCAAAGTTTGGAAATGTACACTATATGGCCCAAAGGTTGTAGACACCTGATCATCACTCCTAAATAAGTGTAATAATAATAATAATAATAATAATGAATAATAATAAAGCCTGCTGGACATCCCATCCCAAATCCATGGCATTAATATAGACTTGACCCACCATCTGCAAATATATATTCCACCAAAAATCGTCGCTGCGTTACATCTTAACTGACCAAATCGGTACTTAGTTGATGTATGGCAGTAGAAGGACTTTGGCGACATCTAGCGAATGTGTCATGTCTGATTTGTAGGCCTTATTTAACATGATAATAATAATAGTACGCCGACATTGCAGTTATTTGTGGAATATGAAACATCGGAAAACGGAATAATACACAACTTTCGAGAAGAGCTAGAAAAGCTAGCTTTGAATAACAGTCTTAACAACGGCCAGCCTGTCCCTGCAGTAATGATAATCATGTCATTTGTATGTAGGCTAAACAGCACATCAGTAATAACATTTCAAACGGGTTTAAAAAGACGAAGAGATTTTTAAAGAGCTGTGAACTGTCGTTCTGGCAGACGGCTGTCTCAGCAGCTGCAATGTCTTCTTTGAATCCGCTGGTGTTTTCTCTCCGCCCCTTCACTCATCTGTCACTGTCAAATCTGCGAAACTGTTTTTATCACACCCGTATTCAGACTAAACCCGTCAGCTGCGATATGATTGGCTGGTGGGATCTCGCCTCCAGCGCTACGATTGGCTAGAACGATCTCGTCTCTGTTAGATTTACCTGCTAGTGGGGTTTTGCCTCCTGCGCTAGTCCTTTTAATACTTTTATCAGTGTCCTAATAGTTTAAGCTTTTTAATGCCACTATTAAGGTTTGCACTCCATTCTCTTCACATTCCAGCTTGTGGATGTCAGAGAGTGACAGCAATAACCAAACGCACCGCATTTTAAATAGGTTTATAGCTTCCTGTCCAGACACTGTTAACTGGTTTAATCACGGCTCTGTATTTTACTCCTTGGACAGCCACCTGACACAACTGATGAACAGTGAATCATGAAGAAACCGAGGCGGAATGCTGATATAAAGCGACCCCACGTGTATGTAGGATGACAGTTACACTGTTATTCTAATATATTTTTACCAAAGTCTTTATGGGAAACCCTGTTTATTCGGCGGCCGCCTTTGTGTCGCTGCCCTGCTGTTATTTCCAGCTATTCAAGACCAGAGTCCTGTCTCTTTGACAGGAAAGAGACCAAAACAAACTGAAAGTCAAATTACTGTTCAAAAACATTTGAAATCACTGACAAAACTGACCAAAAAAATCTCATAAACACTTCAGTAACACAAAAAGAGCACAATTTTCCAGGTTGTTCTGGCTTCCGCACTTGCGCAGGTCTCCACCAGGAGCACGTGGAGGGCTAGACTTTCCCCGCAAACAGACGCCATGTTGAGCTTTATGAGCTTTCCTGTTCATATTTCTGACTTCTTCTGCCAGATCTTCCTCTTCTTCTTCTTCTTCTTCTTTCGGCTGCTCCTTTTAGGGGTCGCCACAGCGGATCATCTGCCTCCATCTTGCCCTATCCACTGCCTCCTCTACTTTCACACCAACCATCTCCATGTCCATTACAGCAACATATACAACTTTTTATAAGAAACCAAGGCAACTTAATTTAATTCATAGATTATCATCCAATAGGAAACACATTTATTATATACTATTTTAAATGACTCACTTGTTCACTATTTTTTCGGAGAATTGATGCGTAATATAAATTACTTTATAATCAGTGGAATAACGATAAAAAATCACATTTATCACAGACAAAATGTATGCACTGCCAAAGTAGCTATAACTACTTAAGGTTATTGAGCAGACACAATAAAATAAAATTACAAAGCGTAATATTGACAGAATCTGCAGTACCTGGCGGTCTGCTCAGAGCACAGCAGTGAGTCTGAGTTGTTGGCCAATGGTAGCGCAGGGGGGCGGGGCTTGTCGGAATACGGGTGGGAAATAAGAGAACCCCGCGCCGCTGCCACAGCGCTCACTCGAGCCGAGGTTTGGATAAACCGTCTCTACATTGTAGGTTATGGTGTCAGAGAGAGAGCAGCTTTCAGCCATTTTAGCCGCTGTGAACTGCGCGCATCCCTTTGGCGGACAGAAGAGGGCTGTTTAAGAAGTGCAAAGGTAAAGCAAAACGCGAATTTTGGATTCATATTCATACACGACAAAAGAGACACCCCGGGCGTTTGTACTGACAGTTTCCTGTTTTCTCTGAGGGTTCTAGCATGTGCTAGCCTACATGTGACGACGGCAGCAGAATGAGAGAGGTGCGGAGAATGGGACACACGGATTACCGGTGAGTGTTTGGACATCATTTTCATTCCCCGCGTTTTCTTGTGTCGTTTTACTTTGGACGTAATTTCGCGGTCTGGATGTTCCACAGTTAACCTGCGGAATCCTCCTCATTCTTTTGCATAATTGATGCGAAATTTCCAGCGCTGCTTTCTGGCGCCGGTCTTTCTACCCATTAGAGTTTGGGCTGTCATTGTGGGTTTTAAGGCAGAGGCGTAAACGTGTGGACAGTCATTTGTCTGGAGTAGCACTATTGATTTTCCAAGCTTTTTAGGAAATGTTATCGGTATCGACCTCTGGATACAGTCCGCCGGTTTCTCAGTTTTTTGTGGGAGTTGAGAGAAGTGCATCTGTAGTACATGTTAAGGCAAACTAGTCTGAAATCACTGAAGTCAGCTCAGTGGGCAAGAATGAGGTTTCTGTCAGGCTTAGTGTATATTCGGGTCATCAGTGAAAAAGTCTATCAAATGTGAAAGTATGATTGAGGACACAGTGATGTGGTGAAAGTTTCCTGTCATCCTAATGTAGCTCATTTGCACAGAGTAATGTTCTTGTATTTACAGGTCCCGTTTTCCTGTGTTAAATCTGAATACCTTTAAGAGTGCTGTACAGAGCTTCATATCATATCAAAGTTCATATCAGTTTTAAATGCTTGCCTAGGCTGTGGTTCTGTTTACCTACCTCTTAAAGTATGCTGCACAACCACTTATTGCTCCACTCCTGTGTTTGACAATGCCTTTACTCTCCCTGCTTCTTTCCCCAACCTCAGCAGAGTGAACTCTGTGCACCCTGAAGCAATTTCAATGCCATTTTATATTTGGCAGTCATTATATATTGATGCAAATGAATTGGAAGTTTAAAAAGCAGCTGACAAAAGCCATTTCAATGTACAAAAGCTTCTCACTTATGCTGCCATATGTTTTATCATTTCTCTAATATGCAGTATGTTGTGTTTTGAATTGAGTTATTCAGTGGCTACTTGATAAAATAGTGATCTGTGGACATACAGTACTGGGCACAAGGCAGATATTACCCAACATTTATTTCCTTTCCTGGCTAAACTTTACACATTTTTCAGAATATATTTCTGGGGGTATTAGATTTAAGATAAGTGTGGGGAAATTCAAAAGAAAATAAGTGAAAAAATAACAGTTTCCAAAACAAGTTCTAAAATGCTATAGCAATACAGAGAAAATGTGACTCCTAAATCCTTTCAAGACATACTAGACCTCCAAACCTGCCACCCTGAAAGTTTTCGTCTTTGAGAGAGGAGAAAATTAAGCTCCACTCTTGCTTAAGATTTGAAATCAGGTGTTTCTTCCACTGTGAGAAGACAACTGAGTGCTTTGGGTCTGAAGGATGTGTAGCTGTCAAGAAGCCATTGCTGGACAAAAGAAAATAAACAAAAAAGAACTGACCACCCTAGAGTCCAAATATCAACATCACTTACTTGGGGCATTACTTGAAATATGAAAGAAAATGCAACCCACTTCTAAGACTGAGCTTTGTAAGTGTGTGAAGTGTTCATGCAGATTTCTTTGAAAAACAGAGAGCGAGTCGCCTGAAAAGGAATGGAAAAGGGTGACCACACTAAATACTGAAAAACTAGATATTATATGTAGCTGTTGAGGCTTCTATGTAATGTTCTGCTAAACATGCCTTTTCTACTTTTTAATGCTTAAAAATGAAAAACTTGTACTTGCTGTTTCGACTGGAAGTTGAGCGGAGTGTAGTCTCTGATTTTGCACAGTACTGCATGGACATGTTTTATGTACATATAGTAGAACAAACAAAACAGCAAGCCTCATTCACCAACTGTTCTTAAGAAGAAAGTTTCTCTTAAAAACGACTCACGCAGGTTTCACAAAGATTCTGATATTCACCAGTGTTTTCTCATTTAGCATTTATTCTTAGGTAAGAGCAGAATCTACACATGCTCCAGAGCATCAGTGTGTGGTTTAAGAACAGATCAGAAATCTGACATTGACTTTTTCTTAGGACTTTTTTCAAGAACAGATTTCAGATTTAACTTAGGAGGATATTGTTGAATTAGGTCCATTGTTTGCTGACGTTCAAAACACTGTAGGTCTCTTTAAAGATTTTGTAGGTGATGGTCTGTCAGAACCTTTACTGCATATTAGTGATGTTATATGACTGTGTGTAATTTGCAGCTTGCAAATAGAACGGCAGATTTACGTTCTCTGCATGCGTGCCTGACTGCTAATGAAAATGCCTACCAATCAGATATGCACAGCACTGAATGTAATTTCACAGCAGAGATTGCTCAGTGTTAATTTGCACCTATACTTCTCCTTCACTCCAGGTCCTTATTTTTACTGTGCATCCACTTCGTGTTGCCATGGCAGCATCAACCTGAATATCATGATATTGGGTGTCAGAACTGTTCAGTGGCCTCTGTGGTAAATGCAAAAGTGCGTCTCAGCAGCGAAAGAGTGAAAAAGCTGCTTCATAAAGGGAAAGTGTCTAATGTCTGCCTGAGCTTTGTGCTTTGTGTAAAAGCCCACCAAGGTTTTTCTTTTTTTTTCCTTTTTCACAGCTAAGATATTCATGACTCACCATATTTTGCTGCATGGTTACAAGCTGTCATAGCAACTGTAGCACAGTTTTTCTGGACTGGATAGCGGCGCGTTTAGCTAGTTGGGCCAAATGTAGCAGGTTTTAATTAATAATATAATTAATAATCTCCCTCAGGAGGAGATACATGCACCACACGTTGTAGCCTTATAAGTGAATTAAGGCAAGATGATGGAGACTAAAGTAAAGACAGTGCCACTGCTGTAGCAGGCTACGTTCTGTGCTACTTTGAGTAATTAAAGGTAGAGTTAGGCAGGCAGAGAGAAAGAGCCACGTTAGCACAGCTATTATGGCCGTATCGACCCGGCAGCCTTGGAGCAGCAGTGATGCGTGATGTCGTTATGTCAAAGCGTTTTTTTTTCCCTTTTCATTTTCTTTCTCAGCGCGGAATCATCTCAGGAGATGACAGATGGAAACATCAGGAGGATTGGAGCCTGCCAGCCTGCATCCTAAATACGCCATGGACCAGGAGTTCAGCTTTAGCACCTTGGTGAGTAGTGGTGGGAGTGGGTTTGGTGGGTCAGTTTTCTTAACGCGAGCAGGGAGGCTAAGGCCTGAAACTGTTCTCTGACTCACTCACATTAGCATGCTCAGTACAGCTGCTCTGTCATTCACATCCTTCCATCCTGAAGAGAGCGGATGTAAGCCCCCCTTCATGCTTTGCTTCCCCTCTTCATGAATAGATGATAATTAAAGACAAAGACAAAGAGGGTGTTATCATCCTTTTTTGCCTCAATAAATAGATGACCCCCCTCTCCTCACTGAAGAATAATAGTGGAGCTTGTTGAATTAGCTTCGATTAAGTTCTCCATCGCTGTTCATTGTTTCATACAAAAAGTGAAGCCGGTTGTCAGGTCCAGTGAGCGTCGCCTGCTGACTAGCTCTTTCTCCAGCTCCTCATAGCCCCACTGAATGCTGATAGGGTGCCCTCTTTCCTCTCTGACCCGTCAAAAGGGCCTCTGTTTGGCCATTAGTATGGGTGCCCAGGGCTAGTGCAGTGGTTTCCGGTCACTTCTGCTTTTCTCGGTCCTAAAGGAACACTGAGACATGAACACACTGAGTGTGTGTGTCTGTGTACATGTCTGTTCACGGTCACTGTTGGAAAATCACTGTTGGGATCACTTTAGGCCTGTCACAGGTGTTACATAATTGCCTTACCTAATCGCAGTTATTTGAGATGATTGCAATTTTTTAAAATGGTCGCAACTATTTGTGATGATAGCAATCATTTTCCTTGTTAGATTTCACAACAATATTAAGGTAAAACAAACAAATGTGAATAGATTGTGGTGGATCAAGGCAAATAAATGTAAATAAATTCAGACTGGATGAGTTTTACATGGGGAGGTGGGCTGAAGCATTTTTCACTGCTGTTTCTCGGTGATTTCATTTCAGTCATTTCATCACTGTGCACTCCTGCATGATTACAGATTCCGGCACCTTTTACACTCTATATGATGAGTGGTGGAGATAATCACAGGTTATATCAATCCTTTGCAAATCAAGTAAAAGTTTTATCATATACTGTGGAAAAGGAGTTTCTTATGTATGGCGTCCCATGAAGAAGTGTCTGCTTCTGTTTTCTGTGGCAAAAAATTCGATATGTTCTGTCATACCTCAAGTGTACAGCACAGAACAATAAAATGTAAACATTACAGGAAAAAAGTTCAATTTCATGTGGTGATAACTGAATTTCAAAGCTAATGATAATGCCATTGACACTGTATTTGCTCAGTAAGATGGGTGGTTTGGGTGAATGGAATATCAGCTTAATTAAATGGTTTCACATTTTCTACTCTTTTCTGGAGAGAAGGCAGTGTGTAATTCGATTAGCCCTTTCCATCTGTGTCATTTAAAAAGAGAATAAATATTTAAACATATGAAAATGATCCCATGCTATGATTAAGTCATAAACATTACTGACGTCCTTATTACCTATTCCATAACCACCACTGAAAGTCAAATAAACAAACCAACCATACATGTATTTTTATTAGTAAATGAAAGCATAATAATAACGTTCCTTCAGATTGTTTGAATTTTGGAAACAATGAACATCAGCATGCAAATAATAGTCAGTTTTATTCCAAAATGCAGTAGATTACTTGCAGGACTTTTCTTTTTTTCATAATTACATTGTTATACTCACTATCCAATATTGTTATGAATGGAAATGCAATATTTTGGAGTGAAATTCTTTATATATTTATCATCTTACAACTTGTTGTTCCCAGGACACTTTGTATATTGAGTAAAACACTACATAACTTAATGTGTCTCACTGTGCTTATTTCTCTTTGTGTGTTGTAGAAGAAGCTGGCGGCTGAGCCGGACTATACAGATGTGACTCTGCCAGCGGTGGAACGCGTGCGAGCGCTCAGTAAGATGGGCTACAACATTGAAATTAATGAGGATATCACCCCCCGCCGCTACTTCCGCTCAGGCGTGGAAATGGAGCGCATGGCTGCCGTATACCTGGAGGAGGGCAGCCTGGAGAATGCCTTCGTCCTCTACAATAAATTCATCACGTATGTCTACTTACTAACACACAGCTTTCTAAAACCTTTCTCTACAGTATCGGCATTAAAATAATTATTATGGAAAATTGTGCCTTGTTTGCCTGAGAAAGGAAACTATAATGTACCATACTATTAATATGATACACAATACTCCAGTACACTACAGGAAATGTAGGGAGAAATAGTAGTATTGGCCAAAAAATTATATCACAACATTGTTTATTAGATAGATAATTCTAATAATTTAGATATTGCAGTTAGTAAATAATTATAATATTCATCTGACAATTTATGATAAATAGGCTGTAGGTTAACATTGGCTTATCATTATGGAATGTCCCTCCACTGTTCCAAGAACTTGGAAAAAAGAAATTTTTAACAGTCAAAGTAAGTCTGAAATTTTTAATGTGCAAAATGATAATACCAACACTGGGCAATAGCTGTAAAGCTGAAATCGGCTTCTTTTTTGGCAGCTGGAATTTGGCCATTCTGTGACAGTGATTTATGTTTCAGGATGAACTGGTACACAGCTAGTTCTGCAAGGCCAAGTCAAACAGCTTCTTAGGTGACAAAAGAGGAAGCACGGCAGTCGGTCTGGTGTCCATGTTAGGCTAATGCTAATTCCAAAAGACAAGCCATTCCTTTATGTTTGCTGCCTTAAAAACAAAGTGGACTACTTCAGTAGGTGAACAAGAGTCTGCTGTTTTCCTTTTATTTTCATTTGAAATGTGCCGCAAACATTCTTGGGTCAGCCACTCAGTTAAATAGGAAAATGTTTATACACCAGTGTAAGAGTTATGACAAAAAGCATACCTGAGAAAGAATTTCATGTAGTATTCACCACTACTATTAACAGATTTAGATTTATGTTCCAAAAGACATTACACCACCTTCAAGTCTTTATTTTTCCATGAGATATGTTGCTGGAAGTGGGCTTTACATTAACAGGAAATATCAATGCTGTATTAAGACTGATTATTAGTGAAAGATTTTGCCTGTTACACTAGTTGAGCTGTCTTCTTCTACAATATGGATTTTATTGTATATAGGTTTTACAGTGTATTAAAAATCTACCTGACCTTTCAGAGCTACATTGTCAAGCAACATGCTAACAATAAAAAATGCAGAGGTTGAAGAAATTCCGTAGTGAACCAAATCTGAAAGGCCAGAAATACTTGCTCAAGGACTCCTATTAGCTGTTCAAGGACTGTTCTTAAGGTCTCACTTTCTATGTTATACCAACCCATGAATTGCTCCCTGTGTGTTGCGCCTTTTTATCGTGCTATTTAATAGAAAAGCAAAGGGAGAGAAACTGAAAAGGCATAATTCGATTAAAGACTTAATTAGATTAATTAGCCTAGTTGACTGATTGATTAATTGCATAATAGTTTATATAGGTTATAGAATTAGTCATTAGCTGTAGTACACACACAGCTCTGTGAGCTCAGACTTCAGTTCTTATGCTCCAGGAGATGATGGCGGAAATGAGAAGTTCTGAACACCCCCCCCCCCCACCACCCAATTCCAGCTCATACATTAAGCACCATGTAGTGCGGCTAAAGTGAACTGAGCATGATGCAAATAAGCAGTGACAGCTGCGGAACGAGCAGAGAGATGGACTGAATCACTTGTGACGAAGACAGAGCTTTGAGTGATGGCAGGACTGACGAGGGCAAAGTGGGAGGAAACTGCAGATGGCATATTGGTTTTTTGTTTAGTCGATTGACCGAATAATAGCCGATATTAATCAATAAATATTAAAAGAGAATTCCACAAACTTCAAGAATTTTACATCATTTAACATGATGTGAAACACTGTACAGATTCTGTTCACTGTACGGAAACATACTGAGTCAAATTTCTTTCCAGTGGTGGTGATAGTAACCATTTTTATATATATTATTAGTAACGGTAATATAGTGGCAAAGCCAAAAGAAATAACTCTTCTGTGGTGACTGTCTTTACTTACAATGCCTTGCGTTGACCTCTGCTTCATTAATGTATAAAAAAAGACATTTAAAGCCAACACCTTCTCGCAAAACGTTGTGAAACAGACATGAGGCAATGTACTCAACCATTTTTTGTAATAGCTTTCTCCACGGTAGACTTTATAGACGTGAAATGCTCTGGACCTGGTCTGGTTCCTGTCACCACCACTGAAAAATTATGATGTAGTACGTTTCCGTACAACTGAACATTTATATCATACACCTCTGAATGATATTATTTACATTCTATTTATTGAGTTATACATACAAAAATTACCTTTAACTGAGAAGTAACGTTGTGTGCTGTAGATGAATGTTGCACATCAGCACATTCTGTTGATTCCCCTGCTCAAACATACCTGATTCAGCTGTTAGTTACCAGGTTTAGACAGTGTGTTTGAACGGGGTAATCACCACATTACGCTATACACTTTCATACCAGTGCAAGAGATTACATTATATTATACAGTGTATAATTGAAATGTAGTTTATAGATGTGAGCAGATGTATATTAAATTTCAAAAAGATTCTCTTCATCAGCATAGAGCCTCTTTGATTCTTCTAGTGTTTTTTCATGCACACACATTGTGTTCCCTGCTGGAACTAACAGCTGGTTGTTGTCTTTTTGTAGTTTGTTTGTGGAGAAACTCCCCAGTCATCGGGATTACCAGCAGTGCAGCATCCCAGAGAAGCAAGTGATAATGAAGGTAAGCCCCTGGCAGCCGTGCTGAGTGATGGAACCCTGCAGTAAGTCTCATTAGCATCATGCTTCATTAGCCAAGATGGAGCCACTGGCATGCTCACTTGCATGAAATTAGGAGAAGAGATGCCTTTAGTGTGTTTTGGCTATCCCGTGTGCATTCCAGTCTAGACAGATAGCTTGTGGTGTGCCATGTCAGTTGAAATAGTCATTTCCAGTCCAATAAAGATTATTTTTGTTTGGGTTGAGTTTAGTAGAACAATCATAATCGAATTTCTGAGTTTCTAAAGCCCCTCACCATTAGTTATGACCTGGACCAGTTGTAGCAGTGAACAATATGATATCCTTACTGTGTCCTAATATGGTACAACCTTATGTGTTATACAAAGACAGATTTAGACTGATTATAGAGAGCGTAGAAACAAAGAATATATAGTAGCTGTATAACCTGCACAATAGCAAACATGTCTTCTGATTATGACGTTTATTTTATTATTTTTTGTTTATTTTATTCAGAAATAATTTGTTATTCCAAACGTTGAATTAGAAAAGTTATTATAATCCTAGTTTTTCATAGCTTTTCAAAAATGGCACTCCTGCTTTGCTGCTGGGCTGTTTGTTCCCGTTTGTTCTCAGGAAAAAATCTGCCTGAAAGTTCTAGGTATTTAGAAACGTCTCTGGTGGAATCTATAATTGCCTCCTCATGCCCTTCTGCTATAAACATTTTGCCTTTGAGACCTGAACAATAAGCTAGACCTTCTTTTTTGAGTAGGCGCCTATGATGTTAATATGTAAAGATGTATGACATGCTCCAAAAAACTCCCATGAAATCTGACCAGACTACTCTGACTTTACAGGGTGACTCACAGAGCGCACAAATACCTTATGTAGTTCCCATCTGACTCTGTAATGCTACTTTTTTGTTTTGTTAACAAAAAAGCTTAAATAGTGCTGCTTTAAATATCATGATATGTATCATCTTAAAGTATCGTAATGTTCTATTTTTTTGCTTTATTACCTGCTCTTACTCAGTTACTTTAAATAAAGCAGCATCCATGCATTTCTTGCTGCTATTGATTTAGCCCTCCAGTGCCTTTATTACACATCTTTCATTTCTGCCTGTTGCCTGTTTGTAGAAATTGCAAGAAGTGGCTTTTCCTCGCAAAGATCAACTGAAGAAACTGCTCCATGAGAAATACAGCAAGGAGTACAGTGAATATTTGAAGAGGCAGGTGAGTGCGCAGGTTCCTACAGTGCAATCTAACAGATTAAAACCCACTTCTTACTGTCGGCTATTTGTGGCTCTAAGCCCAGTGTTAGTAAACACCTTTGCATCAATGTTAATTACAAACACGGATTTGTATCCATGTCTCTTAAGGTATGGAGGAAAGTAGGCAAAGGTGTGGTAGCTTTTGCAAGCAGAGTCAGTCTATCTGTGCATACTTTGATGTGGGCTGTGTTTTATGTTTATGTACATGTTTGCTCGTCTGTGTACGTGTTCGGTGCAAAGAATTTTGACTTTGTCAATAAACCAGAGATAATCAGAGATAACCAACGAAAAGACACAAAATACATGTTTTTTAAAAACATTTCTTTTATATAACTCAAGTTAAGATTAGGGTTGGATTTAGGATGAGACCTATAAAATTTGTATTACATGTACACTGACTGGCACTTCATTAAGTATACTTACTTTGAATTTTCCAAGGTTTACCATATAGGTGCACTTTGTAGTTCTCTGTATATTTTCTTAGCCATCTGCCTTTAATGATCTTTCACTGCACATTTCGTGTTAGTCATCCGCTAGACCAGAGGTCCCTAATAGGCGGACTGCGGTCCGAGTCCGGACCCAGATGCTGTCCTATGCGGACCTGAACCGACAACCGGTACACTATGGGGAATTATTTTATTTTGACAGGGTGGTCCTACTGTAATCGACGTAACATTTCTAGCCTTAAAGGTAGCTTTCACGGCCTTAGACTCACAGACCAATCGCATGCGTTGTAAATATCACACATGATGCTACTCAACCAATCAGATCTGTGATACGACGTCCAATGGTTAGCCTATTTCACATCTGGTTATCTATAGCTCCAAATCTAGCAACAGGCGAGACTGTAAATTCCTGGGTGGGCCTCAACATCTCTAATTTAATTACAAAGGTAGAGGGAGCCGGCCATCAAGTAAGGGGGGCTTTGGTGTCGTTTAGACAAAGAGACAACTTCTGTTTTTTACCGGAGTGACTATTAAGTTTGATGGTTGTGAAAGCTGAGCAGACTTGCTTGGTGGGAAGACACTTGTTCATTAAACTTCTTTTCCCTCGAGTCTCCACTCCTGTTTTTCTTCAAGAAACAAACACTTGCCAGCAGACGTCAACAGTGTGATTTGAAAAGAGAAAACTGACAATAAATAATGTTGAAATATTGTACTTTTGGCTACTTCAAAATATGCATTATATGTCACTGACTCATGATGCAAGTTAGACATTATGATGTTCCAGGCCTTTGCTTGAGAAAATTTTCTCTAACCGGACCTTATTGAATTTTAATTAAAGACCGTTGCACCAGACCATCGTCAGTGGTCACAGGATGCTGCCGACAGAATACTGTTGGCTTTATGTTTGGATGGTGGTCTATTCTCAGTCCAGCAGTGAAACTGAGGTGTTTATAAGCAGCACTGCTGTATCTGATCCACTCACACCAGCACAACACACTTTAACACACCACCAGTATCACTACAGGGCTGAGAATTATCCATCACCAAAATAATACCTATTCTGTTTCTTACAAACAAAAATTGTAAGAAACATTACAAAACCTCCAAATGATCTCTAAAATTCACAGGAGGAGTAACATTATTAACTTGTAATTTACTAAGTAATGCAAGTTAATCCATCTATCCATCTGTCTGTCTGTCTGTCTATCTTTTTTATCACAGATTATCACATTAATGTCTTATTTGCTCAAATTGGGCCTTAAGATTCTTTTCCATTTAAAAAGTGCCACATATTGTGGTTGTACTATGGTTGTATAAGTGGACAAATAAAGCCCCATAGGTCCAGTGAGAGTAACAGTGGCTGCATGTTGACAAATGAGCACATTTATTATAGGTTCCAAGTTTTCCATGATGGTAGTCTCTTGTGTTTGTTCATACAACTCATGTATTCTTGTTACATTGGAGGTTCTCAATTATAATTTGCTGTTGTTTTTGCTAGTTTGCTGCTCATTATCCTGACACTGAATAAAAACAAACTTGTCTGTGTGTTTATCCAGAGCCAGCCTGTGTCTGTCACCATGTGCGGTGAGCAGTTGCAGAGACTGACTTTGTTGGAGGAGGAGAGGCAGCGTGTGGCGCAGTTACGGAAGATGCAGCTGGAGTCAGAGCAGTTCCGCTACTTTGAAGATCAGCTGCGCAGACAGGAGCAGGCCAACCGCAAAGAAGACGCCACCCCCAAAGTGCCTGAACAAACTGATGGATCCTGCCTGTCCCACACCCCCAAAAACCATGTGCGCCTAGACCCCAAACCGCCAGCACCTGCACCCAAATCAGCGGCCACCTTAGCGGCAGTTCAGAGTGAGTGAAGTGTTTGTGTCAGAGCCAAACTTATTTGTTGTAATGTGTGGCTGTGTGTGCTGACCCACTTGAATTGCACACATTTTTCCAATCAGAATTTTTATTACACACTCATCCTGTGATTAAGAGTATTTTTGAAACAGCACATCACATTGGCAAAAATGATTTTGCCTTTCATTTCTTTTTTGGTAAAGCATGTTTATTTTATTATATATATATATTAAAGGAGCATTTATGGAAGCGTTCGCTTTTTGGAAAACTGCATGAGTGAACAGTCCAACAGTATAAGATTATGTACAATAGCACAACATTTCTCACCACATGATAGCTAGGAATTTAGGGACTTCAGCATCTACAGTCCATAACGTTAGTAAAATATTTATAGAAATCTATTTGCAAGACCACCAGAAAACCAATATTGAATGCTTGTGGCCTTCAGTCGCTCAGATGGCACTGCATTAAAAACCCACATGCTTCTGTAATGAATATAACCACATGGGCTCAGGAATACTTCTGAAAACCCTGGTCAGTAAACACAGTAGTTCATCACTGCATCTATAAATAAAAGTTAAGACTGTACTGTGCAAAGCAGGAGTCATAAATTAACAACATCCAGAAACAATGTCTTCCCTGGACTAAAGCTCATCTGAGGTGAACTAATGCAAAGTGGAAACATGCTATTGTCTGAGGGGTCCTCCTTTCAATTTGTTTTTGGAAATAATGAATCCATTGTTCTCTGGGCCAAAGATTGTTACCAACATAAAGTTCAAAAGCATGCGGGTGGTATGGGGGTGTGTTCGTGCCAATAGCATGGGTAACTTGAACATCTGTGAGGCACCATTAATACAGAAGAGTACATATGCATTTTGAAGCAACATGTGCTGCCATCTAAATAACATCTTTCTCAGTGGCGTCCCTGCTTGTTTTCTGCAAGACACTGCCAAACCACATTCTGCATGTGTTACAACAGAGTGGCTTTGTAGTGAGGCAAAGCAGGTGCTGGACCAACCTGTTTGCAGTCCAGACCTATGTTCCATTAAAAATGTGTGCTGCATTATAAAGCACATTATACAACAGTGGAGAACTAGGACTCTTATATTAGCCAAAATCAGGAAAAAAACTCCACTACTACAGCTACACAACTACAATTGATGTTTCATTTCCAAAATGATTACTAAACATTGTTAAAAGGGAAAGTAGATGTAATACAGTAGTAAAAATGCCCCTGTCCTGACTTTTTTAGAATATGTTGTAAGCACCTATATATATATATATATATATATATATATATATATATATATATATATATATATGTGTGTGTGTGTGTGTGTGTGTGTGTGTATGTACAACAAAAAGCAATAATGTTAATTAACTTAAATATCTTGCCTTTGTATTGATATCAGTTAAATGCAGGTATTTGCAAATCATTATTTACATTTTTCTACTGTGCCTACCCATGACCCTGAAGGATAGGTTTAGAAAGTGTGTGTGTGTGTGTGTGTGTGTGTGTGTGTGTGTGTGTGCTGTGCCTACTTCTTTGAAGCTGGGTTTGTATATACACTGCTCAAAAAAATAATGGGAACACTTAAACAGCACAATATAACTCCAAGTAAATCAAACTTCTATGAAATCAAACTGTCCACTTAGGAAGCAACACTGATTGACAATCAATTTCACTGTTGTTGTGCAAGTGGAATAAACAACAGGTGGAAATTATTGGCGATTAGCAAGACACACTCAATAAAGGAATGGTTGTGCAGGTGGGGACCACAGACCACTTCTCAGGATCGATGCTTTCTGGCTGATGATTTGGTCACTTGAATGTCAGTGGTGCTTTCACACTCGTGGTAGCATGAGTACAACCCACACAAGTGGCTCAGGTAGTGCAGCTCATCCAGGATGGCACATAAATGCAAGCTGTGGCAAGAAGGTTTGCTGTGTCTGTCAGCGTAGTGTCCAGAGCCTGGAGGTGCTACCAGGAGACAGGCCAGTACCAGTATCAGGACCGCTACCTCTGCCTTTGTGCAAGGAGGAACAGGAGGAGCACTGCCAGAGCCCTGCAAATTGACCTCCAGCAGGCTACAAATGTGCATGTGTCTGCACAAACGGTTAGAAACTGACTCCATGAGGATGGTATGAGGGCCCGACGTCCACAGATGGGGGTGGTGCTCACAGCCCAACACCGTGCAGGACGCTTGGCATTTGCCCGAGAACACCAGGATTGGCAAATTCGCCACTGGCGCCCTGTGCTCTTCACAGATGAAAGCAGGTTCACACTGAGCACATGTGACAGACGTGACAGAGTCTGGAGGCGCTGTGGAGAGCAATCTGCTGCCTGCAACATCCTTCAGCATGACCGGTTTGGCAGTGGGTCAGTAATGGTGTGGGGTGGCATTTCTTTGGAGGGCCGCGCAGCCCTCCATGTGCTCGCCAGAGGTAGCCTGACTGCCATTAGGTACCGAGATGAGATCCTCAGACCCCTTGTGAGACCATATGCTGGTGCGGTTGGCCCTGGGTTCCTCCTAATGCAGGACAATGCTAGACCTCATGTGGCTGGAGTGTGTCAGCAGTTCCTGCAAGATGAAGGTACTGAAGCTATGGACTGACCGCCCGTTCCCCAGACCTGAATCCGATTGAGCACATCTGGGACATCATGTCTCGCTCCATCCACCAACGCTACGTTGCACCACAGACTGTCCAGGAGTTGGCGGATGCTTTAGTCCAGGTCTGGGAGGAGATCCCTCAGGAGACCATCCACCACCTCATCAGGAGCATGCCCAGGCGTTGTAGGGAGGTCATACAGGCACATGGAGGCCACACACAATACTGAGCCTCAGTTTGACTTGTTTTAAGGACATCACATCAAAGTTGGATCAGCCTGTAGTGTGTTTTTCCACTTTAATTTTGTGTGTGACTCCAAATCCAGGCCTCCATTGGTTAATACATTTGATTTCCATTGATGATTTTTGTGTGATTTTGTTATCAGCACATTCCACTTTGTATAGAACAAAGTATTCAATGAGAATATTTCATTCATTCAGATCTAGGATGTGTTATTTGAGCGTTCCCTTTATTTTTTTGAGCAGTGTATTTTCTCTTAAATCTTAAAAAAAAGAAAAAAAATCACAAAGTCTCATGGTTTGAAAACAACTATTGGTTTGTGAATCTTTCAAGTAACAGCATTATTTCCTAGATTTTACAAAAACACTCAGTGTCAGGCTGTAACCTAAAGGAAAGGTGCAAGAGTGAAGACTGAAGCATAGACTACAGAGGTTGGAGGTAAAGAAATATATGTTGAATAAGTACATGTATGCTTATCTATCTCCAGATCAGCGGGTGGAAGGCCTGAGGCGGGTTCTGATTCCTCGAGACCTGACATACAGGTTTTTGCTGCTGGCTGACAGCAACACCGCCAGAGGCATTGAGACATGTGGTGTGCTTTGTGGAAAGCTGGTATGAGCTCTGTCATTTCAGACATCTTTTCTCTAGTTCCTTTAGGCGATGTTCATATTACATGGTCCAAGTGTCAAAAATCATATTTTGCCTAAATATGACACAGATTGTGAGATGTCATCATCTGATTGCATTCCCTAACCATCACAAATTTACAATATATTATGGGTGGGCATAGTTAACGTTTCCCCCACAAATATAAAAACATGTGCGTGTGGGAGAAAAATGACAAATTTTACCTGTGAGGCTGCTTTTACCCTGTAGACTGAGAAACCTTGCAGTTGAGATTTACAACACCTTTTTCCAGTAGTCCATTTTAGTATAGCAAGTATTGTAGTAGCACCACAAAAACACTGCTTAAACTGGAGAAAATAAACTTATGTGTGTGGTCAGATTTGCTATGGTAACTGGTATTTTGGCGTAAATCACACTTTTACAGCGTATAAAGTGCTTGTTAAAATGACCAAAGCATACTGTGTTAAGTTTGGCCATAGATTGTTTTGGTTGTATACTGTTGTTTTTAGGCTGAATTATATAAATTTTCCTTTAGTTTTTAACAACATTAATGGAACCACAATATCAGTCAGTTAAGCCCAAATAGATTGTTCTGAAGCCAGCCAACAGGACATTGATGCCATATTTTCTGACATTTAAACTGTCCAACTTGATGGCTTTGGTGATGGATTGAATGCACTGTATGTCTAGAAGTTTGTAGACACCTACTTATTCAATGTTTCTTCTGAAGTCAAGAGTATTAATAGGGAATCTGCCCCCCCCTGCTGCAGTAACAGCCTCTACTGTTCTGGGAAGGCCTTACACTAAATGTTGAGACATTGCTGAGAGGGTTTTATTCAGATACCAGAGCGTTACTGAGGTCAGGTACTGATGTTGGTTATTAGATCTGGATCACAAATCCCACTCCAAGTCATCCCAAAGGTATTGGATGGACCTACATCATTCCAGAGAAGGTAGTTCCACTGCTCCAAAGCCCAATGCTGTGAGACTTTATACCTCTCTAGCTGACACTTGGTATTGGGCATGGTGACCTTAGGCCAGGGGTGTCCAAACTTTTTGCGAAGGGGGCCAGATTTGGTTAGATGAAAATGTATAGGGGCCGACCATTCGGACTGACATTCCTCGAACCATTACCATTGTAAATTAACTTAATAAGTAACTATATCCTTAGCTGTCTGCAGATAGGTTGATATTGCAAATGAGAATCTATTGTCAATTGCATTACCAGGATAGTTAAAGATTAAAATAATAATAAATTAAATACAAATGAACGATTTTATGAAAGTTGAATGGATTTTTTTTACATGTATTGAGTTTGTTATTGTTGTATTAATGAGAAGGGTGATATTGGTGTTTCGACTGCAGTAAACAGGCCAGGTCTGGTTCAAAAGCAGAGGTTTTGATGCGCAAGATGTCACGCAGGTGAGAGTCACTTAGTCTTGTCCTCACGCGGTTCTTGTTAATGTTAAGTGGACACAGTTGTTTCGTGTCAGTGAAAAAGTATTCCGACTTCCACTTATCCTGGAAACGGCGGCCCTCGTTATCAACTTTCCTCTTTTTACTCGGTTTCGCACCAGTCGCCATTCTAGAAATGCGTTAAAAAAATACCACAGTGGTGAAAGTTCACACAGGGCTCTCGTTATGAGAGTTAAATATAAAATAGCTTTTTTGTGTGTGCATGCCTGTGTATTGTTTACTGTGGGAAATTGTGCCAGCGGGCCACATATTATTGATTTTATGACACATGCTTCGTGATTTTATGACACATGCTTTGGCCCGCGGGCTGGACTTTGGGCACGTCTGCCTTAGGCTAACATGCAGCTTTTCCCGGCGTCCCACATTGCATTGCCAGTTTTTTTTTCTGCAGTTTACAGAACTTGTGTATACACAGTTGAATGCCTGTGTCAGCATTGGGGGCACCTTAAAGTAGCTGAATTGACAGATTAGAAGAGGTATCTGAATACTTTTGTATATAAAGTGTACATGAGCGATTCCGGATACTGTTGAGTCAACTCAAGCCTGGTGTGAATACACCTATCTGATCTGATCGAATCTGATCTGCATTTTTTGCCTTCCATCACAATTCACTGCATTGCATATTAGTGCACTGCGATCATCATTCAGTGCTCGCAGTGTGTCAGCAGATTTAACTTGATAAAATGCACCCATGCAGGTCCTCTCAAGTATTATGAGAGTATTATGCACACTAAAGACAAACAAGGGTCATTTACAAACATAAATGTGAACTGTCAGTGCAGAACAATCAGATCTGGGCAAAAAAAGGAAATGGAAAATTAAACTTGTAATGTGAACAGAGTCTTGTTATTAACTGATAATTTCCACATCGTTTGCTTTTTGTCTATGCATGTTTTATGTTGATAGTTGGTTTATTTCTTAAACAGATGAATTTGTGTGCCGCTGTCTTTAATATGCACACCTGATACAAGGAAAAGATCAGAATGGCCTGATGCAAATGATTATCTTGGTTCATGGTTTCGGTGTTTTCGATTTCTGGGAAAATAGCAGGCATGCTTATAAAGGCTTTACAGTGAGGACTGTGTTATTACTGGAAGTAGGTATGAGTGTACTCTATGGTTACTCATTTCCTAGAGAGCAGTCCTATAAACATTAGTTAACACACATCTATTGGGCTTTGTTTGGCATTTTGGTAGTGACTAAAGCAACCTCACAATGGACTGTCTGAAAAAATGTTTGCTTTTGTTCTGACCCCCAGACTCACAACGAGTTTGTGCTCACACATGTGATTGTGCCCAAACAATCAGCCGGCCCGGACTACTGTGACATGGAGAACGTAGAAGAGCTCTTCAGTTATCAGGACCACCATAACCTACTGACCCTAGGCTGGATCCATGTGAGTCTGTCTCTGTCTTTTTCTCACTCTCTCTCTTATTCACTGTGATTTAGGGATGGCCAATTTCTACAATAAAAAGAACACGTTGAAATTAGATTAGTGGGAATGAGTTGTTAGGAGCCATGTCAGTGATGTGGTGTGTTGAAAAAAATATGAAAAATGAAATATGAAAAAAGTCAGGTTGATTGGAGGTGTTGATCCATACCAAAACTGTGCCAAAGTTATCTTAGAGGTATTGATTTTGCCTTATTGGATGTGACATATCCAGACTTATTATATAATTACATAAATACTGCATCAGCCTCCACATCACAGGAGATAAAAGCAAACAAACACCTACAATCGTATAAGTATTTTGTCTGTTGAAGTGTCAGTAGTATTCTGTTTTTATACCATCAACTAAACCATTAAAAGTCCTGATCACAAAAGTGAGTAATAAATGCATTTCTATATTGAATAGTTTTAATCAGTGTTAGCTTGATGTTAGCTTAAATTACGTGAGCCCAGCTATTGTTACGTGGTTCTCTAAACTGCATTCCTTATCAAAAAAAGCAAGCATGATCAAGACATAAATAGTTAGATGATGTATTTTAATGTAAAAGTCAATCATCAGTCAGTGGGAAAATTATTCTGATGGCAAAGATTTCAGTGAATCAAAATATGACAAGAAGGGATTCCACTTATCGTAAAATTTTGAAATATGTCCCCTCAGAGTAAATCTAACTTTCTCCAATTTAAGGAAATGAGTCATGTCACCTATAACATCCGATTGAGCCTGTGAAATTGTAGGCAATCCTGAGGAAACACTATCCAAAGATTTCTATAAAAACTTACGCTTTTTTTTCTGTTGTCCCTACAACCATGAGGCATGTTCTATGCTATCTGCCAGGATATTAACTAATGGTGTATGAGAGGTGGCTCTATGAGCGCTGCTGTCTTCACTGCATCGACTGGTGATAGGCCAACAATATGGTGGTGACAAGTATGACATCGGTCAAATACTATTTATACCTGTTTTTGCTAATCAGTTTTTAATTTTGTTAAATCACGTGCTAGAGATGGAATTAACATTCATGTGATGGCTAGGGAGAAATCTAGAACCAAACATTGTCCTTCAAACTAGTTCACAACTGCTTCAGCTACTTTTGTTACTTTTTACCGTACTTGCTTTTATTTGCATATATTCTAATAATAGATTTTGATTTTACAACTAAAAAAACACATAAGATAAATAGATGGTTTTAAATAATAGGCTAAGCTCCCTGAGACTTTTGAACAGTACTGTATATTTTGGCAGGCCTCAGGGATGGTCTTTCCAGTTGTACTGTATGTGTATGTTAAATAACATATTTAATATCTGAAAATATTAACTGAAATATATACACTATATTTTCTAAAAGTATTCAGTCGTCTACCTTCACATGCATATATGAGTGACATGCCACTCAATCTATAGGGTTTAACATGATGTTGGCCCACCCTTTGCAGCTATAACAGCTTCAATTGGATTCAATCAAATGGAAGACTTTCCACAAGGTTTAGGAGTGTGCTTATGGGAATTTCTGACCATTCTTCCAGAAGCGCATTTGTGAGGTCAGACACTGATGTTGGACAAGAAGTCCTGGCTTGCAGTCTCCGCTCTAATTCATCCCAAAGGTGTTCTATCAGGTTGAAGTCAGGACTCTGTGTAGGCCAGTCATGTTCCTCCTCACCAGACTCACTCATCTATTTCTTTATAGACCTTGTTTGTGCACTGGTGTGCAGTCATGTTGGAACAGGAAGGGGCCATCCCCAAACTGTTCCCGTAAAGTTGGGAACATGAAATTGTCCATAACCTCTTGGTCTGCTGAAGCATTAAGAGTTCCTTTTACTGGAACTAAGGGGCTGAGCCCAAATCCTAAAAAACAACCCCACACCATAATCCCCCCTTCACCAAACTTTACACTGGGCACAATGCAGTCAGACAAGTACCATTCTCCTGGCAACCACCAAACCGAGACTCATCCATTGGATTGCCAGACTGAAAAGCGTGATCCATCACTCCAGAGAACACGTCTCCACTGCTCTAGAGTCCAGTGGACGCACTTTACACCACTGCATTCCATGCTTTGCATTTCACTTGGTGATGTAAGGCTTAGATGCAGCTGCTCGGCCATGGAAACTCATTCCATGAAGCTCTCTAAGCTGTTCTTGAGCTAATCTGAAGGCCCCGCTGACCTCCCTCTGTCATTTTATGTGGCGTACCACTTTGTGGCTGAGTTGTTGTCATTCCCCATCGCTTCCACTTTGTTATAATATCACTGACAGTTGACTGGAATATTTAGAATTGAGGAAATTTCACGACTGGACTGGACAGGTGGCATTCTGTCACGGTACCACGCTGCAATGAGCTCCTGAGAGCGACCGATTCTTTCACGAATGTTTGGAGAAGCAGTCTGCATGCCTAGGTGCTTGGTTTTATACACCTGTGGCCATAGAAGTGATTGGAACATTCGAATTCAATGATTTGGATGGGTGAGTGAATACTTTTGACAATAGAGTATATATTGGGGTGCTGAGAGCAAAAATCAAATAAAGTCATCCAAGAACAACAGAGAAACAGAAAAAAGAGGGAAGAAAGCAATAAAAGTGTGTTGCTACTCTTCCAAAAATAGTTGCAGAGTGCTGCACAGGCTCAGCAGGATGTACATAAGGCAAGCATTACTATTGGGTATTAGTAGCTCCAGTGTTAGGGGTGGTTATTTAAAAGCAAGTTATTAATTACTTATTGCAAACTGTAATACGATTATAAAAATTATTACTGCCTTGAAAAAAAATGTCATTACTCGTGTCATACTCAAATATCATTACTGCTTAAATTCTTCTTTATTCTTTACCAATCTTACTATATTGGCAGATGATTTTGCTTGTTGAAAGCATTATGTATTAAAACAAACAATATTATCTGCCATTATAAAGTAGTAAATATCTAAAAATAAGTTAGGTTTATTAGTCAAGATATCATTATGTTCAGCATAGATTGTTGCATCACTCAGAAGCAAAGAACCTAAACTAATTTAAAAATCTGCATTGAGTGGCCCTTGTCCTGTCTTTTGCGTAGGATCCCAGAAGCATTATGAAAGTTGTGCTTGCTGTTGCATGTATATTATTTTTATACATGTATATTCTCCACCTGTATTGAAGTTCTTGGGTGTTGTGTCCTTTTGTGGTACTCAACACAGATAAATAGATAAATAGCTAATAACAACTGTTAGTTCCACATGGAGAATGAAAGGATCAGACATTTTTAGTCACTAATTTTCATTTTCATTATGATTAAAATGATTTGTAAAGTCCTACAACATGAGACTTCATAGTAGGCCGACTTTATCTTTATTATTTTCAATCAAATGTTCGGTGGCTGAAATTGTGGCGCATGTCTAGTAGTGGAGTAGTAGTGTATATGTCACTACATGTGCATTGTGTTTATTCCAACTTACCAAACCTCAAACTTATCAAACCAGAGAAATGAAGTATTGTGCGCTGTGTATTATAAAAAATGTCTTCAAGTGTTGTTCACCCTTACTGCGAATGTGCAGCTCTGTTGAACTTAACTGCCTACTTTTACATGCCTTTTGCATGGGCAGAGAGAAATCTAATGAGAAGGTCTGAAAGCTGAGAATTTTTACAGCACAATAGAGTGTTGGTGAGAGGCAGAGAGTTCATTCAAAATGACCCTATTGAGTTCCTCCTATTATTTGCATGATCAAATGTAATGGGGCTTCAGGGTCACCATGGTAACATTCCTCAACATTTTACAGTGCCAGTTATTCTTAGTCCCTGCCAAGTCACCTGCTGCTCACATGCATCCTTGCTTTATGGAAAAAACAGTTATGCAAAGATGTTAGTTATTTATGTGTGTGTGTGTGTGTGTGTGTGTGTGTGTGTGTGTGTGTTTGTTTGTGTGTTTTCACATCTCTACAGACACACCCCACGCAGACAGCTTTCCTTTCCAGTGTGGATCTGCACACACACAGCTCCTATCAGCTTATGTTGCCTGAGGCCATCGCCATTGTCTGCTCGCCTAAGCATAACGAGTGAGTACACACAACTCCCTACACAGGCACTAGTCACAGTCTGTTCACCCACACTGTCTCACTCTCTTATGCTTTAATAAAGCAAACAAACAGATTTCAGACAGTGGACTAGACCAGACTTCATTTTCAGGGTTAAAAAAACATTGATAATTTCATTATTTGTGAGTCACTAAAGTCACTTAAAATCTATATTAACCCTTTGTACATTGTTAGTTAATTCCCTGGTTTTATTAAGCACAATTCATCATATCATATGATTTAAAAGACTACATTTCCGTTTTCTCATATTCTTTGTTTGAAGTGTAATTTTCTTTTCCTAATTTCTGAAACATCTTCTGAGTTTTGATTATGTAATATGGTGTTTAACCTCCCCTCCCACCAGGACTGGCTTTAGCCTTTTGGGGGCCCTAAGCAGATATTTTTCCTCCCTGCCTCCTGTCATCATGCTAGCTGATTCACTGCAAATTTGTACTAATGACTAAGACTACTACAAGCTGTCTAAACTATATTTTAAAACTAATTTGTCTTTTGCTGATGCTTGGATGCTTATTTGAGGGTCTGCTTTTTTACTATCATATATGCTTTACATTCTACATCTTCAGAAGGATTAATCACAGCCTTCGATTCTAAACCTAGATTAACAGAGAAGGTTGATAATTGCAGTTGTGAAATGAGTTAACCATGGCTGGTTGTTTTGGTGCTGGTTGGTTTTGTGAAGGTGTAATTGAATCTGCTTTATTAGACAGAGTCTACTACTGTTTTTTTTGTCCAACTACAAGCCAAAACAAAGCATAGCACTAACCCAAAAGATACCTTTTATTTTTAAGCTTTCTACTCTTCTCCTTTTTCTGTTTCGTTTTCTTGGCTCCAGATGTGTACAGTCTATTTTGAGACATGATTAATAATTTGCTCTTCTTTCTCTCACTTGAGCATCTTGGACAATATAATGGCACAGTAAAAACCCAGAAGTTGTTAGGGGGCTTATGTTGCGTATATAGTATAGCTATACCATTACAGAAGGAAAATGCATTATGATTTCTGATTGAAATTGACTTTAAAAAGTCTTAATGTCACATGAAATTAAAGGTCATATAAATGTATTAAATTTAAATTTACATGTTGCTAGAACAGGTGTCTGAATAATATGGGTTCACTCGTGCGTCGCAGGTGTGTGTATTAACTAACATCGCCTGGCATTGAGCTAACATACACTTTGTTTTCATGTTTAGTATATTTTTGCTAAACATTTGGTCTTGAGTTATAATTAAAGTGGCAAAACGAAGTCATCATCCCAGACCCTGCCCTTCAAGGAGCCCACAAACATGACAAAAAAAAACAAACAAACAATAAATTAATAAAAGTTCTAAAGTATTCTTAACAGAAATCTGGTAATTGTTAATACTACAGTTAACGAAATGATAGACTAAGTTTTGGTATTTGCAGGTCATATTTGAGGCCCTGTACAGAACGTAAACACGTAAAACAGGCTATCATACCATAACACTAAACAACAAGAAATGGTTAATCACAAACAGCAGTTCTGAAAACTGCAGTTCTTAGTTTGACTTACTCACTTTTTTTCTTTGACTCAACTAATAATTTCAGCTTCAAACTCAAAAGACCAAAAGCATGGTGGCCTTCAGAACAAGCAGTAAAGACAGTTTGATAGAAGAGAAACTAACTGTGAAAGAAGCAAAAAATGTGAGGTGAGGAGTGGAGGTGGGGGTGGGGGTCAAGGCCAGCTCAGATGAGGGGGATTCGTAATTATTTGTTATTTATAGCTTAAGCAAATTGTTAGCAGTTTGTGGTTTTAGATTCAAGTGTTAGGCTGGTAGGGCCCACTGCCAAGGATTGGCCTCCCTCATGAAAGAGCACAGATCCTCCACTGATCAGTAGATATGCATGAGTCATTATAATACATCACCACACTTTTTTCAGCTAAAATGCTGTTCCTCTGTAAATAGCACATTACAGCTGTGTTACAAACATACACGGCTGTGAAAGTTTAGGGATGGACATGTAACAAATTTCCCTCTCAGATATCCACATTTTAAACAGTATGTACATTTCATACAAAATACAAATAGCAAAAAACAAAGGTTTCAGCATTGATTTATTGCACGCAGACATGAATATTATGTAACTGTGATAGTCCATGTTGGACAACTATAATTGGTTTCTTCAAGCTAGTATCTAGATCTAGTTTAAGAGGCGGATTCTGATTATTTGATTGATTTAGGTGTATGAGATTTCAGTGTGTTCATCTTTCTGAATAAAATCCATGTATAATGATTATATAAGGAGAATTCTATAATTTCTTTTAAATTTCTGCAAAGTTCTGTCATTGAGCTGTAAACAAAGTCAGTCAGATGCAAAACGCTTAATGGTAGACTCTGATTTCTTTACAGTGGTGGTGATAGGAACCAGGGGTACAAATATAGCCATTTTATTTACTGTCCAAAACCATCAGTAAACCTGCACATTTCTTCTTTTTTAAATATAACGTTGATGATGGTGAAACAGTGGCTAATTTGTTTTCTTTGGATATTGTTTTGTCTTACAGTATCCTGCATGTACTTTCCTCACCATGAATGTATTTAAAAAAATATATGTTTCTCAAAATAGTTAGACAGTGTATTTATAGCCATTTCATGTAATAACTCTCTGTGAGGGAGCTTTTAGAGGTGTTACATGCTTTGGATGTCTGGTTCTTTTCACCACTACTGTGAACAGTTCAGACTTTCTCTACAGTGAAGCAGATAACATGAAACCCCTCTGAACTATTTTGGTTACATTTTAATAATTTATGTATGCTGACATTTTGAAAAATCCGTGAAATCCCCCTTTAACGTGAGACGCAGCATGAGCTGTTTTCCTGACACGGTCTGTGGTTCTACATCACATGCTCAATAAAAAACTGAAAAAATGATACAGAATTGATCTGACTTTTTATTATTGCAAGCTACACATACTTTATTTCAAAATCTGGTACACAAGTACACGAATGCTAAGCTGATTTCTGATATCTGTAGTGTGAGAAAAATACATTATGTTAAATATATTTTGAACAGGCCGTTTGTGTGTGTGTGTGTGTGTGTGTGTGTGTGTGTCTGCAGTACAGGGGTTTTCAGACTCACCAGCGCTGGAATGGGGGAGGTGGCAGGCTGCAGACTGAAGGGCTTTCACCCTCATTCAAAAGACCCCCCGCTCTTCACTGTAAGAACTCTCACCCTTCATTTTTTTTTTTTTTTAATTGTTTATTATGTAGAGTTATAGCGATTTGATCGTTATTACATCACCCTGATATTCAACTCATCCATGAAGTGGAAAAAACAATTTGGAGATAAGTTTGGATTTGTTGGAAGTTAAAGATGAATACCATTTGTTTTGGATCACTGATTGATAAGGGTACACATTACTACTCAGCTGCCTAACACTAAGGAGGTAAAATGCTGTTTTAAGTATGCTATTTAGTCTACTGGTGTTAAATGTGGGGATAAAACAACTTATACACCTCCCGCAGTCCAAAGACATGCAGTCAGGCCAATTGGACTTACTAAATTGCCCCTAGGTGTGAGTGATTGTGTATGTCTGTCTGTTTGCCCTGCGATGGACTGGCGACCTGCCTTCCACCCGATGACTGCTGGGATAGGCTCCAGCACCCCCTCACGACCCTGAGGGAGAAGCGGCTTAGAAAATGTGTAGAAATGTTTGGTATTGTACCATCTGTAATGAAAACTATATTCAACAGAAAGTGCGTATAAATGAGGGAGTCAACTAGTCTTTCTTACTCTAATGATTTTATAATTTAATATATGCTTTATCATCATGCAAATGACCAACTAAGCATCATTGATTCAATGTGAAGTAGAGAGTTTAGTCCATTTTTAATGCAGTAAAATTGAGTAATTGTGGCAACCTTAAATTGATAACAGTCTCTTAACTTCTTACACCTGGCAGTGTGTATGTGAGGGAGAAACCTATTTAAGGGAAGTGAAAATCTAACTTGTGCTATTTGCAGGTCTGTAAGCATGTGGTCGTGAGGGACTCCAAAACGACGGTGCTGGACCTCAGGTGACAGACGAGGGGGATGCACACTTCAGAGGAAGCAGGGGCATTCCCTGCTATTTATATCTTTGTCTACTTGAAGGCTTTTTGTATTTATTTATTTAACAAGGTACTGTGAAGTGGAATCTCTGTGTTGCACAGGTTGCTGTTGGCATCTTCTAGTGAAGCTGTGAACCTGTTAAGTGGTGTTTTCCCTCTTTCTCGGATTTGTTATTGACTTTTTAATGGCTTGCTTTGGCACTTTTTTTTCTTCAGAAACCTTCTTGGACAGTTTTGTGATCTGACTGCTTGTCAGTTTCAGCATTTACAGTTTGTCCTCAAGGTGGCATCCTTTAGCTGCATAATGCCATATTGAAAATGTGAACTTTTTTTAGGGTTTTTTAAAAGGATGCAAAGGTTATTTTTGGACAGTTGCCTTATGTAATATATATATATATATATATATATATATATATATATATATATATATATCGTTATAATAATAATAATCACAACAATAAGTCATTAGGGTATTATTGTGTACCTAGGAAAGAGCTACCTTTTTACCCAATAAGCATTTACAACACAGTGTTAAAGAGCTGATGATTCTTTTGATAAAATAAACACTGCAGAAATTTTATGAAGTCACAATTTTTAGTGACTAGATTTAAGAATATATGAGTTTAACATAATAAGCTTACAGCTAAATGCAACATCTCCAAGCCTGAATTTCAGGTCAGTCAAGGTGATATTTAGTTGGAAAGAGTATGTGGATTTATTGAGTCATTGGAGCAGTTAATAGTGCCACCCTATTTTGGTCTTGAAACTCACGTGTTGTGCAATGAATGCTGTAAATAACAGAATGGTACAGCTGAGAAGTGTGAACAGAAGGTCAGAGATGTTCCCCAATTCTTGCCTCACTTGACCCAAACCAAAGCACCCAGAGAAAACAAGCAAAGAAGCCTAAGACGCCTTATTAGAGGAGCTAATGCCGTTGGCCCACAGGCCAGGCGACACCCATCTCAGGTACCATTTCCACATTCAAACATTGTTTCCAGTTCCCTCTTTTCACTCTAGAGTGGAAATTCCTATTTCTCAGTAGCGGTTCGACAGACGATGAAAGCTTTCTGAGGGTGTCGAGTTTCCTCTTGCTGTCCAGTGAATGTTGTCTGCATATCATGGATTTTGTGAGCTGTGGCTTTAGAAAGTTTTCGAGTGCAACTCTGTCTGTGTGCCAGTAGCTCCACTGAAACATGTGAGCACGTGGGAACTATAACGCTGATGCAGTGACTGTATGACATTTTTTTCCACTGCCATTTTGTTAATAAAAGAAAAAACGAGGTTGATGGTGTCACGTTTTTATAATCTCTTAATCTCTGTATGAATACAGAGTCAACTACACTGACATGATTAAACATGACCGGCAGTGATGAAGCAGCATGTGGTGATCTGTCATCATGTGAAAGATCATGCAATGCTTTGTGAAAGTGCATATCCTGGAATGATTGTGTCATCATGATACAGTTTGGAATCAGTTAATATTTTCCCATATTCACATTTTTTTTATTTCATAAACAGTTGCTGTGTGTACAGTGTGGATTTAAATGGTATACATAGCCTAATTGGCAGAAGTATTTTTAGATGTTTTACTCAACATTTCAACAATTCTGTGAACAACATAGTGAACTGCAATTACCCATTTACATTCTTTTTATGTGAGGTCATCTGCCATGAGATTTGATATCCACTTTTGAAATAAGAGTAATTCTTGATAGTAATTTTATTAAAACTTTATTTTTTTTTTACTTATGCTATACAGCTTTTCAGTCATTTTATTCTTCTGTAGCTCTTCATCATTCCAGATGACAACAGTTCTTATTTTTATTTAAAGGCATCATTTTGTCCTACTAATTATCTAAAAATCTGCAACCAGATTTAATAGTGCTTTTATATTACTGAAAACATTCGTTCTGGCCTTTTGACAACAAGTGATTCCAAACCTGTGATTGGAAAAGTGCATTTTTTTAAATAATAAAACATGGAGTCCTGATAAGACATGTTTATGTGGTGGTGTGAGAGTTGTGCACTGAAAAAATGAAGTTAGAGTTTCTGAATGCAGAGCTTTATTCTTTCCTGGGCTTATCATATAGATATCCGTACAAACTGCCTCAAAGCTCACAGCAGTGAGGAAAACACATGCGAGGGTTATCTTATTACATTTTGAATACGGAGGGAGAACATGAACTCTGTTTCTTTCTGAAGTGTTACAGAACACTTTGCTTTAATTGTCTTTCTCTCACTCTCGCTCTCTCTTTCTCCCTCCCTTCTGGAGCCTCACCAACCCCAGGAATCTTTCCAATCTGTTCATTATTGGCGGCATGTTCAAACTTTTCTCGTCCAATGTAACAAAACAATCAATGACAAAAAAATAAAATAAAATCATTCACACAGGTGTGGGCAGTGCAAAGACAAAACATGAAGAGGGAAGGAAACCAGAGGATACATTCACAGTTTACAGGCCAGGAAGCAAGAGCAGATCTTAGAAGGGTTTTGGGAGCGCAGGGAGGTTTGTGGAGTTTGCTGGTTTAGAAGCACTTGCGATGCACGATGGAAGGGCCAGCCTCGTCATACTCCTGCTTGCTGATCCACATCTGCTGGAAGGTGGAGAGGGAGGCCAGGATGGAGCCACCAATCCACACTGAGTATTTCCTCTCTGGTGGGGCAATGATCTGGCACACACATCACAAGAAACCATGATTAGTGCCCAGTAAGACAATGAGGATTAACAGTTGCCAAAAGATCAAAGCAGGGATTTCTCAAAGCAGGACTTCCCATTAGGCTGGACAACTGAAGCCAAAAGTGGGATGGTCCTGTAGGTATGCCCCAAACTGATTCTCCTATTGGACAGTCCTGACTTTTGGCTTTCAAGCACTAAATATATAGGGGATTCTCATCTACCTGCAAATGACATGTTTGTTTCTCTATGCTTGGAGAGAACATGTATGTCTTTTTGTTTGAGAGGGACAGGAATGTGTGACAGTTTCTGTCCCATTGCTGAACTTCCACTCTTTACCCCTGTAACTTAAAAATAACTCAGCCCCTTTGCATTGTTTTCCAATTAATTATTGAATAATAAGATTTGTGACATAATTAGACTGGTACCACACACCAGCAGCAGTCAGTCAAGAGACCTCACTGACCTGCTTGTGCTTTCATTGAGATCTCAGTTTACTCACCTTGATCTTCATGGTGCTGGGGGCCAGGGCAGTTATCTCCTTCTGCATCCTGTCAGCAATACCAGGGTACATGGTGGTACCGCCAGACAGGACGTTGTTGGCGTACAGGTCCTTACGGATGTCAATGTCACACTTCATGATGCTGTTGTAAGTGGTTTCATGGATGCCAGCAGATTCCATACCTGAGAAGGAAAGAAGCACAATTGAGCAACACTGATTCTAAAGGAGAAGCATGGGGGATTAACTGAGGCAAGAGAGAAAGGAGAACTCACCAATGAAGGATGGCTGGAAAAGGGTCTCAGGGCAGCGGAACCTCTCATTGCCAATGGTGATGACCTGACCATCAGGAAGCTCGTAGCTTTTCTCCAGAGAGGAGGAGGAGGCAGCAGTGGCCATCTCATTCTCAAAGTCCAGCGCAACGTAGCACAGCTTCTCCTTGATATCACGGACAATTTCTCGTTCAGCTGTAGAAGGTGAATAAGAAATTCAATTCAGTATTTCTGTGCTGCCATATAAAACAGCACTCAGTAAAAGATTTTGTGTATGTTAATCCCCTGTGCCTGACTACAGAGCATAGAATTTGGCGCCAGAATCGCTACCTTCAGAATGATTTCCCTCCACAGAAATGTGATCGGCCTAAAGTTCCACTGCACAGAGGTGAGGACTACTAATGGTGTGAACTGCCAGCATTAACAGAACAGACTACTTAGTGCCCCTAGGTGACAGTACCCTCAGGGGTCCAGACTCAAAAGATTGCCTTGGTATACTACTATAAATTTCTAAGTAATTAGCATCCTTATAAAAACAAAGTTGAAAATAAATGTTGCATCCCTAAAACATGCTGGAGTGCCACAATTAGACTGCATTTACACAAGGCCCAGAAATTTGTGGAACAAATGTTAGCACTCACCAGTGGTAACGAATGAGTAGCCACGTTCAGTCAGGATCTTCATGAGGTAGTCAGTGAGATCACGGCCGGCCAAGTCCAAACGCATGATAGCGTGGGGGAGAGCATAGCCCTCGTAAATGGGCACATTGTGGGTGACACCATCACCGGAGTCAAGGACAATGCCTGGGCAAAGGAGATGTATGATTAGGTGTGTCATGATACCAGGAAGCCAACTGTGTTCCATGCTTTGTCAAGTAAACTGACCTGTTGTGCGACCAGAGGCATAGAGGGATAGCACCGCTTGAATAGCTACGTACATGGCTGGAACGTTGAAGGTCTCAAACATGATCTGGAGTAGGAGACAGCATTGTATTATAAAGTGTTTGTGCTAGATATTTGTCTAACCTATGCATGTCTAACAGCTAGTATGATAAGGAAACATTCCATAGACGCTGCTTTAAAGTGATACAATTTTTCATAGTTGTACATTGGAAAAACAGTTTTTTGTTAAATGTTATTTTTCACACTTTTATTTGCAAATTCAAGTTGTAGTTTATGTTGTCTTCAGCAGTCCCCATGTCACCAAAAATGATAAAATGACACTTTTAGCCATATAGCTTCTTTAGATTTGTGCTCAATGAAGAGCAGAGAACATATGGACCAAAGGAAATTGGAAAATTCATAACACAAAAACATCAATGGTTAAAACAACTTGTTTATCGGTTCCTTTGGTCACGTGTGGTTTTCTCTTCAGTGCAATATTGGCTGGCAAATTAAAACAAATTGGATCATTCTAATGACTTAGCTCAGACCTGGGTCATCTTCTCCCTGTTGGCTTTGGGGTTGAGGGGGGCCTCTGTCAGCAAGGTAGGGTGTTCCTCAGGGGCAACACGAAGCTCATTGTAAAAGGAGTGATGCCAGATCTAATGAAAGAAAAAAACGCTGACTCCAGTGGACAAATCCAGGCAAAACAGCCTGTGATATGTACTTTTACACCAGATAGTTCTGACCAAACAAATGTTTTCTACTTTTGTTATATCTGGTATTAACACAGTATCATCTTCCCTCTCATGTGCTACTGCTTAAATCACTTACAAACTAAGGCTGCCTCATGAAGATTTTGTGGCTTTTGTATAAAACAAACCTTAGTTAAGTTAATCGTTGACACTGGAGAACCATAATGAGTGAGACATGGAGTAGGCCAAGATCTTAGTGAATAATACCATCTGCTGCAGGCATCTGTTGGCCGATGACAGTTTGTGCCTGAAGGATCATGCACGACACATTTATGTATATGCATGAGTCATGAGTGATGAGCCAGAACAGCTTTTTCAGGTATGAGTGGGGCCTATCTGAGCTCACCTAATGGGGCCTAAAGGAAAACTAAAACAATGACGACTTTGAGGCCACGGCCCCATATGTTTACTTGAGCTTCTTAGCTTGCATATTACCTAGCATAATTGTAGAAAGCACGTTGTTGCTATTTTAGGGGACTGTTTACATCTCTCTGTTTGATAGCCTGGTTTACACTGATGCCAAAATTATCAAAGGCTGCTTACTTTTTCCATGTCGTCCCAGTTTGTGATGATGCCGTGCTCGATTGGATATTTGAGGGTCAGTATACCTCTTTTGCTCTGTGCTTCATCACCAACGTAACTGTCTTTTTGTCCCATACCCACCATCACACCCTGCGCAGGAGAGAGAGGTAAGAATGCTTAATGTGGGTTAAAATCTGATCTTAGGAAAAAAAGTGAACATTGTTTCCACTGCTTTGTGACCGGTGTGGTGCTTTCCGCAAGTGACTCACTTTCAGTAAGAGATAAGCTATCAGAGAGCGCACAATGAAAATAGGAAAATAGGTCTGCCAAAGTGAGACTTTGATGTTTAGTCTCTTAAAAATAACAAAGCATGGAATTAGAAATTTGGAGCATATGGGTTGCTAGAAAAGAGCAATTAAACCAAGTTCCTATGCTGATATATGCTGGAAGTTCCCCCACAGTTCTCTAAGATATTCGGTTCTTTTTGTCCTGGTACTTTTGTACTGTTCCTTTTAGCTGGGCTGCTTTTGTTTGAGTCGTTGCTGAACCCACCTCCGATAAAGAGTGAAACTCTAAGCAGTTGCAATGCCATCACATATATGAGATACTGAGTACACTGCCCCATGTGGTGGGTTGGAGAAGTTCACCTGGTGTCTGGGACGACCCACGATGGAGGGGAACACGGCTCGGGGGGCGTCATCCCCGGCGAAGCCTGCCTTACACAGTCCTGATCCGTTATCACATACCAGGGCGGTGCTCTCTTCGTCGTCACACATTTTGTTCGACTCGGATTTCCTTCTTCACTCCAAACAGGAGACAATCACTGACAAACAAGCCAACACAGACCAGTCAACATCACATTTAGTCTGTAAAGCATGTGTTAACCTCTTAAACTTTTAGGGCACCTCTGTCTGTCTGTCCACCCCTTATGTTTAACTACCAAAGTAGTTTATGCATAATTTATAGTAGTTACTGAATAATGATAATAATAATAATAATAATAGTACATTATTTCTAATTTACAGTTAATAGTTTAATATATATAGTTGTATATACTTTCATATAAAATATTTGTGTGTGTGTGTGTGTGTGTGTGTGTGTGTGTATGTGTCCATGGCCACACCCTGCTCTGTAGAATCATGAATGGATAGAATATTATAAGGCACTAAAAAATCTCTTACAGTGTAGTGTCCTGTCCTATGCTGTAAAGTTGTTACTAAGGCTAAATAAATAATTGCACTGCCTATTTTGGTAATTATTTACCAAAAACCAAAACATTTTCAGATGAAAGTCCTATAGCCCACAGTGAGTTTCCAATGTTGTTATTCAATGATATTTTTCTTGCTAATACTAAGATTTGCCCTAAAATTAACGCAAATGTGTTGAAGTCTTTGCAGAGCTCTTCCACTGCCATGCTGAGCGTACACTGCTTTACCTGATGAATGAATTCTGCACCCTGGGAAAACTTCCTAATTTGGAAATGATGGGGAGGCATGCCTGTCTTTGGACTTTGTAAACTCTCCCTGGCCCTGCCTGTACTCAGTAGTTTATGAAAAGAGAGAGGAGGGGAGAGAGAGAGAGAAGGAGGGGAGCATAGGGAGGATGGGGAGTCAAGCTGATTCCACTGACGCTGTTCAGGAGAACCATATTTAGTCATAAAACTCACAAATCAAAGGGGCTTTAGCCTACAGAGACCCCAGCTCAGCAGGGAGAGAGAGTTGTCTACTACACAACCCATAATCTGAGCACTGAGCAACACATTACGCTACAACAATGCAGTCATGCACAGGATCTTGTACTGTTAACACATTCTTACTTACTACTGCAATCACCTAACACTGCATTCAGTTTTCATTACTGATAAATTTGTACCCCATTTGCATCCCATTTGAAAGAGTACCAGACCAAAATCTACAACTCACCAATAGATACTTATAAAAGAGAAAAAGATGCATAGAAACTGCAGCATCTTCACTCACCATTGTGTTTAAGCAAAGCAAGTTCACTTGGCTTACACAAGACCATCTTGCATGCATGATATCACATTAAAGCTCTTCTGCTAACATCTCTTACAGGAAATGTTCCGCAGATCAAATACAACTTATCACAACAATCAGGAAACCACTACTGAGTTTAGCCTGCAGTTCAGACAAGCTTAGCAGCTGATGCACCTGTGCAAACACCATCAGTACAAATGGCCAAAGCAGTTATCCAGCTTCCAGTAAAGTTCTAATCATCTGCTGTCTTCAGCAATCTGCAGTCTGTATGTTCTAAATCTTCTGTAAGTTCTGTATTCATCCAGTTAAAAGCTTACACCTTAACAGCATCAGCTTAGAGAGGGGTGAAAAGACAAGGAGAGGGAGAATGAGAGAGTGAGAGACAGAGCAAGAAAGACAGAGCAAGTTGAGCCCACTTACCCTGACAGTGCTGGGCCGGGGGTTTAGCCACTTGGTGATGGTGTGGCCCTGGCTGGCCTGTGGAGCTCTTATGTAGCTCCTGTCTTGCTCCTCTGCCCCCTCCCATCTCCCAAACATGGAGCCTGGGATGCACACAGCCCCACTGGCGTGCTCCACTACAGCCTTATAGGGATGACTGGAGGAAAACACTCCAATCCGGGTGGCTGCAGGGCGGCCCCTCTGGCTCCATCGCTCAGACCATTCCAGAGAGTGTTGCTTTTTTTTCAGCTCTGAAAGGATGGAGACCTCACCATGCAGGAACATAAACAGTCCAGCCCTACTATAGTCACACATGGACACATACACATGCTGTAGATACTAACACACCTGAGAGAAAAGAGAGCAGGAGGAGAGAAGGATGATGTGTTCAGATTACATCAATATACAACATCAGTCAGTCACCTACTATAATAGTGTCTAACTGTCCTCTTGCCATACCTGTGATCTTAAAAATATCCTAAATGTGATTTAAAGGTACCATTAGTGATAGAAAGATTTAATTATTTAAATTACATAAAAATTGAGCAGGGAATCTTGATGACAATGAAGAAGCTGTGGCAACAATAAAGAAAACATGTATATCGTCTATACATTGTATTTTCAATGTATTTTCATGCTTCAGTACCAAAAAAGACAGTCAGTTGTTTCCTTTCCAAAGGGAATATTTATGAAAAACTACGTTAATAACCTTATTGCCCTTGTGATGACCATGGCAGTTCCCCTGCCAGTCTGGTTCACCCTGACGTAATGCCATCTAGGTTTTTTCATTAGGTGCTGTAATTATCTACTGCGGTCATAGCCTCTTGGTATACCGCTAGATATTTAAAACCTTATTTTATATAAAACTTTACTACACAGAGTGACAATTACAATTGGACCGGCAACCAATGGAACAGCATCTGTGACGCCAGTTGACCGCCACAGTCACCATTACCATCACAATGGTTACAACAAAAATTAAAAAGAAATGGAAAAAAAAACAACAACAAAAAAGACATTTGATGCAATTACTTCTGTGTCTAAACAAACAGGTTTGCTAAAAGGGAAATAGTGCATATATATAGCAATAGGCAACACCTACCCCTGTCTACACTGCTGCACACTTATATTCTACTACTACTATATACTACTACTATATTCTACTGCTCCATCTATTAGTGGAAAGGCACCACCATTAGACCACAACTGACAATTCTCAGCATAGCAGTACAATGCTGTGGTGTCAGCATTGAATAAGTCGCAGAAAACATTACACTTCAAAGGTGAATGTCCAATTGTTGAGCAGTCAGCAAGTAAGAGCTGCCACTCAGCACTGCTGAAGTGGTCACTTCTATCCATACACGTTTACCTGCCAGTAGGCACGTACACTGCATCAACTACCCTCAACCCAGCACAGAATGACATAAATAACATGCATATACACCTTAGAGTAACAACACTTTATTTACAACATTTTAAATGTACTCTACTGGCAACAGTGCCTCCCATGAGTCTATTCACATGGCCAGTGTGCATGGTCACACCTCCCACACGTCTATGGCCGTGCGAGCCAGTAATGGGAGGCTATACCGTAATGCACCAAAGTGCACCTACATTCACCAGCAACATTATTAAGAACACTGTGCACCTGCCTAGTCAGGCAATTATCCAATCAACCAATCATGTGGCCACAGCATAGTGCATAAAATTATTTCAGCCACAAGGCAAGAGCTTCAGGTAATGTTCACATAAATCATCAGAATGGGCTAAAAATGTAGCATATTTGTTGGTGACACATGGCATGAAACTGTTGACATCCTGATATTTTTACACATAACAGAATGGCACACTAAAAAGAAAGTGAGTCTGTGGGCAGAAAAACCTTATTGATGAGAGACGTCAGAGGAGAATGGCCAGACTTGTATGAGCAGACACGAAGGCTACAGTAACCATTCTTTACAGCAGTGAACTTAATGCACTGAACTTTAGGTGTAGATGGGATACAACAGCAGGTTCTGCTCCCGTCAGCCTGTGACAGGAATCTGAGGCTACAGTAGACTCAGGGTCATCCTAACTGGACAGTTGAAGATTGGCAAAAACATCATCTAGTATAATAAATTTTGATTTTTGATTTGAAGAATTTAGGCTCTCTTGAGAGCAAAAAGGGAGGGGGGCTCCTACCCTGTATTATAATATTGTTTCTAGTATAGTGGCTATGGAGTGTATTACAATTCATAATTGTAATAAACAGTGTACATTCAGTGTATACAACAAAGGAATTAAAGAGTAAATAAAGAATAATGTCCGCAGATATGTTCTAAAACAGTAGAAAAGAGTGGTTAATTATAATATATATTATAATTATATACTGCGATGGACTGGCGACCTGTCCAGGGTGTATCCTGCCTTCTGCCCGATGACTGCTGGGATAGGCTCCAGCACCCCCCAGCAACCCTGACGGAGAAGCGGCTTAGAAAATGGATGGATGGATGGATTATAATTATATAATTTGTGCTTGTAATGGTAATTGCTATTGTAAAATATAGAAATACTGCAATGTAGAATTTTTATTTACACCCCCATTTCCAAAAGAGTTGGGATGCTGAGTTGGGATGCTGTGTAAATACTGCAAAGACAACATACAGAAATTGTATTGTTTTTTGAAAAATATGTGCTCATTTTGAATATGATGGCAACAATATGTTCTAAAAAAGTTGGGAGGGGGGGCATGTTTACCACTGTGTTTCATCACCTAAACATCACTCTATAAGCTTTTGGGAGGTGAGGAGATCAACTGCTGTAGTTTTGAAAGTGATATGCTTTCCCATTCTTGATTGATATAGGTCTTTCAGCTGTTCCTCAGTTCAGGGGCTCATTTGTCATATTTTTCCTTTAATAATGCACCAAATGTACTCAGTGTTAAAAGGTCTGGACTGCAGGCAGGCCAGTTTAACACCCAGGCTCTTTTAATACAGAGCCATGCTACTGTAATACGTGCAGAATATGATTTGACATTGTCTTGCTGAAATAATCAAAGCTTTCCCTGAAAAAGACACTGCATTAAATACAGGCATGATTCTATAGTGGAAATATTGCTTGGCTCAGGAACACTTCTGAAATTGTCTGTGAACACATTACTGCATCCACAAATGCAAGTTAAAATTCTAAAACGTGAAAATGGGGATATATAAACAGGATTCATGATATATAAACAGAAACGTTGCCACCTTCTTTGGGCCTGAGCTCATTCAAAATGGACTGAGACAAAGTGGAAAAGTGTCCTGTGGCCTGACGAAACAACGTTTGAAATTCTTTTTGGAAGTCATGGACACTGTGTCTTTCAGGCTAAAGACCACTCAGCTTGTTATCAGTGCACAGTTCAAAAGCCAGTATTCATGATTGTATAGGGGTGCATTAGTGCGCATGGCATGAGTGACGTGCACATCTGTGAAGTATAAATATATAGGTGTTTCGGCAACATATGCTGCCATCCAGACAATGTTTTTGGTTGCCTGGTTCCTCCCAAGGTTTCTTCCTCAGTTCTGAGGGAGTTTTTCCTTGCCACTGTTGCCCCTGGCTTGCCCACTGGGGGGTTTCTGTACAGTCTTACACTCCTGTTAAAACTTTGTCTTTTCCAAAATTCTGTAAAGCTGCTTTGTGACAACATCCGTTGTAAAAAGCGCTATACAAATAAATTTGATTTGATTTGATTTGATTTGTTTTTTTCAGGGAAGGCCTTGATTATTTCAGCAAGACAAAGCCAAAGCACATTCTGCATGTATTAAAACAGCTTTGCTCTGTATTAAAAGAGGCCAGGCGCTAAACTGACCTGCCTACAGTCCTGATCTGTCACCACTGAAAACATCTGGCACATGATAAAATGAAAAACATGACCAAGGAGACCCTGAACTGTTGAGTAGCTGAAATACTATGTTAAGCAAAAATGGGAAAACATTTCCCTTTCAAAACTACAGCAGTTGATCTCCTCAGTTCCCAAACACCTACAACGTGTTGTTAAAAGAAGAGGTGATGAAACACAGTGGTAAACATGCCCCCGTCTCAAACTTTATGGAATTAATTGTTGGCATCAAATTTAAAATGGTCTTTTTTCAATGAAATATAGGGTTTAAAAGATTTGTACACCATTGAATCTTGTTTTTATTTGCATTTAGCACAGTGTCCCAACCTTTTTGGAAATGGGGTTGGAGATTAATGAAGAGTGGTCTCTGACTTTTCAGCAGTAGGTATGCATGCCTCTGGGTAATAACCTCTTTATCCCTTCTGTCATTGCAAGCTGTGCTCAGTGCACAGTGCTCATTGTGGTCCAGCTTGAAAATTTCACTCAGCACTCTGTTTTGAATGGGACAGACTGTATGCAATGAGTAGCTGCAGCAAGGCTGATTTCTCCTTGCCTTTTAGTATAAGGCCTGCCATGTGGAGTGCTTAATGGAAAAAATGTGAGGAATGTACCAGATTAGCTATCAGAAGCTAAATATGCTTTGAGAAGAAAGAGACATTCAAAACACTACAGTCAGTAGGGGATTCAATAATAATGATAATAATAATAATAATAATAATAATAATAATAATAATAATAATAAATGCAAACATCATCATCATTATGAAATACACACAC